>NC_084836.1:47801755-48107166 GCF_033115175.1 Lepus europaeus | reverse complement strand
TATGCTAATGTTTTATTTCTTTCATCATTTTTTATAAATATATTTTTATTTCATTTATTATTAATCCTTTTCACTGAGAATTCAAAGGCTTTTAACTATCTATTTAAAGACATACATACATCTGTAGATACAGATATGTGAATATGGAATACACTTCAAGGATTTATGCCTGGAATTTATTCTTACAGATGTCCCTAGAAACCTCATACAATTCTTAATTTCATTTTTATATATTTCCCCTTTAAATATGCAACTGCTTGCTCAATTTTGTATTATTAATTGGCAGTTTATATCTTTAGGTTCAAACTACTTTTTATGATTTTCCTACATGTGTTTAAATATTTTACTTAAAATACTATTTCACTAGTTAGCTAACACTGCTTTTATTAGTCAAGTAGTATATCTCTAAGCTTCCTACTGACACCTAGCATAGAAACTACCTTTTTTCATCACGATATCAAAAACTATTTAATTTTAATTTCTAAAGCTTTAGGGAAGATGCTATAAAAAAGTACTTATATTCTCAGTGGATGATGTTAAGTAGCTTAAAACTATTTGAGCTGTGTTTTTAGTCATTCATATGTTTTTTTCAGTATGAAGTAATTCAGCATCCTACATTATAATTTTGTTTGACTTCTTTCCTATTTCACACTGCACAAAACAGGATACTAATAATAGAGTTTTATGCACCCCTGCTTATTTTAACCCTGTGCAAATTCCATCCTAAACATTCTTCATTAACAACCTTTTGAGGTGAATATTTGTAATGTACATTTTAAAGTACTCTCGACTGGTTTTCTGCTATGCAAAATTTGAGGGTCTTTTTTTTTTTTTGGTCAACTTTTATTATATGTTTATGAAAAAAGCTTAAGGGGTAATTACCCTCCTTCCATTCCCTTTTGACCCTAGAAACTTGATGTTTCAGTGGTATGGCTGGTCATTTTGTTGTGAAGTGTTGCCTGCTTAACCCCAGCATGGACACTAAGCTTTTGGCCATGGGCATTTTTAAAGTAGAGAGTTCTGTGGCAACTTCTGACATTCCCAGTTATCATCAACATCATCTTCATTCTTGACAACTTATTATCCACTTATTTCTCCTTAGTCTCTAAGACTGAAAACAAAATCTTTAACAAGCTGCCTCCCTCAACGTGGCAGTTGCAGGGACAGGTTCATGTGTCTGTGTCTGGGTAATAGGATATCTTGTTAATAGTCAACTTGATTTTTTAGCTTTCACTCTGCTTCTAAAATATTGTGGCGTCTTTCTTCCTTGGTTATATGTCTACTTGTTTGTACAGTACTTGATTTAGATACTGAATATATACTAGTCTGATACATGTGTCCTTTGGGACATGCTAAATGGCACCAGGGAGTCAACAGTGAACAAAAGCACGTGGGTGGCATTGACCGATGCTAATTAGATGACATACAAATAATGTAAAAGTTTAACTTTGATGCACACTCTGACAAGGACAATGTAACCCATCAGTTCGATTGAATTCCTGCAGATTGACAACTGACCTGAGGTCTACAGGAAAGACCCACATTCACTAGGGCTAACAAGGAAAGGCAATGTTAAGTGCAAACAACAGTGTGTAAAAATGGTCTTCCTCCTCAATATCCTTTCTCAAGGTTAGATTTGTGGGACTTACAAAATTTTCAGCTGATTGAGCAGAATCTAAACCAACACAAGAACATCCTCTATATGATTTATAGTTTTTTTTTTAAAAAAAAAAAACAATTAATCAGTTTATTTTGTTTTTATTTGCTGAGAACAGCAGGAATCCCAGTTAACTGATTATACTCCTTCCTCAAAGGTTTAGGGGATCTCTATTCTAAGATTAGAGTACATTATCAAACAGACCTTCTGGAAAAGCTATGTAGACAAAGAGTAGTGTGTATTGTGAAATATTCATAGCCAGCAATAACCAACCTGAGTTGTGCACTTACTTGTGTAAGTGTAGGTCTTCTTTTAATAAAATGAGTTAAAAAGTGGCTATGCTTGAGTATAGAAAAGCACTTTTTAAGTCACCCTTTTCTGTAAATTCTCTGGAATCACCATGAATGTACTGCCTTCTCTTGTTATTTGGAGAATTCAATGTATGCTTAGTTCAGTCCATAATGGGATAAATATTTGACTGAATAATCTACTTTAGGAATTTACCAATCTGGTTCTATTTTTAATTTACTTTTTGGGATAGCAAGAACTTTAATTGTCCCTAGAGCTAATACCACTCTAGTAAGTACATATTTCTCTTCATTTTCTTATAGTCACATTTAGGTTTTAATTTAAACGCATTAATGATTTTATATTTAATTTAAAATGCAAAAATAACTATGCATTTATTTTCCTTGTCCCAACACTTTGGGCTTTATCCTGACATTTTTACCTTAAAAATTATATTATTACCATGCATGGAGGGAAATAGTCGATAGTATTCTTTCAAGGTATTTTAATTTTTACAGAGATATGCTTATTGAAAATAACTTGATTTAATTTAAATTTTTCTTTACAATGTAATTGGTTTTTCCTCTATTTATGCCAATATTCACTTTCTTATCATGAAAGTATTTTGCCTAGTATGATACCTATTTCAAGCATAATATTATTGAGCTTTTGTATCATCTTTCCAAAGATATGCCTATTGATTAGTTATAAAATAGTTCTATTTTAACAGCCTGTTTATCATAATACAAGTCCTAATTTAATAGAGATTTACATGGACAACTCAGGGAGCAATTCTAATTAAACTTGCAATAGTTATCATTATTAGTTACTAAGCCAGAGCTTATTAACCAACAAAAATACTTGCAGCTTCCAAAGCATTGTTACTTATTCACAATGATTAGATTATAGTGACAGGTTTAGATGAATTGACTATAAGGGTTATTGCATTGACTATCAATAACTATTAACAAAAATTCCCCCCCCCCCCACATTTTCTCAACATTGCTGTTGTCAGTGAGGAGAATTCTTCAACAATACCAACATTTTGTTTTTGTATATTTTCCTCCTTGTGATGAAGACTTGGGACTTTTTCTCTTCTATTAATTCTATCTCAGAGTAAAAATGAAAATAATTCATGTTACACTTCTTTCTAATGATAGTATTATAACACTTATTTAACAAGATGACAATTATGACAAAATATTCTCTAATCATTAAATTGTTTTATGGTATGTATATGTCAAAATATCTCAGAGGTGAGAAATGTAGATCTTTGATAACTTGTAATTTCTTGCCAATAGCAGGAATTTTAAAAACATAAGCACTTACTGCGATGGGTTGGATAGTAACTTCTAAAAGATACCTCCAGGGCCAGCATTGTGGCATAGCTGGCTCTGCCATCCTATGTGTATGCTGGTTTATGCCCTGGTTGCTCCGCTTCGGATCCAACTCCCTGCTAATGGCCTGGGGAAAGTGGCAGAGGATGGCCCAAGTGCTTGGGACCCTGCTATACATGTGGGAGACCTGGAAGAACCTCCTGGCTCCTGGCTTCAGCCTGGCCCAGCCCTAACTTATTGTAGCCGTATGGGGAGTGGGTCAGTGGATGGAAAATGGCTCGCTCTCTCTCAGTCTCTTTTTCTCTCTCTCTCTCCTGCATCTTTGTCTGCTCTCTCCTCTCTCTCTCTCTCCCCCTCTCTTATTTGTAACTCTTTCAATTACATAAGTAAATCTTCCAAAAAATAAATAAAAGATACTTCCAAATCCTAAACTCCGTGAATGAGACTGTATTTAGAAATAGGATCTTTGCAAATGTTACTCCCTCAGAGATCTCAAAGTGGGCTCATTTTGGATTTAGGAAAAGCTCTAAATATGATCACAAGTGTCCTTGAAAGATACAGAAAGGAGGCCCAGAGGGAAACAGGGATGAGCCACTAAAGACAGAGTGATGAATCTACAACCTAAGAACAACAAAGGTTGCTAAGGCATTTAACTTTAACAACAAAGGTGTGAAGCATTTAACTGATTTTCCCCATTCTCCAGAAGGAACCAGCCATGCTGACTCCTTGATGGCAGACTCCTGCCACCAGTTCTGTGGAGAATACATTTCCTTTTTAACCCATCACCTTCATGGTAATTCGTTGTGGCAGCCATAGGAGCAAACACATACCCAGAACCTGTGCTTTACATTCCATACTTGGTTGGTAGTCAGTAGTTTATATAATTTTTCTTTGATGAAATATCAAGGAGACACTGCAAGTAAAACTTCTAACTTTAGATAACTTCATCCTACTTGTACTACTGAAGATTTTCATTAAGGAAAGGAAGAATAAAAAATATAAAGCAGGTGACTCATTCCTGTTGCTCACAAAATTCAGTCAAAATTATAACCTTCTACTACCATAGCATTTTTTTTAATAGTGTAGGGGAAAAAAACACAGGAATAGTTTGTTGCGTGAAGACAGAATAATATAGAGAGATTTTCAGAGTTCACGGCAAAATACCTATACTCATTGTTTAGAATCTCTTTACTTCTAAGTATTTAGAGGTTCTTTCTTTTTTTCTTTCTGTTCTCTTTAAATTCTCTTTTATAATTAAAAAGTAAAATAAAATAATTGAAATTATTTCTAGTTTTAAAAATTATTTACTCTGGTTTTTATTTGAAAGGCTGAGAGAGATCTTCCATCTTCTGTATCATTCTCCCGAATGCTCACAACAACCAGGACTGGGCCAGGTCAAAGCCAAGAGCCCAGAATTCTATCCTGATATCCCAAGTGAATGTCAGGGATCCAAGTTCTTGAGCCATCACCTGTTGCTTTCCAGGGTGCACATCACAGAAAGCCAGATCAAAACAGAGGAGCCAGGATTTGAACTAGGAACTCTAATATGAGATATGGGTACGAAGGTTGCAACTCAATTGCTATGCCAAACATCCACTCCAGAATGATTTCTATTTAATTTTCATATATAAATAAACCATGCTTATTTTATCCTGAAATATGCAGTGTGGTAGCACTTAATGTACACATTGTTTTCTCGTTATTCTCAGAGGTATGTAGCACTGTCACTACTACCTGCCAGGCATATGTATATATGCATATAGATCAAATATTCTAACTATTTCACAAAGTAATAAACCTGAGTCCACTGTTTGGATGTATGTGTTTTGAATTATATCATGTCCCAATGCAAAATTTGCAATTTTTGCCTAATTTCCTCTTTTTCATGTACTCTTGCCCTTGTCTTTTTTCCAAAACCCTAGTTGTTTCAATTTTAATAATTTTATTATATGTTACACAGCTAGATTCTTCATAACTATTTTAGTGAGTATTCTTTCTCAAAATTTAATTATGTCAATCCATATTCCATAAATACACATGTATGACATTTATCATTCATTTTATGGTTTCACATAAAAGATAACAGGAAGGTCAAAGTATCTTTCAGTGAAGCCATGGAACATCTCAGATTTTAAGTGAATAAGAATACTTCCCTATCTTAAAAAAAAGTACGCCCTTTTTTAAATAGTAAACCCTTCAATCAAAATTATGAAAACCTGCAGAATTACATATTGGCCATTATACATATACACATATCTACCCATACATACAAATAGTAAAATTTACTTTGGCCAAAATAAAATCTATTTTGGGGTTGGGAAACTTTCTAGTGGGAGACTTACATTATCCATCACCTAGTCATAACATCTTAGTGGTTATGCCAAAAAAAAAATAACCGAATTATTATAGTCATAGTTTTTCTCAGGCTGGAGAATCACCCCTATTATCCTCAGTGATTTTGACAGTGCATAGGAGATAAAAATGAAACACATTTGTACCAATCCCTCATGTTTATGAAAGTAGTACTTTGTAGGATACAATAAACATGTATAATTTTTCAACCTTTGTGTGAAGAAAGCAAAAGGTGATGACTGTTGCTATAAATTATATATGGGCAACAAAAGTTATTTGTTGAGGTGAAGCTGAATATAATCCATCGGAGTTTTTATAGACACTTAGACCTGGCCCGTGATTTGAGTGAGAACAGTTGCATGTAAATTCACTTTTGTAACTAATGCGTCATTCTCATCATTCGTCTTTCAGCTTAACAGTTAAGCAAAACTACTGATTCCTAATTATTGTGATTCAGACAACACCATTTTAAAAAATAGGTGGACTTCATATCATAGCAGACACTTAGATTTATGGTGCCCTGACCAGAGCTGAGTGAAAATGCAGCCCAAATATTCACAGTCAGGGTGAGTTGAAATCCATGAATAATAGACAGGCAATTACCAGAAAACAATTTATCTCATTTGTTAGCAGAGGCATCTATAAATACAGCAGCTTGTCAGCCTTTTCAGAACTTCTACAACTGTATGCCTCTTAAGTTTTAAATTATGTTGTGCTCTTAGAGCTACTCAGATTAGCAGCCTGCTGCTCACTGTTTTAGTGTGAGTCATCGATACTTAACTTTTCTGCTTTTGTTACAAAGAATTTTTGAATTCTTATCAATATGAGTGATTTTAATGTGCAAGAAAGCTGTGTGTTTAAAGATGTGAAATATTAAATATCAGAGTTATAAGGTTTTCAGTACGATGAGCTTAAAATCCAGATAGAAGAGGAAGTTAAGACAAGTCACAATTTCTCCAGTAATGATTTGCTGGGTTTCCTTTGACTTTCTTGTAAATATTTGCCATTCTTTTCTTTGTCTTTTAATTTTCTCACTTGTATTCTTTCTGTGTTTTTAGCTTTCCTGTGATGTCTCCTTTTTGTCACTTTCCCTTTAATGCTTTAGGGGCCACTCACTTTCTTAGGCTTTTCTGCTTTAGCAATTATAAAGTCTTACAGTCCAAATACTTTAACCTTGATCATCCCTCACCCATGCTACCCAGTTGCATGGTGACTAGAAATTGCAACCACTTTATATATGGGATGAAATGCTTAAGATTAATTTCATCTATATTATGCCAAGTTAGATAGAGTGAATGTCCCTTTCAAGGTAAGTTCACTTTAATTTTAAAAGCCATTTAAAAGAGCATAGTCATTTTAAAACATAATCTTTGGATATATCCTGGATAAGAATGATCCCCTGCCAACAATTATTCTTTTCATATAGAAAGGGAAGCATATGCCACTTTTGCCATCATGCAAAATGGAAATATGAAGGTGTAGTACACATCATTTCAGAGAACATTCAGATACATACACTTTTTTTTCTTCTGTTCTCCAGATTTCTCCAATACTATTCCTTTGAGGTGCAGTGAGTCTTTACTAATTTCTCTGGAAAAACTATTCATTTTTGTTATATATAAGGTTTAGTGGGAAGGAAAAAATGCTGTTTAGACACAAGAAGACGAATCCCCTGGAAGTAGAACTGGCCTAGCACACAGTGAGAGGTGTCCAGCTAACAGCTGCATTGCCTGGTGACTTTTCCTCCGGTCACTGGCTGCACTTTGAAATTGAATTCTGTTCCCCCTTTGCTAGGACTGTTTTTGAGACACCTGGAATCGTTTATATGGATTCTGTGGCATCACTTTTGATTTATAAATATGCCAGTAAGTTTAGGTGTAATTATACAAATGTATTTTATTGTAACACTTTAAGTTTGAACGTATTGTTAGTCATGTATTTAATGAATTATTCTTTTACTTTCAGTGATATTGTTTAAACATTTTACTGCTGCTTATCAATTATTCTGTTAATCATTGAGAAAGATAGAAATATTGATTGAAACTTCATCTTAACAGTAATAGTAAGACAAAAGTGATTACTAGATATTGAGATAATTTTTGTGTACTCAGCTCTAGGCTGTGCACACCAGGTAGATAAAGACCATGCTAGGCCCTTGATGTGCACCAGGCACTGTGCTAAGCACTAGACAAGTATTATCTTATTTAATCATTATAATAACCCTAAGTGAATTCTTATTTCCATGAGGAAATTAACAGGTGTAAAATACCACATATTTTTTCTAAACACCTTTGTTTTACTTAAGATGACTTTCCTAGCAGCAGATGAAGCAGTAAAAAAAATGGGGTAAAAGACACACTGTGTACAAGGTCAACATTTATAAATGTAGGTTATTTTTGATTCTTTGAAGTCATGAATTGTCTGTCCTGGAAGAGATAAGAGTTACAAGCAGTTATAAGACAGAACAAGATTTAGAGTATTGGCAAAGAAACCTCAACTAAAGCTTTTAATTTTTAGGGTAGGCAAATAGTCTTTCAAACAAATTAATTAATTATAAATTAATTAAAAGTAATTAAATGTTAGGCCCTGCTCTATATCAGTGGCATGCCTAGAGCCACTGAAAAAAGGAGGTTGTCTTAAAGAAGCTAATGGCTTAAAATTTTTTATTGTCTTTGAGAACAATTAAATCCACATTTCAGTGTTAATACAATCACTAATGAAAAGAATATTGTATTAACAGAGCAAGAAGAGACTTTAGGATTCAAATACTTTAACCTTGTTCAATTAGGATAAAAAGTTAAGCCTGAAGCAATGACCTTGACTTACTGAGACTGAAAGGCAATAACTGGCCAAATTAGATCCACTGAGAACTTGCTTAGAAATAGACACGTCCAAATTTTTATTTCAATATCGTGGTTTTTTTCCTTTGTAAAGTATAATTTTCCTATGAAAGATATTGTCAATTTATCATCAGAATTATTTACATATATTATTCAGTAACATTTTTATATAATGAATGTGTTTCTACTGTAATTGTAACAGACTTTCTTTGTAAGTATAATTATATATTAATTTCCAAAGTAATTTTAAAAGTTATTAAATTATGAAATTTGAAATAAATGAGCTAAGCTACCTATGATGCCCTAATTCTGAGGCAAGCCTTGTTAATATTCTCTTATCTATTCTTTTAATCACTTTCCCTAAAAACATATACATTATTTGATTTTTAAAGTTCACACCATGCTATTATAAATTTACATGTTTTTCATATCAAAAAATGTTACATAATTAAATATTAGTCTGTAACATCACTTTCAATAGTAACTGTGTCATAACTTAGACACTTAATATTCATATTTTGGATGGAATGAGATGTTTTACCTTAAATAATACAGCAATGAGAATATTCATAGCAAACTTTCATAAATTAAGTATGTATCTTAATTTACACTTAATTGTCCACTTCACAATTTTCTACTTATTAATTAAAATGCCTTTTTATTATGTTTAGTTTACTTCTACTATTGTTATGGCTGAAATCTAGCTCCACAAATTTGTATGTTGAAATCTTAATTCCCAAATGTGATAGATATTAGCAGATGGGGTCTCTGGGAACTAGTTATTCTTGCAGGTGGAATGCTCACAAATAGGATCAATGCTCTTACAAGGAAGACATCGGAAAGCTCTTTAGCTCTTTTTGTCATGTGAAGATACAACAATAAAAATGTAAGAGAGGGCCTACAACTCCAGAGAAGGCCCTTATATTGCTACCCTGGACTCAAGACTTATAGCCTCCAGAAATGACAGAAATAAATTTCTGCTGTCTATAAGCCACTTAGTTAATGGTATTTTATGATAGCAGTCCAAACCAAGACAGCCATTATTATTATTTAACTCAATTAAAAAATTCCTAAAAGATTCATGTCTTATCTTTCCAGATAATTTTTAACATATGCATCCCTAATATTTAGTTTCAAGTATTTGCTGTTAGCAAAATAATTAAATTTCACTGAATGCGAAAATAAATCATTTTAAAAGGTTATATTGAACTTCTTTGCTTTCAAAACTGCTGTTATACAAGTGAACTCTGTCATAATCTAAATCAAAATGAAAATGTAATAAAAACCACAGTGCATGTTACACAAAATATGCATAATTTTTGAAATATTCTAACCTTTAAAGAAGATAAAGGCATTTCATTTTGGCTTTGAGTTTCCCATTCATCCTGTATGAAGGTAGCTGGGAGGGACTAGTGCACTGTTTGCGGATAGCATTATGTACCATACATAGAGAAAAACAGCACAGATTACCTTCCCAGATGATAAAATTCTATTAAAAGATTTACTTCTGAGCTAGCGTATAACAAGAAAATGACCATGGGGATATTCACAACTTCATAAACAATTTTCATGTTCACTAGGAGGGGCTCTCCCTATAATCCTGATATTGAGTGTCTCTCAGGACTCATTTGTACTGTTCATAACTATGGGTTCTATGGGTTTTTAGCTCATGCTTTCCAAACAAATGAGCTTTTTCATTTATTCCTAATGACTTTGGTTTATACACAAAGTTCTTAAATTGTCCCCAGAGCAATTATTTTGCTAAAATATTATTAGAACATCTTTACCAATTTAGCAAGAAAAAAGGGGTTTCATTAACAATGGAAATCATTGGGAATTGAGGGCCCCTGGCATATTCAGTGCTTAGCAATCTTGTTTTATTTTCAGTGATGAGTAGAAATGATCTTGTGAACTGTACATTGATTGTTTATCTGGTGGATGGCTAAGGAAGATGAGGAGTTGATAGGGTGAGTAGAAATGCTAGGAGAATCATAGCAATTTTCTTTGGCTAGTCAGTTTTGTCTTTGTTCTCCAAGGAGTTATATGAACAAATGCAATTGCACTGCCTATTGTTCACTAATAGATGTATTGCTTTCCTGAGATTTGGGGAGTCTGCAACTAAGACTGAGGATTAGTTTTCAATGGATCATCAACAATCTTGAGATTATATATGTAGACATATATATGTTTTGAGTTTTACAGTAACAAAGTTGATACATCCACTATGCAAGAAACCTGAAGTTCCTTATAAAGCATATCCAAATTATGCAGTATTTCTCATTTTGCAGCTGAAGATACAAACGTAGAACTTACACCTATAATAGACAGCTTTTTCTACAAGACCTCCACTGGTCTGGATAACTTGTGTTAGATTTCCTCGGAGCAGTCTCTAGTTTTTTCCTAAAAGTTTATTGCTGGATGCCCTTTCAAGATTTCTCCTTTGTTCTTGATGTGACCAGTTTGCTATACAGAAGGTCATTAAAGACACAGCTAACCTATGTACTTTTCAATCATGTAGAATTTTAACAAGTATCACTTCAAGCTGGTGAGCAGAATGGTCACTTGGAAATCCAGTCTTAGCGATATTAAGTATATCTCAAAGTTGACTGATAAAACTCTAAATTTAAAAAATAGAGATGGGTATTTTAGCATTGCAGTTAAGACATTACTTGGGATGTTCCTATCCTATATCAGAGTGCCTGAGTTTGAATCCCAGCTCTGCTTCTGATCCAGCTATTGGATCAGCTACACCTACCTTGGAAGGCAGCAGGTGATGGCTAAAGTGCCTGGGTATCTGCCACCCACATGAGAAACCTGAATTGAGTTCCATGCTCCAGGCTTTGACCTCGCTCAGCACTGGCTGTTGTGGGGATTTGGAGATTGAACCAATGGATAGAATGTCTCTATTTATTACCCTGGATCTTCTTTCTTCCCACAGCCATTGATTCAACAATGGTTCAGGGACAATTTCCCTCTGTGAGAAATCCAGAAACTATTGAAAGGCTTCTAAAAACAAGCTCATCAAGGCCAGTAGAGACATTTGAGACATACCTTCATCAGAATCTCCATCACCTGGCTGGTTATATGACAGGAGAGAATCCCTAACTCCAAGCATCTTCAAGAGAAGATAATAGGTTGGGTCATGCATCCAGCCTCCAACTTTTCTGAGATGGATTCCCAGAAAAGTAGGATCTGTCTTGCATGTTCTGGAGCTGTGAAGGATCCAGAACAGTTGAACGACCTGAGTGATAAGGGAGATGGCAGCTGTTGTCATTGTAAATTCTCCGCTAGTTCATCATGGAGTGAATGGATAAGAAACCCCAGTTATCAGCTGCCTCCTAGAAAGGCAAAAGTTTCACTCACACTTACAGTACCCCAACACATCTGGAATAACCCAGAGAAATAGTATATGCCTTGCCAATCATGGAACTCTGATAGGTCAACCACAGTTTAGCCGTGTGGGAGAGGGAAGAGAGAGACAACATTTGGACTAGTAGATGCCACAGGTTTTCTCTACTGCTCAGCACAGAGTAAATGGGAAGAAAACATCACAGCTCTTGGTTTCCCCTCTCAGAGGGAAGATGATCTGGGCATTCAGGGCTCCCACTTCTCTAGGGTTGCCCAAAGAGCTAGCCTGTGACTCTCCAGTCTCAGAGTTCTCATGAGTCTGGGGCGGTGTAGCCACCTAGAGGGAGAACAGAGACAGTTCCTTGGACTGCTGAATACTACAACTGTGCAAAACCCACAGCGATGAGTATCTTTGTCTACTTGATGAAGTCCCTTGAGGTTTCTTCACATTCTTTTGAACTTTTTCTTCTCTAGATGAATAATTTCCAATGTTGTATGTTTGAGTTTGCTGATTCTTCTGCATGATCTGGTATACTGTTAAAACCCCTACAGTAAAATTTGCAGTTCAATTGTGTTGTTCAGCTCCATAATCTGTTTGCTGTTTTTAGATATTTTCTATCTCTTGGTTGAAATTCTCAATTTACTCTTGCATTGATCTCCTGATTCTAGTGAGCTTCTTCTCTGTTTTGAATTCTCTATAGCCCTATTTTATTAAGGGAAATTTCTGGAGATTTGTCTTATTTCTGTGCATGAATCAGATTTGACTGTATTGAGATCTGCACATCAGTCACTTTTCCCTGTACACAGGCTTGCTTTGTATAGAAGACCTCCCCTATCCCTGCTCCCCCCAATTAGCCTGTCCAGAGACTGGAGGCCTCTATTAACCTTTTCCCTTACAACGAAAAGCTGAATTATGTTTTTAAATTATTCTTTTAGAATCTTTACTTAGTATATACTAAATTGATCTTCGGTATATAAAGATAATTGAAAATGAATCTTGATGTGAATGGGATGGGAGAGGGAGCAGGAGATGGGAAGGTTGTGGGTGGAAGGGAGGTTATGGGGGAAAAAAGCCACTGTAATTCAAGAGCTGTACTTTGGAAATTTATATTTATTAAATAAAAGTTTAAAATGCATGTGAAAGGTTTATTGTAAAATAAAAAGTCATAATTCATTAAAAATTATTCTTTTAGAGAATTTCTAGAAGTCAGTAAATAGAAAATATATACTGAAACATAAAGTAATAATAGTTAATAAAACAAATCACAATGGCAGTGTAGCTATGAAAAATTATAATTTGGGCTAAGTTTTGGTTAGCTGTTAAGATGCCAGTTAACACACCTACAAAATCCATATTTGAATTCCTGGATTTCAAGTTCCAACCCCACTCATTCCAACCTTCTACCAGTGTGCACTCTGGAAGGCAGCAGGTGAGTCTCAAGTAGTTGGATCTCTGCCACCCACATGGGAGACTTGGATTGAGTTTCATCATGGCCACTCTAGGCATTTGGGTAGTGAACCAGTGGAAGAGAACCCTTTATGTGTTGTCTATCTTTGTCTCTGTCACTTTACCTCCAAACTAACTAAATAAATAATTGAAACAGAAAATTTATAATTTATAAATAGCCAAGCCTAATCCACTAACAGTTTTCATAGTCATGTTTTAGCATATTTAATAGTAAACATATGGAAAAAGTATTTCCTACATTCTCATAATTTCCTCCTTATGTTTTTTTTACCTGTTTATTATCTCTATTTTTAGTCTTCTAGGTTCCACAATTTGAAGGATTTTGAAAAAATTCCTTTTAGAGAAAGTTATCCCAAAAAGTTAGAAAATATTTCTGTTTTATCCAAATTAGTTACTATCTTCAACCAATGTTTTCTTGTCATTTCTGAGTATAAAATTATGAAAACAAAATATTTGGATAATGAGTGTATTAATGTTGAAAATAGAAAGTGTCTTGTTTCTAATTGCTTTTTTTGAATATTTGATGTTCCTATGTTTGTTAAATATAATTTCTAGTAGAATCATAAATTATATTCAAAACTATCTTATTTTCAATAAAAGCATTGTTTTATTCATTCAGTCACAAATATTTTTGAGCACAATCATTACATAGTGTCATTCTCTTTCTGGCAAAATGTAATTAACAAAATCATCTTTCTAAGAACTTGAGACAGTATCTGTCTCTAACTCAAGTCTGTGAAGCTTTTAATTAACAGAAAACCACCATGGATTACTTCTTTAGAATACCGCTAAATGTTAGAGACATCGTCTACTGTACAGGAGTGTCACTGCTGGATGAGGATGTCTGGGAATTCATATGGATGAAATTCCACTCCACCACAGCAGTTTCAGAGAAGAAAATATTATTGGAAGCCTTAACTTGCAGTGATGACAGAAATTTGTTAAATAGGTGGGTCAATTATTTTTTAAATTAGCTTTTGTTACGGAAGTATTTTCTGATCATCAAACAACTCTGAAGTTCCTGTTATTTCCTTGGGTATTAGTTTGTTACTCTAAAATGTTCATGATAAAGAATTTTAAAGGAGAGTTTGTCTCAGCAAACCAAAATTGTGATTTCTATATCTAGAAGGTTTTTTTAGAGTTTAATTAATAATTAATTAAAGTACTGTTAATTTGATGATTGTCCCTTTATAAACAATAACTTGTTCTAATGTGATAAACTAGATCATGTAATTTTTGCAAATCTATAAAAATGTTTAAATTATTGGTCTAAAAATTTCTCTATAATTCCATCCTTATAGACTTCTCAATCTATCACTGAATTCTGAGGTGGTATTAGATCAAGATGCAATTGATGTCATAATCCACGTAGCTCGAAACCCACATGGCCGAGACCTTGCCTGGAAGTTTTTCAGAGATAAATGGAAGATACTAAATACCAGGTAATAACAAGCATTTAATCATCCATACTTGAGTAAATTAAAGCAGACATATGAAAAATAAAGGCCCTTGTGTCAGGGCTACTGTCAAACAATAGGATTAGATTTTAAAATAGTCACTCTAAATGGTTGTTGCCACTCCTGTGAAACTCAGATTTCTGTAATTCTTTTTTTTTTTTTTTTTTTTTGACAGGCAGAGTGGATAGTGAGGGAGACAGACAGAAAGAAAGGTCTTCCTTTTTGCCGTTGGTTCACCCTCCAATGGCCTCTGCGGCCAGCACATCGTGCTGATCCGAAGCCAGGAGCCAGGTACTTCTGGTCTCCCATGAGGGTGCAGGGCCCAAGGACTTGGGCCATCCTCCACTGCCTTCCCGGCCCACAGCAGAGAGCTGGCCTGGAAGAGGGGCAACTGGGATAGAACTGGTGCCCCAACTGGGATTAGACCTCGGAGTATTGGTGCCACAGGTGGAGGATTAGCCTGTTAAGCCACGGTGCCAGCCAGTTTTTGTAATTCTTTAACATTATTTACTTATTAAAGGATGATATGAGAGATTAATTATATGTGGAAATGTGAGAAAGGCAAAAAGTTTAGCAGAGCCAAAACTTGAAGATGCATCAAACTGTCCACAGTTGAAGAAACCATGTCATGAAAGTGCTGTGTCCTAAATTTTATGAGTATAGAAAAAATAAAACATAAAACAGATACAATGGTATTCTAATAAGAAATATCAATTAGTTCTGTAGAATGTTTTTTTCCCCAGAGGTTTATTTATTTGAAAAACAGGGTTACAGAAAGAACAGGAGAGGGAGAGGAAGAAGGGATGGGGGAGAGAGAGAGAGAGAGAGAAGGAAAGAGAAATCTTCCATCCACTGGTTCATTCCAAAAATGACTGCAACAGTGGGGTCTGGGCCAGACTGAAGCCAGGAAGCAGGAGCTTCATCTGGTCTCCCATGTGGGTGGCAAGGGCCAAAATTGGACCTCCTTCTTCTTCTTCCCTTAGGCCACTAGCAGGGAGCTCACTCACAGGTGCAGTAGCTGGTATGTGAACTGGCATCCATGTGGGATGCCGGCGTCATAGGCGGCAGCTTTCACTCACTACACCACAGTGCTGGCCCCTGTAGAATTTGTTTAAATTTTTTCAATATAAATATCATAAAATATCTGAAATAAAACTGTGATGGAGAGAAGAAACATTAATCATGTGAGTCATTGTATGATTCCAGTGGCACAGAATTCATTACTGGGATAGCTTGTCTCATGGTGAAAATTCTTCTTCCCCAATTTTAGAAAATATTTTATTATGTATTTAATATATTATAATACATGCTAATTTATTAATCTGGTAATCTTTATGGGATTCTATAATTAAATTTATTATGGAGCAAATTGATGTTGCATGTTCTTCCCAAACATAAATGTGTCAAGATAGTAAGCAGATCTACAGTCTTGTCTGTAGAAAACCGATGTATAAACTATTATATGTAAGCACAGATTTATCAGTTGCCCTGGTAAAATGAGTCATTTCAAATGGATAGGCCATATTAAGACATACTTCTAACTACATGTATTTCAGGAAGCACTGATATTCCAATAAGGCACATTAACCTTTTTTTTTTCATATTTTCAGTTCAGAATTTACAGTGATTTGAAGATTAGAATTTATTCTTCTGTCGTACATATTATAGAATGAGTAGTCAGATACGTAGGATGGAATTAATACATGCAAGCACTTCACTGTAAAGAATACACAGAATTTCTTCATAGGGTGACTTTGAAGGGTTACACATATGTTAGACATATATAGTTTGTTCCATACCAAAAAATATTTGGTTCCTGGTGTCCCTGTTTTTCCTCAGAATCCATGATTTCTATTTAAAAGATAGAAATATTGAGAGTTCAATGTGTCTGCAAATAAAATAGTGTTTATCTCGATACTACGTTAAATAAAGTAGTGTTCATCTTAAGTCATAGAGTGTCTTTCTCATCTGATCCTATTCCTGTCAATCTTTGAATTTTGGAGTTTATGAGGACTCTCTCCAAAATGCTCTTTTCTTCACAGGCTGCAGGTTCTTCCTCATTTTAGTTGTCATCTACTCTCAGAGTCTCAGTCACTCCCATATTGTTTCTCTAACTCTCTGGAGTCACTTAACCTTCACCTAATGATATAGGATAATTTGAGGTCCCTTGTGAAGTATGCTGTCAAAGCTCAATCTATCATTATCCCTTTGTCTTCCTTTTCTCAATAAATCTTTTAGCCATCCAGCCATTGCTCAAGCCAGAGACCTGGAAATCTACATAGGCTTCTCCCTTTCTTTTGCTATTTGTAAGAGTTAGGCTTGAGTCTTGTTAATATAACAATTCCTAGATGTTTAATTTTTGCACTGTTTTCTTACCCTCACTTCCTAAGTGTGAGTTCTTCTCTTTTGACCTTACTCTTATAATAGCCTCCATCTCCTGGCTCTGCAGTTGTCTTCATTAGTATTCATTCACAATGGCCCCTCCCTTTGTCCCAAAAATCTTTCTGAAAAGCAGAAGTGATATTTCTCTGCTGTAAAACCCTCAATAGTCCTGTGCAGTGCTTAAAATCTAAGCCTCTTAACGTGTCCTCGGCATAGCTTTGAGTCTTTTGATCTTCTATCCCTAGCCTCACAATTTTTCCCCCTTGATACTGAGCTGCTTGTAATTGTTGGCGTCTGCCATACTGTTTCATACCACCTTGCCCTTGCTTATGTTGGTCCTCTGCCTAAAATTACTTTCTTCCCTGTTCATAACTACTCCATTGAGATTCCTTCATCTCCCAGAAGCCAGTCCCCAAACCCCAAAACTCAGGCCACCTTCTCTAAGCACTACTTATAATTTTATCAGCAGTCCTACAGCCACACTAAGTACAAATTCTCTGTATACACATCCAGTTCTTAGATAACATAATACTTTCAGGAAAGACATTGTGCCCTATTCATGGTCACATGGTAGTCAACATAAGTAAAAGCAGAAGTCAGTCTCTTAGAGAAAGCTTACTTTTTCCCTAGAACATTGGCTGTTTCTTTAGCCACATATTGATTTTATTACAATTAAATACCTATTTGTCCGCATTCACTTAGCTTACTTTATTTCATGGAGCAATTCAATATTAAATTCAGAGCAGTTCATGGTGATCACCCAGTTTGGTTCCCTCTTTTACAGATGAGAAAACTAAGTTCTCCAGAAGCTAAATTAAGATCCTACAAGTTAGGACAGCATTAAAAAACCTCTTCCAACAGTGCTGTTCTTTTGCTTCCAAAATCCCATAGTCTTACTTTTTTGTCTGCTTATGCTGGTTTGAAGAGTATGATAGCCCATGGTAAGCATCCTTAGATAATAGAGACAATTGGTAAAATGAGAACTCTCCAGCTCAATGACCCAGTGGTTCCTTGCCTTGGATTCTAAGTCTAGTAAAATTGTGTTTGTGATACAAAGAATGTACAATTCAAATGCGCGGTTAGATATTGTAATATTTTTGGGAACATTTTTGCAAAGTTTGGTTTGCTTTTTAAGAGTGAAATCAGGGGCTGGCTCTGTGGCGCAGCAGGTTAAAGCCCCAGCCTGTAGTGCAGGAATCCCATATGGGCTCTGGTTCAAGTCCCAGCTGCGGCTGCTGCACTTCTGATCCAGCTACCTTCTCATGCACCTGGGAAAACAGTAGAAGACTGCCTAAGTGCTCGGGCCTCTGCACCCACGTGGGAGACAAGGAAGAAGCTCCTGGCTTCTGATCAGCTTAGCTCTGACTGTTGCAGCCATTTGGGGAATGAACCAGTAAATGGAAGACCTCTCTCTCTCTCTCTCTCTCTCTCTCTCTCTCTCTCTCTGTCTCCACTGCTCTCTGTGACTCTTTCAAACTAAATGAAATAAATCTTTTTTTTTTTAAAAAAAGAATGAAATCAAAGAACATCAACATCGCCCATGACTGACCAGACCCAGGAACCTGGGACATGACTGTTGTGCCCAGCTTGGTCCTGCAGTCCATCTTTTCTTTGTTGTGATCCTTTTCCTGTAAAGTGAACCAAGGCTGTTTTATAGCTGAGCATTGCTCCTCAGGCCTTGGCCTGGAAATATAAAAGTGATTCCTAAATCCAATTTTAGAGTACCCCCATTTTGAGAAAATTCACCACAGTTTAGACTTCTCTGAAGTACCATGGGACAAATCAGGTGGGATCTGCTGAAAATGCACAGCCTTACCTCTGTGCGCCTCCTTGACTCTACAGAAACGACCTTGTATGCTCAGAGATGCAGCAATCTTTGACACATTGATCAGATGCAACCCGTCAGATAGAGTCTAAAAAATCTTTATAGTAAGATTTCTTAAATTACTACCTATATTGATGTGAACATTTTTTCTCTTTTGAGGTATGGAGAAGCATTATTTATGAATTCTAAACTGATCAGTGGAGTTACAGAATTTCTTAATACTGAGGGTGAGCTCAAAGAGGTAAATATTTCAAGATGAGTTCTTTTTTTTTAAACACGTGAAGTTATATTTTATTTCTACCATTTCTTTCCAGCATACACCCATTCCTTGTACACACACACACACAAGTACAAAATATTTAACTCACTATTTGCCAGGTATATCTAATATAATAAGCATTGAATAGTTACAAAACATGTTTGAATGTAATGATGTTCAAACCTGGAGATGTAAAATTCTAGATAGAAATGTATGAAACAGTCATCTATCTAGATGATTCTGTCAACCCAGTTTTGGATCCACTAAATAACAAAACAATTACATTGATGATTCAGTATTTGTATAAAGAACTAAGGAATAGACCATGAGTTTCACTGCTCTGTGGGCAGTTGTCCTATTCAGACAATGGGTAACTAGACATGGTAATAAGGCTTTCTGCTATCCATTCTGTTGAATGGAATGAATTCATTTGTCTGCAAAGGAGCTTATATGGCAATACACATTGAAGTTAATAGTTTATTTTAAAACTCTGTGTACTGCAATTAAAAAATAAGTTTACTTAATGAAAACAAACATTTTTAATGGTCTACTATCCATGTTGTAGAATGTTTAAAATTTCATTTTTTCTGTGGTTTATTTCTCTGGAACTTTATAAAGTTCCAGATCAAATCATTTTAGTTTTGGTTTTTTTTTTGTTGTTGTTTTTAACCATTATATCTATAAAAGAGATTTGAAATGGAGAGGAGTATGTAGATAAGAAAAAGGAACAAAATATAGATTCTTTTGATTGGTTACAAAGAGTTGAGCATCACCCATTTATCACCCTTTCCTCTGCTATTCTGTCCGTCATAAAGTGTAGCTAATATTTAGCACTGAGAATCATGGCTCTTTCAGTTTTCACTGACAGAATGCTTGATGCTGCAACCCAGAACTAATCACAGTGACCAGCATTCTCCTAGAAGCACCCACCCTTGTAACTTGCTTAATATCATCTAATACTTCCCAGCTTCTTGGGATCATTTCCCATGACTAACTTGGATTCTTTCATACCGTGTAAGCTAAGTCTCTGATTGTAATGATTTGAAATTCTGTTTTTATCCCTGCCATGTGTGTTCCCAACCCTGAAGGATTTAGTTTTGAAAGCCCAAGAATATTTTTTACTATATTCATGTTTTTAATACAAGAAACTAAATGCAAAGAACGTTTTCATACCCAGAGGAAGCAGAAAGAACAATTAAATTAATGATTGCTTCCAATTTTCTCTATATTTAAATGCAGTATGTTTAGTGGCATGATTTTATATTCAACAATATGAGAGTGTAGTCATTTAAGTGAACACACAGTTAAAGCTTTCTCTCCCTTTTTCCTGTCCCTTTTTCTCTTTTGTGTTCCTTCTCCTCTTTTATCTTTTATCCCTTCTCCTTCCCACCTCCTCCTACCCTTTGTCCTTTCTTCCTCTATCTCCCTTTCCTCCAGCTGTCTTTTTATGTTGTCCTTGGTTTGGAAATACACAGGCCCTTGAAAAAATTCATTTAAAAGGACATACTGATCATTTTACATATGTCACTTACATATTTAAGTTTTTATATGTCATCAAATTACCATTTTAGATGTTACAATGGGTTCCTATCATGAACGGTGTAATTTCAAAACTGCAACTAAATTGTGGCTTTTATTCCATTATCTACAAAGCAGCTAACTTCACAATGCAGGCTCTCAGTGGAATGAATGATGAACCCCTTCACTACAGATTCCTTGCTCTTTCTAGTTTATCAGCTGCTGCCTGAGGCTTTTTCATACTTTTGTCATCTAATTGTTGTCTGTAGGACTGGGGAACACTATTTTTGGGTAAGGTGAGGGGTTATTGTATTGAAAATAACACCCACTCCCTTCCTTAATGAGAAAGGGCTGAAGACAATCTAGTCACATTCTCCCGCAGTCCCTGGGCTTCATAAGTAGAAAACCAATTGCTCCCTTTGGATAGGGCATACTCTTATTTCTAAGAGTTTGTGGATCAAAGGAATCAGCGTCTTTATGAATTCTGAGAACTTATTTGAGATTTTAATGATCCTCATTGGCTTTAAGGGCATTCACTAGAGAAACTCACCCTGTTCCATGGACCCATCCCCCAAATTACATTCTAGAGATCATGAAACTGGAGTTTCTTTTTAATTGCATGAGATCAGCCATTTGAACAATATTTATCTGTAAGTTAATCCATTATTTCTTTAATTTTCAATCCTGGAGGCACTTGCCATTTTTTCCACACAAATGTCATGCACCTGTTTTTCCTGTTTCTTGAACTCACTACACAACACAATTGAGGAGGAGCATAGATCCTATGCATCACTGACATCCTATTTACACTGTTTAATGTTGGATATATAAACCTTATTAAGGGCAATAGCTAATTCTATTCATTAATATATTTACTGAGTATATTATATTTTACCATTTATTTTAATAAGAACTAGTGATATTGGGGTCTAGAACACCCTGAAATAATGTGTTTTTTTTTAATTCCACTTTTTTAATAAAGAAACTAACAAAAATGCCTGACATGTTTATGCTAAGATTTGAAAGCACAAATAACATTGACATCTTACTAAAAATTGATTTATAAAAGTGTCAAATTTGCACCATTTTAAAATAAAAACTTGCAAATGGCATACATTTTAGGAAACACAATTTAAAAAGATCTACTAAGCAGCAGAAAGCTTACCAAAGAGCTAACAAAATAAGCAAAATAACTAAAAGGCACTGTGGCCATGCCCTAGGGCGGGCGACTGCTTCCATCTGGTGTCTGCTCTGTTGTGGAGGAATACAGGCTATAAGCTCAGTATATGGAACTGTGAAAGTGGACCAGATGTGTTCTGATGAACAGTGATTCTTTAGATGCATTCAGTGAGTCACCTCTGGCTCCCTGTACTCATGAGGCACATACTTAGTGCATTTAAGTCGTGATTTAAGAAATGAATCTCTCAAGACCTATTAGTTAAATTTCCTATTGAGTGTGCTCTTACACAATAAGATGATCTACCATGCTTGTGTCACCAACACATTCATATTCAAATCCATAGTTTTCCTTTAAAGAGGACCTAAGAGTTGTATTCGTGTGTTCAGGCTATTTTGTTGGCTCATCAATGGTGGAGAGCATTTGCCAGAGTTAAATTTGCCAGTGTCACTTATTGCTCTCTGGTGTATTCAGTGGCTGCCTAGGGAGAAAAACATAAAGATGTAGAACATATTTTAAGAAGAATAGTGTATATTTTTCATGATTTATATGTAATATGTAACTAATACAACTATAATGCCGTATTTTTAAATAAATTAAACCACAAGATTCAAAACAGATCAAAATGTAATATCAGTTGCTCTATGGGTAAAGACAGAATATAATACAATGTATTACGTGTTAATCAGATAAAGTTCAAACTGTGAATTCAAATGATTCAACTACTCCCATTAGACTTTTCATTTATGTGTGTATAAATGCTATATATGTAAGTGTCTGTGGCACAGTGCCTGAAATATTAGATAGCCTATAAATTCTAAGTCTTTCCCTTGTTTCTTTTTCCTTCATATATGTAATTTTTTTCAAATGTTAAATCAGCTTTAACAACATCACCAATAATCTTTGTTATGCATTGGATTTTTTAGGTTTGTTATAAAAGCACAGTGGTCCTGTGTAGGACACAGCTCTGAGATAGGATACCAATGCTACTGAGCACAGAGCTTTATAGAAAAGTAGGGTTAAACTTTGACAAAAATCCCATCAATATCAGATAATCAAATAACTGTGATAAGCTATCAATGAACTAATTTCTAAATTAATTCCAGAAAGTATATTTACTTGTAGTTTAAACACCCTCTGCACCTCATTTCTCCCTGCTCCTGAGTCAGTCTTGATGTACTGCGTTTCCTTCCTGGCATGTCCTCCATGTGGTGCCCACCATGTGGTGACTCACACCCCACACACTAATTATACCACGCAAAGTGTCTGTGTTGCAAGCTGATTTTTCACATTTGTCTATTAGCATCTCAATTGCTGGTTGGTTGCCAGTTTCTTAAGACATATCAAACAGAAAGAGAAACTGTTAGTATTTAACCTTGAAATAAAATCCCTGAATATATCCAGAGTATGTGAACTCTAAATAAAATCTTTTATCAATAAAAATATGACAAAGCATCCTACAACCATAACTTAAATGTTCAAATTCTGTATCTCAATGAGACTATATGTCTGTTTCATTTTTTCTCAAGCTAGTCACCGAGGTGAATGCAGTGTCATTAGTCATCCGGTCTTCACAGCACCATTTCTTTCTCTCCTACCCAATAACTTGTGGCAATCCCTTGACATCAAGGATAATGTCACGTCCTATATTGTGCATTTAGAAGAGATAGACTTTCTCTCTACAAATGAAAAATAAATATTCACTCTCCTATTCAGTATTGAATGCTATTTTATGCGTTGCTTATACCTTATAGTTATTACTAGTTTTTGCCACAATACCATCAACCTATTTTAAAAAGACAAAAACGTTTGTTTTAATACATACTCATGAACCAAGAAGTTGAATTTGGAGCTGTTCACATTGTGATGTCCAACCTTCCCTTTCAAGACCCAAACCTGTTACAATTCATTTCATTTCATAACCAAATTTGCTGCTTAATATTATATATAAAACATCTGCAGTGATTGTAGCACTTTATTTCAAATAGGTTCTTGTTTATACATATTAGACATTTTTAAACATGCACATTTACCATTTTAAAATTTGTATTTCCAGCTAAAGAACTTCATGAAGAGTTACGATGGGGTAGCTGCTGTTTCTTTCTCACGAGCTGTGGAAACCGTGGAAGCCAATGTGCGCTGGAAAATGCTTTATCAAGATGAGCTTTTCCAATGGTTAGGAAAAGCTCTGAGACACTAGTATGTGTCTCTTATAAACAACAACTCAACTTGGAATATTTTGAGACAACCTGATTTATGTTGAACTAGAAAAATGTGCTCTGTGGAAAATGGCCAGATTTTCAGTGTTAATGGATGGGAGGATTTTATTTTTATTTTATTTTTTGTTTTGGGATATTTTTTCTTTATTTCATTCATTCTGTTTTGTTTCTCTACTGGGTGTTCTGCTCTAAAGAAACTCTTGCAAGTGAAACTAGCCATGGTTGCTTCAGCTGTACATTTCTTTCTGTACAGGACCAAATATGATAGTGGTGCATGTCTATATTGCAGTCAGTTTGGAAAAAAATATTCATAATATGCTGTGCATGGATGTGTGGTCTTACCTGTGTTCAAGCATGCTTATTTAAAATGTCCAATGTTGTATGTGAATCTATGTTACATCTAGGATGGGCATTATGCAAAGCACAAAGATTATCTATGACAATCAGTGTTGCAATGAAAGAAAATCTAACAAAAAGGAGTTATATTCTCAGTCCTGGACAATGACAGAGGTAAAGAAACCCTTTAAGTGATCGGTGTCACTTATTTCAGCACTCGGATTGTATGACAATGATTACTGTGTTGCTAACTCAATTTCTTTGAGTTAAAGCTATATAGGCATATAGATAGTGTAAACATATGTGTATGTACATAGGGAAACCCCATATGTATATAGTATGTTGTACACTGCACATGTGCAAAGAATATCTTCAGATCAAAGAAAATTTATCTCTTTTTATAAACTTAAGGACACTGGGAACAGGTGTAAAAGAAGTTATCTCAACATTATTCTTTCTATTTATTAACTAAATTTCTTAACTGTCAAGATTTTTCATCTACTTTCTGATCAATGGTCTATTCTGCTGTATGAAGATGAGTTGAGACAAAATATGTGTATAAACTAACCACACTTCTAATTGTCCGAAGTGGCTGCCTCTCATAGATTCTGTCATCATTTTGGTCAAACTTACGATGGCATAAAACTATTGTGCAAACTTCTATTTATCAGTGCTGACAAAGTTTTTATTTTCTATCTTGTTTGTATTCCCATTTTGTGTTGAGTGATCCAGAGATTTAAAATTTCTCTGTGTATTGTTATTTGTCTGTGTCCATTAAGCAACCATACCTCAAGTAGGTCTGTTAGCATTTATGACCTTTTATGCTAGTTGTGCCATCCCTTAGGGTGAAAAGATACTTTTCTTCTGTCCAAAGTCTTTGTTCTGGCACTGACAACTCTGTTCTACCTGGGAATTTTGAAAGGAATGTTCATGGCTATGTGTTATGTAACACAAGAATTTTTTCCATGGTATTCTCACCCAGTAGGCCAGTTCTCCATGCATTACATAGATGTTTCAAAATTAATATTTTATGTTTACCATTATAAAATATGAATACAACTATTGTACATAAGCCAAATGTTTGTGGACAACTTCTATGTTCTTGAGGTTTTATGATCCCTAAAATCAGAAATAATCATTTCAAATACATGTGTTCTAATAGTCAATGAATACTAAAATACAACAACAACAAACTAGACACTTTAGAAAATGGAACAATAATGGAATTGAAGTTTATTGAAAGAAGAGCAATTTCCTAACCCATGGAATAAGTACCACCTGAAATTGAATTTTGTCAATTAAGCAATTATTATCTATTACTCATTTGTAACTTTTGCAGCACAACCTTGCATTAAAATGAGTTTTAAATATCCTAAGTGGAAGTATCAAGGCATGTAATGCTTAGTGTAAAATCTAAATGTAGGTAATCCAAAGTGATGAAATGCAATTCCTATGCATCACATTTATGAAATCTTTAATGGATAAGTTATGATACATCACAATAATAAGCATCACACTGCCATGTAGGTCTGAAACATGCATTATATCACCACTGAATTCATGTAATAGAGGAGACTAAAAAATAGAAATATCTGTCTTCTTTGCCGTGAACTACTGAAAATTTTTGGTAGTTGAGGCATTTTTCTGACAAATCATCCTTTTCCAGATATTAGTTAAAAGGGCTTTTATAGTTCTTTTTCCCTCCTTACTGTTAATAATCATAATATTTTTCAGTATTTTAGTGGCCTTGAGCAATTGTATAGCTATAATATCAAATCCTATGTGTATAATTATGTGGAATGTTCAATACCTCATCTAATATTGTTCAACAATATAGTGGTATCAATGACATTGAGGTGGCATTTTTGTTCTACATATTTTCAATAATTTATCCTTTTCAATGATGAAATTATATTGGGCTTTAACATTTTTAGTTTAAATAACTAATATTTTCAAAATAAAATAATGATATCTCTTGGAAAATTCTGTAAAATATAGTTATAAAATTCTATTTTCTATTGAGAGTTTTTATCTTTCCTCTCTTCTTTGATTAATAAATCACATATACGCATGAAATAACAAATTTTTTAACATGTCTGACATCTAATATTGAAAATGTACCAGGGCAATATATGTACAACAGCAAAATTTGGTTTCAGTTAGAAAGGACGAAATTATTTATCACACTATATATTAAATAATCTCAAATGATTTGTAACTAAGATTCCTCATTTTTACATATTTTATTTCTTAAAATATTCTTATAAGGTTTTGAAGTTGTAAAAATATATAATCTCAGATTTTAAAGCTGGTATCTATAATGATAGGTCCATTCCTGAGTTTCAATAATAGGTATTTTATCTGGGCCTTGAGTTCACTTTGGTTTATATTATGTCTGGGACACTTATAGCATAATACTGAGTTTTTATAGCAGAATAATTTACAAATATTAGAACTTTAATGTCTTACAAAGCTTTTTGATTATGCTATGTATTTATAAAATGCATTTTATTTTCAAAGAACTTTTCACTTCCACTTTATTTGAATCTTCAAAAAAACATGATAAATTTTATTAGTCCTAATGTTCTGAAGAGGAAACTGAGACTCAGAATAGCAATATCAACTATTTAAAATCATATAGTTATTTGGGGAACAGATAAAGTCATTTAAATCTCTCAACACACAACACAAAGTTCCTAGAACTGAAATATAAACATGTGTTTAAAATAACTCCTTTCCATTGCGTTAGTTGGAGGTTTTTCAATTTTGGAACAGTATCAAAATGCATAATTAAATTATTTTCTACTATGCTATGATTTAATTACTTTTAAAAACTGTGTATCTAATTTTCATGTTGTCCAACAACTGAATGACAAAGTTTATCGACATCTGTTTTTTTCAGTATAACTACTCAAAAAATGGAACAAATAATTTAGTTCATTGATTATACTTTCCATTTTGTGAATTTATAGAATATTGTTTAAATATAACCTTAAAATCAATAATTTGCTTTGCTTACCACATAAATTTTTCTAACACATTTATCTATAATAACCTGGTCAGAACACAGATAAAATGGTGTCCATTTAAATCAGTTTAAATAATATTTAGTAAAGTACTTATGAGTGTGTACAAAGTGGTGAATAAATAATTTTTGAGGAACTATAATCCTGGATTAGATGCAAAAAAGGTATTAATAAAGAAGTATATGATAATACACTTATTTAAAAATCTGTCAATTAAAATTTCAAG
Source organism: Lepus europaeus (assembly GCF_033115175.1). NCBI lineage: Eukaryota > Metazoa > Chordata > Mammalia > Lagomorpha > Leporidae > Lepus > Lepus europaeus. The sequence goes on along the minus strand of NC_084836.1, from coordinate 48,079,451 downwards.
CAATTCTCTTCATTGATGTTGGAGAGGCTAAAATACCACAGTTATTCTCTCCTGAGCACTTGCAAGTGGTGAGCATATATATGTATTAAAGTAACAGAAGCACATAGAATGAGAAATTAGGATTCCCACACCTATTGTTTCCCTTTATCAGAGATCAGGGGTGAATTATCATTGACACTACTCATTATATATTGACATGATTCAATTTAATTAAAGCAGTATTCATTGAACACTTTTATTTCACAAGGGACTTAGTGAGACAAAGGAAAGAAGAGATGAATGAGACCTAAAGGAACTCACATCCCAGTAAATGAAGAAAAAAGTGAAAAGAAAAGAAATAATGATCTAATCAGAAGAAGGGCACCATGGAAACAATCACATGCTGCAGAAGATGAAGTAAATCCTTTTTAGGTATAGGTAATATTATCTGATGATTTTTGTACAGCCATCTAATTTTAAAACTGTTTGATTTCATAGCACCTAACTGTGTTTCACAGACATCTGGATCATTTTGAAATGATAAAAAATATTGTTTGTATTAATTAACATGTAAATTGGGATAGCATTTATCCTTAAAATTATTTAAGCAATTTAATAACATCAGCAATTTGTAAGATGCTTAATCCACTTATGAAAAAGTAACTCAAGTTTTCTAAAGTGGTTTAGCTTGTTTTATGTATATTTATAATGTGTTAAAGTTAGTCATATATTCTTTAAGGCAGATTCAACAATATTTATCCTGGGCAATAATTTATTTCATCAAATTAGTGGATGTCAAGTTGAGTGCAAAAATGTTCTTGAAAATTATTCTAGAATTTCAAGCTTTAATTATATAAAAATAGCCTTCTGTTCAATCTATTTGAATTAAAAAGTTTATTTTTAATATTTTGTGTAATGTGGTATAGGACAGGAAAAGTTTAACACACATGTACTTTCATAGCTTTTTTCAGTTAGATTGTTTGAAATTTTATTTTAAAGTTTATATAGGGGAAGTTTTTAATTGTCTCAATGTTTTTTAAAGTAATTGTTGAAAAGGTAGATTCTAATGTTAAGTATAATGCATATATAATGGGATGAATTTTATTTTTAAGATAAGTAGTTCACAAACTGGCCCTACTACTAGCAAACGGTATGATTTTTGCCAAATTTTGAAGAGTTCACTATATGGCTTTTTTTTAATATTTAATACTATAAGGATAGTAATTTAAAGTTATCTATCTTTTCGATATTTCCTAGTTCATGTACTAACGCATTGAGAAAAATGGCAATCGTTCTTCATTTTATTCTGAGTTAAATGTTTGTGTCGTATTAAATTTTAAATGAGTTAGGATATAGGAAAGTGAAAAAATTTGGTTTTCTACTAAATGCCAGACACTTGTTGAATATTATCTCACTTAACAATACTGTGAAATGTCAATAGTTTTAATTTACCAATGAATAAATGAGGCTAAGAGTTCTTATGAGTTTTCATAATTAACTGGTGGTATAAGCTGGCATTCAAAACTCTGCAAATCTAAGTCATTCTGGTTTACCTTTCATTTCTTAACAAGGTTACTTTACACATTCTATAAAAAACTTTTCATCAAAATGTTTTACATTAGTGTGTTGTGTAGTGGATTTTAAGCTATTATAGCTAATTAGCAAATATTCCGGCCAATGAGCCATGAAAAATCAGTGAAAAGAGAGGGTGGATTGCAAAACTCTTCACCAGGAGACCACAAAGATGAGGTTAAACCGATGTCTCTGCATGTGGAGGAAATGTGTTAGTCTACCAGACTTTCCTTTCGCCAAGCAGTGAGGTTCGAGAAGTGTTTCTCTTTCTCCTTAGAACTATAGATGGACTGCAACTGCTTGATTTACTAGAAGTTACATTTTCAATGAGCCTGCTATGCGTAGCTATAGTCTAAGATAACTGCTTTGACTTGCCTCCACACAGGTCAACCTGCTTCTAATGGCACACATTTTTCTTATGTCATGTAAGTAAATGAAAGAGTGAAATGTTTTATAGAAAATATGGCAGTGGAGTTAAGAACATCTGCCTAGAATGTGCAGTGCATTTATTTTCTAAGTTAATCTCTCGGTAGCTGTCCTTTTAACCTGTGCTGGGTTCACAGTATTTCATGCTTTTGTCCATAATTGTGTTCCCACCTTCACATAAGCTTATGACCTACTGGGTGAGAAATTCATTAGTAATTTTTTTTTGTTATTTTCATTTAAAATAGGCTAATTCACTGTCATTTCTCTAGTTCAAAACATTCTTTAAATGAATTTCTCCTCAAATGTTGTGTTCTGCCATTTAAAATATTGTATAATGGTAATCTCATATTATCCTTTTAATAGTTACCTCTTTAGTACCATATATGAACATATTTGCCACTTTTGTTGCTATATTTTAACCTCTTTGCATTTTTCGAATCTTTGAAAATAGATTAAGGCTATAAAACTAAAAGAGATTAGGACTTGGAATTCATGCATTGTCCGGTTACTTGAATAGTAGCAGAAATTTTGCTTTTGAGGTTTCATACTTGCTTTCTGGACACCACTGAATTTATCAGATATTCATTTAAACACAGTAGATGGGCCATTCCTAATGAACTTAAGTTTACTCAGTAACAAAGCATATTTTCCTAGTCATTCTCCAAATGAACAGACATTTAAAATATGCCAAATGAAAGCACTTTTTTTTTCCTTTTTACTATTTCATGATTTGGGAATTAAAATGTAGCTGTTTTAGTAAATACAAGTTACTAAAGCATTTACCAAATAAATAATCTTATGTTAGTTTGGCAGATAAATGTTTTTTATGATATGCTTTTAAAATTACTCAGTAAAAATTGAATCAATATGTATTCAACATGGAATTTTTATTCCATTCTGACCAAGCACTAACAAAATGAGTTTTTCTAAGTGAGAAAATTTCTCTTCTGTATTTTAAGCAGAAAAAATTTGAATTTTGCCTCTGATAATAAAATTTTGTACAGTAATGTGTAATTCATCACTGTCTTAATTTTCTGATATGTGCAGATAAGGCTAAGATAAATAATACCTCTGCTCTTTTATTATGCTTTTGTTTTTACTTGAGAATCCATTTTAAAAATTCTGAGTATATATACTGCTGATGGCCATGAATAGAGGAAGAAAGAATTGCTCTCTTTGACATGGACTTTTTTCAAAAAAATACACATGTTGAAGCTAAAGAAGTATGTATTTGTGCTATATTGTAAAAAAAAAAAATCCGATTCAGTCTCCTTTCTAATTATAGGCCTTAAGAATAAATGAAATGATCTGTACTTTGGTAAAATGATTTCACCTGAAATGAATTTCAGATTGCTTTTTAATAGGCTTTCTGCATTCGACATACTGTCAGAATCCCTGAATTTCAAGAACAGTTTTCAATAACAAGACTATAAAATATATATGATCATGACAACATAAGTAGTACTCAAATATATTCTCCAATGCCGCTGGGTTTTCTTCTTCCAAAGAATTGGCCAGAGAACATTAGAACTTGACTCTGCATAGCCACTCATTTGAGCCTTACACAATACTTTATAGGCTGCAGATAATCTGCTGCTGCTAGGAGCATGAAGGTATGAAATGAAAGAGCTTGTGAGCCAAAGTCAGGAATACTCCTATTAGTCAATAGAACTAGTGTCTATGCTTATGTGTGTATATGTAGCCTTTAATATGTAACACAAAAATATGCAATGTGTAATATTATATGTATATTATGTAAAAGTATACACACATGTATAATGCATGTGTGTGTGTATATATGTATGAAGGGTTTTCAAAAAGTTCACAAAAAGACTGCATGGACCTCAGAAATTTTTGCACAAAGACAAACTTAATGCATTCCATTTTCACAAACTTTTTGAAGTTTCTCATATATGTATTACATATATGTTATATATACACATAATTTATTTCACTATCCAAATGATAATTGTGCTGCAGAACAATCATGTAAGTCAGAAAATGAGCATTGAAAAATATATACTAAGGGAGTCAAGCATGAGTAGCATCTTTACCTGGAGAGCCTGACTAGTGATCCTTAAATTTTATCAGTGTGATAGCAGAGTTTCTCTAAGGATCACAAGAAAGCTAGCTGAGAAGCAGAGTCTACCCAGCCCCCAGCTCCATGTGATGTGGTCTTCTTTATTTTTAGCATATTGCAGGTGACTGTGTTCGAGGTGATCCATCTAGACTACATGTTAAGAAACATGCACCATGGGGCCAGTGCCGTGGCTCACTTGGTTAATCCTCCGCCTGCGGCACCGGCATCCCATATGGGCACTGGGTTCTAGTCCCTGTTGCTCCTCTTCCAGTTCAGCTCTATGCTGTGGCCCGGGAGAGCAGTGGAGAATGGCCCAAGTCCTTGGGCACCTGCACCTGCATGGGAGACCAGAAGGAAGCACCTGGCTCCTGGCTTCGGATCGGCATAGCTCTGGCCATAGTGGCCATTTGGGGAGTGAACCAACGGAAGGAAGACCTCTCTCTCTCTGTCTCTCTCTCTCACTGTCTAACTCTATCTGTAAACAAACAAAAGAAACATGCACCAGGTACAGTGGTTCTCTCCCAATCAACTCACCCAACTAGCTTTCAAAACACATTGATGCTGAAGCCATAATCTTATATCAATTAAAGAACTTGTAGGGGCAGTGAGGGGACAGATGCCAGCATTAGCACTTTTTTAAGCCACGCAGATTATTCCAATATAGAGTCAGGGTTAAAAACCACTAGGTAGAAGGTACCAAATCGAGCATGATGTCATTTAAGCACCAATTACAGAATGCTATCCAAAGAGATATCCAAACAGTTTCTAATGTTGTTTGACACTCTTCACCAACTACAGAAGTAAAAAATTTGTCCTCAGTTGGCTTAATGGTGAAAAGCAAAGAAGACGTCAAACAATTTACTTCCATGGCAGCGCTGTCACAGTGCAAAGCCAAGAGAGGTTCAGGTTCATCCATGTTGGTGCATCATCTTCCCTCTCTTCTGTCTCACATTCTCCTGTTGCTCGCTTGGTCTCATGACATTTCTTCTACAGTTTTATATGACTGTAAATATGTGTGATTACATTCACATCTATTATCAACACTAACAATTTTTCAGCTTTTATTTTCTTCTGAAATGCAAGAGAATGCCCATTAGGAGGGCTTTCCATTAAATGATGGCACCATGCTCAGCACGATTTCTTGTTCATTTTGCAAACTCTGGAAATTGGAGATCAGACATGACAACAAACCAGCAGAAACGATTGTTATACACCATTGTCATCAGAGATACTGTTCCTTCTTCTAGTTCTTCTCCATTGTTTGTACTTTACGCTCCCTTTTTCTATGACCTGTCAGCTGAGCACTGAGCCTTTTTCAGCAACAGACACTGTGTTTTTCACTTGACATTGCAGAAAGAATAGTCAAAGTTTTGAGCTCTTTCTATATCACTGTGCATAATAGAAAGTGACATGTGTTCCTGGGATTGTCAGACAAGACCCAAAGGGCATCTGGGTACATTAAAATTGCTTGGCTGTGCTCTTGAGTCCACGCGTTTGTCGATCCTTCAGTTCTGTCTTCCCAAGGACTTAAAATTTACTTCCCTTTCCTAAAATCTCTAGTTAATTAGACATTTCAGAATACAAACTAAGCCTATTCTTTTTTTCCATAAAAAGGGAAATACAAATATTGTCACATCTGGAATATTTTAGCAAGCTTTTGGAGAGTGAATCATTTAATTGCATAACTTTTGAGCCTTATCTGACCAAAAAAAAAACTAATCTTTCTGTCTTCTTGGTATTCTTTTCATCCCGTCTTCCACTGTATATGTTGTTGTCTACATAGGATTTAGTATTGAACCCATTTTCATACTGAATAGAAGTTTTGCTGTAGAGTAGGCACTTCTAAGTTAGGCACTTCTAAGTTGTTTATTTTTAAAGTATATTTATTTATAGAGAACAGATTTCGAGTATTTAATGTATATGTTTTTTTTAAGATTTGTTTATTAATTTGAAAGCTGGAGGTACTGATAGGCAGAGTCAGAGAGAAAGAGAGGTCTTCCATCTGCTGGTTCACACCCTAGATGGCCGCAATGGCTGGAATTGCGCTGAGCCGAAGCCAGGAGCAGGAACCAGGAGCTCCTTCTGGGTCTCCCACATGAATTCAGGGGCCAAAGGACTTGGGCCATCTTCCAGTGTGTTTTCAGCCCTAGCAGAGAGCTGGATTGGAAGTGGAACAGCTGGTCTCGAACCGGCACATATATGGAATGGTGGCCTTAGCCGCTACACCACAGTGCCAGCCCCAATATATACAGTTTTAAGAACATAGAGATACCTCCCACACTTCTCCCTACCCTCCTTTCTCCTTCCTTTCTTATTTTTCTTTTAATTTTGCAATGACATGCTTTCAATTTATTTATCATGACAAACCTCTACTAAATAAGGCACTCAACAAGTAGAAAGTAGAAAGGCCATAGTTCCTCAGGAGTATAGACTAAGGCTATAAACAATAATCAAATCTCAAGATGTCAATTCCACTGATATACAGTTTTTTGTTCCCTGTATATTAGCTAGCACAACTCAGTAGCATTTATTAAGTCATCAGAGTTCTTTTGCTGACTAGCTTCACTGAGACATTTATGACAAATTCAGCTCTAGCCTAAAACTCCAACTGCCTGCTGGGTAAACTGAAAGAAGGAAATGCTTAATGAGCACAGATCTATGTAGAAGTCCTAAAGCTAAATCTTAACAGGAGTGGCTCCATTCCAATATTACTAGGTAGACATACATCAAAATTTAGAGCAAAAAATGAATGAGAAGGTAAGTTCACAATATTAAAGATGGAGGCGGCCTTTAGCAGATAGAATGTGCAAAGATATGCCAGTGCATAACAGACTCCAGGCAGTTCAATTACATCACGAATCTATACTTCAAAATGTTCATGGAAAAAATGAACTAAGAATAAGTTTATATTGATGCAAAATGTTTTTGAAACCTGTGCACAGGTTTATCATAATATATATTTTGAATAAACTTTTTGATGTCCCATCATATTTTATGGTCAGCAGTAACTCTGGTGCTTGCTTTATCTAAATATCTTCCAGTGATATTTGAGTGAAATAATTGAATGAAATAAATGGAATGTTTCAGATGCTATGCCCAAGTTCCAAAGAAAAAATATTAATTTTACTCTTGTTCAAGTTGCTTATGAGGAGCCCGAGCTGCTGATGCTTATGAGGTACGTGTGTGTGTCTGTCTGTGTGTGTGTGTGTGTGTGTGTTGTTTTTGTCAAAAGTAGAAGGAGGGAAGAGGAAGAGGAAGGAAAAGTTAAGGACAGATAATACAACTTTATAAGAAATAGAAAAAGATCCCATCCATTGGTTCACTCACTCCCTGGGCTGGGCTGCACAGAAACTACATCAGTGGCAGAAACCCAGTTAGAGATATCACCGCTGCCTTTCAGGGTAGCATTTGCAGGAGGCTGGTATCAGGAGCTGGCGCCGGGTACTCCAATGAGGGGCCAAGTATCCTAACCAGCATTTTAACTGCTAGGCTAAAATGTACCTCAAACACAACTTTTAACAAAGCATATTTTCACATGGAAAATTTAAAATCTCATGTTACACATTAAAATAGTTTTAAATCTTTTAGAATTTATATTATTCACCAAATTTGCTTAATTTGCTATTTTGAGAATTCTCATCATCTTGTATCTGAGATATTACCAGTGATTTAGAGAAGAGTTTTAAAGTGGAATATTATTTTTGGTTCAATAGACAGTGTCATGAGTTTCTAGAACTGTCAAATAAGATTCAGTAGCTATCTAGGTACATAGGAACTTTTGAGTTGAAAAGGAAATATCAGAACTTGACTTTGAATAAATGAAGCTGAAAAAAATCAAGTTGTCCTTTCTGGTTAGTAACAAAATAGGGTTGCTGAAGTTAGAGGTGATATGTGACCATGCTTGATTTGTAACAAACATGTTTTAAAATAGGGTCCCCAAGTGTTAAATTTCTCATCACTTTCAATTTCTTAGATTAACTTGAGTGAAATCAAATGCTTTGCCTGAACCTTGTGCACAAATACTTCATTTGCAGTAACTAGAAATGTGTACCTTACCTATGTTGGATTTATCACTTGATACGTTTGATTTTGTAATACAGACTGCATAGGTTGGCCAAATTGCAAGAACTGAGTAAAGTATCACTCACTTTGCCCCAGGTCCCGTACTTCTAGCAATGCCTAAATTTGCAATTTTCTTATTGCCTTAACCCTCATAGATCTTAAACTCAATTAAAAGGCCAAAATATAAACTGTTACACCAAATTGCAGTTAAATATTGCCTGTTGCTTTACAACCAAACCAAAAAAATTAATATTTTATTCTCATTAAGCTTTTTCATGTGAGAATTTTGGAATCCCCATCCTGGATTCCACTGTAATAACCTTTATATACGTGCATACATACATACATGCATGCTTGCATGTGTATGTTCCACCATAGATTCTATTGAAATCATGAAATGAGATTACTTTTCTTCCCACAGACCATCGTGCCAACATACACATTCTGATGGTTTTTCACTTGGTTACATGTATAGATCCAGAATTTTAAATTTAGCCCCATATTTATATGGGGCTTCTTTGTGGGAGAATTTCTGTATACTTAAAGCCTATGCACTGCCTCCTTCAGGAAGGGAAAGGAACATGGAACCAGAACCCTACATTCTGTTTCTGACCCTATTACTCCAGTATCTCCAGAAAAAGAAATGGCAACTACCAATACAGCATTTGGCCAAAAAGTATTTTCTCTGTAATGTCTTGCCAAACTTTTTGAAGAGGGATGGTATAGAAATTTTTCCCTTTCAATATTTTAAAAAACAGTTGAGGGGCTGGTAGTGTGGTATAGTGGATAAAGCCACCACCTGTAGCAATGGCATCCCATATGGGAGCATCCCACATGGATGCATCCCATATGGGCACTGGCTGGAGACCTGGCCGTTCCACTTCCAATCCAGCTCTCTGCTATGGCCTGGGGAAGCAGTAGAAGATGACCTAAGTCCTTGGGCCTCTGCACCCACATGGGAGACCTGGAAGAAGCTCCTGGCTGCTGGCTCCTGGCTTCTGGCTTCATATCAGCCCAGCTCTGGTGGTTGTGTCCAATTGGGGAGTGAACCAGCAGATGGAAGACCTCTCTCTCCCTCTCTCTCTCTGCCTCTGCCTCTGTAACTTTGCCTTTCAAATAAATAAATATTTAAAAAAAGAAAAGAAAAAATAACAGTTGAATAAACCAATTAGAAATCATAAATTATAGTAGCCATTAGTTTACATTAGAAATTGGCTTTAATTTTTGTCAATTTGAACTCTTCCTTCTCTGAACAGATTCTGTTTTTTGTTGTGTATAGTCATTACTGACTATACCATTTATTTCACATTTGTTTGATATTTAATATCACTGCGTTTTCTTTCCCAGCTAGATTATATTTTTTGACAATGGAGATAGTATCTATTTCCACTTTTGGTCAGCAACTTCAAATATAATAAGTTCTCAATCACATTTTCTTCATTGAGAACAAGCTCAGTGCCAGTCTAAAAGCCAGTAGCTTTTCAGTATGAACAAAAGTAGCAGAAAGCAAGCAGGGTTTTAGGAATTTATAGGTATAACTTGAATAAAAAGCATTGATCACTTTAAAGTATTCCAAAGCTAATGCTTTAAAACTCATTCTATTCCTTTAATTTGTTCAAAAGCATCACTTTAGGGTAAGATTTCATATCGACTTTGACCCACTTGGCAGAGAAAGTAGAAGAAGTAGATAATAAGATGCTGTTCCATGGCACATACATTATAGTAATTCATTTACAGTATGAAACCTTTGCCAATGATAAATGCATGTTACTGTGCTACAATTATGAATGTACCTTGGCTTTTCAACAATAAAGCTGCCAAAGGTTGCAAAGTGCACATGGGAGAAAGAAATTTTAGTTCAAAAGCTGAACTTACCAAGAAGTATAGTTTTTTTTTTTCCTTAAGTGTCTATGTGACTTTTTAAAGGCATTTTTGTTCATTCTTAATGGAGATTATATGGGTTTTTTTAAGGCACACATTCCATTTAATATTCTTTTAGTTTTAAACATGATTTTGCATGCATGCCACCCTTTCAAATTATCTTCAGATAGAAAACATTCACAATGTCTCCCCTATTGCCACAAAATTTAAGTACATTTGAGAAAATGATGGTGCTTATGGCTTTGAAATTCTTTGCAAGATCTTGGATTGGACTTGTAAATTTCTCTTAAGCTTTGTTTCCTTGGTATTTTTAGAAATTATTTTTATTTTAAAGGCAAAGCAACAGCAAGAGAGATATCTTCCACCCCCTGAATCACTTTCCAAATGGGCACAATAGCCAGGTGTGGGCCAGGCCAACACCAGAAACCAGGAACTCCATCCAGGTGGATATTAGGGGACCAAGTATTTGAGCTATCAAGTCTTTCCTCCCTGGGTTCACAACAGGAAGCTGGCTTGGAAGCAAGACCAGAACTCAATCCCAGGCACTCTGGCATGAGGATGCAGGGTCCTAAGAGGCAGCTTAATCCACTGTGCCACAGTGTACACATGCACACACACGCATGCCTTGATATTTTAATATGCAATAGAGATCAGGTAGAATTAAATAATCTGGGTCTCATGCCACCGCTGTGCCTTTTAATGTTTATTAAATGGTACAAGCCCAGGCTCACTATGGAACTAATGAATGGAAAATCTTTGCAGACCTAGCTAGCTAGATGATATGCCAATGTGAATGAAAGTCATATAAAGCAGTTATCCAGAATATGCCTGTGCAAACAACAATTATAGGTTAACCAATATCATAAACGAGTATAAGGAAAACATTTGGTATATATTTTGAGGCTACAATTTAAAAAATCTGGGGAAAGTTTTGTGGAGTAAATGGATTTGACTGCTTCCTATGGTTTGGATAAGGCAAGAAATTGTAGGAACAGGTAAAGAAATATTTGATAATATAGCAAAATAATAAATTATAAAAGAACTTGATGATCTCTCTTATTCATCTTCATTCATCCAAGTTGGATAAAGGCTTTGGCTAACTTTAATTCTATCTGATCCAATGTGAAAAAAACTTATTTTGAAGACTATTTTTAAAAGATTTATTTTTTTACTTAAGAGGTAGGAGAGAGAAAGAGAGTGGTCTTCCATCCACTGGTTCACTCGCCAAATGGGCGCAGTGGCTGGAACTGGGCCAATCCAAAGCCAGGAGCCTCTTCCAGATCTCCCACATGAGCGCAGGGATCCAAGCACCTGGGGCATCTTCTGCTGCTTTTCCAGGCCATTAGAAGGGGACTGGATAGAAAATAGAGCAGCTGGGACTCAAACTAGCACCCATATGGTGGGATGGTGGTACCATAGGCAGAGGCTTAACCTACTATGCTATAGAATTGGCCTCTTGAAGACTATTTTTTGAAAGTACTAATTACTAGGGGAGGAATGTAAGATACAAGACAAATGTCTTCTAAAAGATCAGTGATACAAATAAATAATAAGAAAGAAAATATAACAGTGCTTCAAAATTTTTGTGAAAATGAAATTAAAATATAAGTTAATTTTGGTGCAAAACTTTTTTGAAATCCATGCAAAGCCTTTTCATAACACATTTTCAGTGAATTTTTTGAAAACTCATGTAATCAAGTTTTTATTTCATTTTTTGGCAATTATTTATATAATTTAGGTGCTTAATGTTGTATTTCTTTATGCTAAGAGAAAGGCCTGAGATTCTGCCCTGGATGTTACATGGAAGTCTTTAAGAAATAAATTCAGATGAATTATGCTTTAAATGCATTTGTTTCATGGATTAATATAGTATTCTTTAGAGAGGGCTGATTATATAAGAAGAGCCTTAACTCTGTATCTTTTTGGAGTTCCCTATGTTTATTTTGCTTTAAACCAATTTCTTCTCCATGCTTCTCATACTTTGGCCAGTTCAAACTTTCTGCAACCCAATTTGGATCATGCTTAATGATTCCCTTTGGTCTGTTGAAAAAAGTCCTTTGCCCTAACATTCAAGAGCTTTCACGATTTGCCTTTGATGTATTATTTATTTCTTGGTTTCCATTCCCTGTCATATACTCTGCTTTGGCCAAAGTGTTCTTGACTCCCTCCCAAGCTGTTTGTAGCAATGAGCATTTAGAAAGTTCTCATTTGCTGTAGGCTGGATATATGCTATCTACCAATCATAAAGTGTTTTTCCTTCAGTCCGCGCTCTAGCTGCTGCTGTTTTAGCAGCGTGCTGACACAGATAAGGCATGCTGGGTTCCTTTTCAACACTGGAATGTTGTGTGAGGACAGGTAATATGTAAAGTAGAGATGTGAGGGAGTGTCAAAGTAAGTGAGGGAATAGACTGTGTACGCCCAAAGATATAGAACACAGGAAACTGTAAGTCACTTGCAACTGGATATTGTAGAAAGGTGATTGACTCCTCCAGCCCCTCCTCACCAAACTAATCTTTGGCACATGTTCATGAGCAGTGTCCACTGACTGCAGGAATAAGGTGACCCAGTCTGGCACCAGCAAAACAGAATTGTTACTCAAAGCAGGGCCACAGAAAACCAGTAGCTGTGGGTTGTTTCCAAAATGAGCTCCCGTTGCTGAGTTCCCCTGGGAGTTCCCTGGGCAGTTTTCCCTTCAGGATACCTCTAGCCATTTAGAGGGACTTTCCTAGCAAAATAATCTCCTCTTTTGGAAACTTTATATGTCCCTTCTTCAATTTGGGAGCAATTTATCCTGCAGTTGAACTCAAGTCTATCTCCTCTCAAATTGCTCATCAGAAAGCCACTCCCATCTCATGGTGTAGAGGGAGAGTCCAGAGCTCCCCATGGAGATCAGATGGTGTATCCTCACCTTTCTGTCTCCTTGTTTCACTCAATTAGAGCTTTCATCTGCATACTTTTTCCTTTCAGCACTGCCTTCTCAATGCTATCTTTTAGGGCTCTGAGCACAAGTACTTAGAGCATAGTACTTGGGCCTTTCCTATCTCAGTCACCCAGGGTGCTTATTAGAAATGTATAAATCAGAATCTCTAGGGATCGTCCAGAGATCTAAATTTCAGTAAGCCCCCCAGGCATCTTTCATGAATACAGAATTTTGAGAAACATCATTCTGCTTAAATGCCATGAAGTCTTCCTCATTCCCTTCAAAAACCAATGTACTTTCTCTGTAATTTCTTTAAGAATATTTGCTCTTGTACCATTTTAATAGGGTTTACAATAGTCTGTCATAATTGATCATATCCTGATGGTCAATGCGCTTGTTTGTTTTACTCCCCCATGCAATAGCTATAGGCTCCTTGCCGCCTAGGCCTGTGTTTCTCCAGAGCATCTGGTGTGGAGCTTTGCTTCCAGCAGGAGCTCAGTTCTTATCTCTCAGAATGCATGAAATGTTACCTCCAGGCCTTCCCCCACCTCTTCTGTCAGTGCACTGTGAACATAAGCTACAGTGTAATTCCAAAACGCTTGTAACATATTAAAATAAATGAACTGCTTAGAAAACCTCTTGCTTGAACTAAGCTTAGTTCACAGAATTTGGTCCCAGATAAATAGTTGACTCAGACTTTTTTGTTCTCTGTAAATCTCCTTATATCAGCAGGAGGTTTATTTTTGAAACTCATGGCTCACTATAGTGAAAAGTAGCCACTTGAATCAAGAGCTACAGAACGATTCATGGTTCAGGTCATTAAAGTTACCTATATGTTTGCCATTGGTAAATCATTTATGATGTCCTTAGTGTAGTCTGAATTTTCAAAAGGGTAACTTTGGATGTGCATTTTTAGAGTGCCTGTGTGTGTGTTTGCTTGGAATATATCAAGCTACAAAAAAGGGCATTTTCTGAAAATACCGCTGTTTAATTTCTACAAAATCCAAGTGAGTGAAAAAAGTGCATTCAAATCAAAGATGAGAAACATGGCTTGAAGTTCAATTGTGTAGCTGCAATTACCATGGGACAGTTCCCTGGTATTTGGTTTTCCTGGAATCAGGATGTAACCTAACCACTTCAAACATGTGTTGCTATGGATTTAAGTGACCTGATGATTTGTTTGCTTTCTAATATTGAAAAGGCATAATGCTTTTTCTTATTTTTTTACAAGCTGGGTAATCAGACAAAACATACAAGCAAGGAGACACACAAAATGTAATAGAACTACAGATTTTTTTAAAAAGCAACTCACAGAGGATAAATTTCTCTAAGCCTATTATGAGTATTTCAGGAGCTTAACTAACACTCAATACCACATTTAAATAAGACACTAAATATTAGTGAAATTATATTAATTATACTAGAGTTGACATCTAAATAATTTTCATCTCAGAAGGAATATCAGAATCACTTTTACAGAGGAACAGGTATACTTGAATATTTTATAGATGTATGCCTTTTTCACATGATAGGAGAGGAAAACATTTTAGGCAAGAAAACTGCAAAAACAAGGTTCAAATAAAAGTTAAGCACAATATTTTAAAAGCAAAAGAAAAGTAACTCCATGTCCCATCAGAAGGAAAAATAGTTGCAGAAAAAGAAACTCAATTTTTAGCACAGGCATATTTCAGGAATATGTAATGTCTCCCCACAGTCGGGTATTTCCTAAGAAACCCCAAGAAGGCATAACTCTCTTAAGTCAACTCAGTTATTTTATCCCAAAGCCCAATGTTCTCTATCCAGCCTCTCCTAATCATTTGTATGTCCCAGGGCTACATCAGGTTCAGATTCCTGTGGCCCATTTTTAAGTGTATCATATTACTTATTATCTTCCTCCTGCCTCTCCTCTAACTTTAAGATTCCATCCTACCCACTTCTGCTAAAATGGTCCTTTGCAAACATTGTTTCCATCACCACTCCTCTACTTGAGGATTTACAATAACTTTCCATAACCTGTTACATAAACCTTAACCTGCCTTATAATAACATCTGTCCCCAGTTGGCTGATGTTTCCTCTCTATAACAAAGTAAATGATTTTTTTATGGCAGTTTGAAGAATTGGTTTTATGAAAATTAAGGCTTGTTTTATTTTTCTTTTTTATTATTTTTTTGACAGGCAGAGTGGGCAGTGAGAGAGAGAGACAGAGAGAAAGGTCTTCCTTTTTCTGTTGGTTCACCCCCCAGTGGCCGCTGTGGCGGGTGCGCTGCGGCACCACGCTGATCTGAAGCCAGGAGCCAGGTGCTTCTCCTGGTCTCCCATGCGGGTGCAGGGCCCAAGGACTTGGGCCATCCTCCACTGCCTTCCCGGACCATAGCAGATAGCTGGCCTGGAAGAGGAGCAACCGGGACAGAATCTGGTGCCCCAACCGGGACTAGAACCCGGAGTGCTGGCGCCACAGGTGGAAGATTAGCCTATTGAGCTGCGGCGCCGGCTGACAAGATTGTTCAATATACTTAGGGCAACAATCAACAAAATTTCCAATGAACACAATCTGCACTTCTGTGAACAAGAATCATATACATTACCAGTGATCATTCTACAACCAGCTTGGTGCTACTGTAGGCGCTGGAGATAGAGCAGTAATTACAGTCCCTGCTTTCTTGAAGTTTGCATTGTGTGTGTGTTTGTGTGTGCATGTATGCACATAGCAGAGGTAAAATCAGGTATGAAACAAATAAGTATATTCATATCCTATATCCTTTAAAGACATGTACTATCTTAAAAAACCACAATATAGGCTAGTGATGCTAAGTCATGTAGGGTAAAGGAGAATCCTAGTTTCTACAAAGTTATTAGGAAAGGCGTCTCTGCTAAAGTGATATGCACACAGAAATGTGATGGAAGAAAGGGAGCGAATCATGAACCTATGGGGGTGAAGGGAAAGAGAATCTCAGATACAGGGAACACTGAGTACAAAAGCCCCGAGGCAGGAGCATCAGCACTGAAAGGGGGCCTGTTGTAGGAGAGAAGAAATGAGTCCCAGAGAGAGGAGTTCTGAGAAATCGCCCCGGGGTGGATTAGGAGCAGGCTGATGTGGGCAGATCATGATGAACTTTTCAAGCTCTTTTGGGACTTTGATTTTTGTTTTTACTTCAAGGGAAATGGGGCATGACCCAAGAGTTTGGACAGGGGTATAGCATGGTTTGAGTGGGAAACGTTCTGCATGATGTGATGTGATCACTCTAAAGGAATCAAAGGTAAAAGCGGGGCAGCTGCTTGGGAGATTGCTTGGTTTGAGTTGTGTCCCCCAAAAGATATCCTGATGTCCTCACTCCCTCACGTGCGAAGGTGAGCTGGTTTGGAAATAGTCTTTGCAGATATAATTGAGTTAGCATGAGGTCATACTGGATTAGGGTGGTCCCTAATCTGAGGATTAGCATCCTTACAAAAAGGAGAGAAATTTGGGCCAGAAATATGGAGAGAAAGCCTCGCAAAGGCAGAGGCAGAGACAAAGGGTATGCTGCCAAGCTTCAAGGAATGCCAGAGGCTCACTGGTAAACACAAGAAGCTTGGGAAAGAGTGAAGGTCTAAATCCTCCCAGAGAGCCTTCAGACAGAGCCTGGCCCTGTATGTCTTCTGTTTCAGAGTTATAGCCTCCAGCATATGAGAAAATGAATTTCTTATTTTTCTTTTAGATTTATTTCATTTATTTGAAAGGTGGAGTGCCAGAGAGAGAGGGAGATACGGAGAAAGAAGGAGATCTTCCATCTACTTTTTCACTCCGCTCAAAGGCCTGCAACAGCTGGAGCTGGGCCAGGCCAAAGCCAAGAGGCAGGATTCCATAAGGGTCTTCACATGAATGGCAGGTGCACAAATCCTTGATCCATCTCCCACTGCCTTTCCAGGTTCTTTAGAAGGGAGCTGGATTGGAAGCAGAACATTCCGAACCTGTGCTCCCATACGGACTCTGGCTAACCCACTAAACCACAGCATCAGTCCCAGTTTCTGATGTTTTAAGCAATGGGAGTTTGTGGCACTTTTTTATGGAAGCCCTCATAAGCTCAAGACTATCTTAATAATTTATGTAAGAGACAATGGTGACTTTGCCAATTTGGTACTAATCAAGGGCATAAGGGAAATTTGATGCAGAGTACTTTATCAAAAGTATTTGTTTATGTATGTGTAGTGCCATAGAGAAGAGTTAGAGTAATTCAAGAAACTGTGCAACCTTTTAAGAATTGAACTCGGGGAAAATTTGAGAGCTGTATTTCTAACCATGACAGATATCTAGGAAATGTTTACTGTAAATGCAATGGAAGTCAGACTTAGCAGGATCAATTATCATGAGAGCTGTCCATTCTGGATCTCATTTTGTGTACTGGGCTTTTAATATACATGTAGCATTTAATCCTCCCTAGACTCCTGTGACAGAAGCATTATTACTTTCATTTTACAAGTAGGAACCATTTCCTGGAAGATGTTTTATATACACCCAAGGAAGTATTAGAGGAAAGAATGCAACCAGATTTTCCTGATGTCAGTGCCATCTTTCAGGAAGTAAATAAAACTTTTGAAAGTAAAACAGTGCTTCTGAGAAACTTGGATTCTAAATAAAATATTTCCTCTTTCGTTTGCTACTTATTTTTTTTAAAGATTTATTTAATTATTTGAAAGGCAGAATTACAGAGAAAGAGGAAGAGATGGAGAGACAGAGAGTGCTTCCATCCACTAGTTCACTCCCCAAATGACTGCAATGCCCAGAGCTATACCAGACTGAAACCAGGAGCCTGGAGCTTCTGTTTCCCACATTGATGAGGGGTCTCCTACTGTCTGCTACTGAATACCAAATAATCCTAAAACTTAGAGGCTTAATAAGACAATCTAGATAGTGTTTAATGAATTCTTATGTTTCTGGAAGCTGCCTGGGCAGAGGTGGTACTTGCTCAAGGTTTTTTACACATTTACGGTCATATAGTAGCTGG
This sequence comes from Lepus europaeus, assembly GCF_033115175.1. Lineage (NCBI taxonomy): Eukaryota > Metazoa > Chordata > Mammalia > Lagomorpha > Leporidae > Lepus > Lepus europaeus. Next base: position 48,061,548 of record NC_084836.1, on the reverse strand, counting down.
GTCCAGAGTTAAAAAAAACAATTTCTTCACCTCCGTGATTAGCATTGATATTGACTATGGTCCTGCTTAAGTTGTGGATTTGAACCAGTGACACACAGCCTTTCCCAGTGACCTGGGCTTCCTGTACATGGAGTTTGAATTCCAATAGAAACCATCTAAGTTATAAGAAATAAATCAGACAGTATCTTAAGGGACAGACCTGGACACTGGTTATCATATCAATCTCTACTGAATTCTGTTGGCCAGATACAGAGTCTAGATACAAGGGGAGGAACAGAAACTGCACTTTTCAATGTAAGGAATGCCAAATAACTTTAGAATCACACTTAAAACCACCAAAAGAGGAAAAATTCAGTTGTTTGTATTTTACACTGAACAAGTTGGAAGTGGAGAAATTATAAATCCTATTGCCATTAAGGGCCACAGGTTTGATTAACACCAAATCCTCCTTACTGTGGTATACTCTGTGTCGTTAGAAAAAAGTAGAACAGGCCGGTGCTGCGGCTCAATAGGCTAATCCTCCACCTGTGGCACCAGCACCCTGGGTTCTAGTCCTGGTCGGGGCGCCAGATTCTGTCCCAGTCGCTCCTCTTCCAATCCAGCTCTCTGCTGTGGCCCAGGAGGGCAGTGGAGGATGGCCCAAGTGCTTGGGCCCTGCACCCCATGGGAGACCAGGAGAAGCACCTGGCTCCTGGCTTCAGATCAGCGCAGTGCGCCAGCCGCAGCGGCCATTGGGGGGTGAACCAACGGAAAAGGAAGACCTTTCTCTCTGTCTCTCTCTCACTGTCCACTCTGCCTGACAATAAAAAAAAAAAAAAAACAGAGTCTTGAAAACTTAGTAGTGTTTGGGGTCAAATTGTCTAAATGTGAATTTTGCTTTTCTACTTTCCAGGTTTGTGAGCTCAAAAAAAGTAATTTCATTTCTCTTGGAGTTAGTTTACTCTTCTGTGAAATGAGTTAATAATAATATGTAATGTAAAGAATTGAGAAAGTGAACTGACTCATACCATAACTCAGAACAATATCTAGCCTATAGTAAACAACCAATAAGGATTTCTTATTGTGTGTTTCACAGCAGCCTAGTAGAATTTAAGAAGGAATCTGGTGATTTTGTGTTATAAATTTATACATGTTAAGCATGGATGGACAGTTTCTGTGGTAAATGACAGGAGTTTACAATGAGATGTGATGTCTGCTTTGCCAAGTTATTGACCTTTTTCATTGTGCTTTTACTCCACTGTCTAGTATTTCAGTTATTATACTTTCCACCTTGCATTGGAGTGATTGGTTTGTCTATTTGTCTCCCTACTAGAATATTAGCTCTAGGAGATCTAGACTATCCTTGAGAGCTTGTTTGGAGGTTCCAGGAGGGAATGTGAATATTCACATTCTCTTAACCAAAGAACCGTCCTCTTTTAGGAAGGTCATCTCCTTCCAACGAGTGTGCTGCTTTGGGAGAGATGCATATGGAGTGGTGAGGAAGGAAAGGGACACCCGCCTCTCCAGCCAGATCAGCGGCTGAAAGGAATCTCAGGCAGATCATCCTCACATTCTAGACCATTCCTATTCACCTTTGTAGCTTAGTGGCCTGTATAGAATATAGTGGATAGTAGGAGTGTAATGCCTTGCAGAAATAAATACGTAGCAGGCCAGTAAGGAAAGCAAGGGTGTGGCCTTCTGTGAGGGTTTTCCTTTGTTGACTTGTAAGCTGTTCATGTGAGATTTTTGAAGGGACAAATGAAGAAAATACAGACTGGGATAATAACCAAACAACTCAATTACTTCAATGTTTATTTTCATTCATCATCCACAAAGGGATGAGTTTTTCTTTAGAGCCTTAGAAAAGAATAATAGTTTTTAATTATTTTATTTTTGAAGTAATGTGTTAAACATTATGCCCTCAGTCATTCTGGATTAGATAGGACCCAACAGTATGTCCTCAAAAGGAAGCACCTTACCTTTTGAATTTATTATTAAGTCTCACTCATAAACATTAGAAGTGACAGCCATGATTTAAACACTAAGAGAACTAAAGGAACTCCTCTGTTCTAAGTACTGTATGAGTGGAATTTAATTTTCACTTTGATTTATAATAACCTTTATCTTTTCCATGATGATGTTATTCCTTTGAGAGATGACAGAATGATTTTGAATTCTATTCCCTGGAGTCACCATGAGGAAAAAATCATGATAAATCTCTACAGTTCCTCAGATTGGTAATTGAACGAATGTGATTTTGTTGTTATGAGAAGTTCCTGACACATTTCATTCCTCCCCTTCTTGCAATGTATGGGAGAGTACTGCCTTCTTGCATGTCACATAGGTGGCCATTAATGTGGATTATCTTTCAAATATAAGAGGCAGAGATTAATGCATAGATGCATTAAATAAGCTTGATGAAACAGCTCACATATAGATCTAGCATAAATATGAATAATTGCAAAGTGATTATTGAATGACACATTTTAGGAATAGGAGTTTGGCACAAAAATATTGTAGAGAAAAAGTTTTCTAGGACTTTAAGCAATTTTTGGCAATTTGGTTTGGGGTATAAACACTGAAAATGGTTGTACGGGTATTTTCTTAGTGTTTTTTTGAGTTTCCACCAACTTTTTTGTCTGAACTCAACAAGTTATAGATCATAGTTATGAGACAAAAATTAAGAAAATATCTTTACCTCTGGCACTTTTCTATTACCTACTTCTTTGCACTCCACTCCTGTTGAAAATACAAGGAAAGTTTGATGCTAAGGAAATGTTCTTCTTGCTTTAGTTCAGTTTAGAGTTTTCTTTCCTTCTGTGAGTAAATACTTGGTCCTCAAGGGAACTAAAATCTCTCATAAGAAAAATTATTCAACCAGTGAATCAGTTAACATTATTACAAGGAGGGCATTGACCAGCTGTTCTCCTTTGGGGACAGAATTGGAAGAAGAAAAGACTTACATAGGAAATGGAAAGTTATAAGGAAGGGAACTCCCCTGATGACAAGGTTGATAGAAGCCTAGAAAGTTGAAGTTTTCTCCCAAAACTAAGTGGGACCAAGTGGATGAGAGTTAGCCTATAACCTCCACGTTTCTTGCCAAGTCCCTTGCCTTTGTTTAATCAACTGTATGGGGGATGAGTGATAATATTTAATGCCTAGAGTTGTTGTGTGGATTTTAAAGTGATTTATATGAAGCTTTTAGAACATAATTGGCAGCCAGTAAATGGTAGCAGTGATTATTATCACTACCACTGACATAGAGACTTGTTATCTCACATCAGTTCAAGGTGATTTGAGTGGCAATGATTTGCTCAGTCTTCATTTGGAGGAAAGGAAGCTTGGCAAATAATACACAAAGTGATTCTTAAAAAAACCATAAATGATAACGATTATTTTCCCTTGAATAACAGGAGTGAGAATTCTCAATGTTTCCTGGAGGAGGAAACCCATTTTTCTCTAATGGCATCTTATAATGTGCTGCTGCCCATATCCCTGCCATTCTAATTTACAATAATAATATGCTAATTTTATGCTTGTAATCTCAGATTGGAACAAGTGCCAGAGTTTTAGAGAAATAAATGACTAACTATATTTCTTTTGGAATACATTTATATAGAAACTTTAATACTTCCAGTGACCCAATGATTGCATTTAAAATGCACATCCAAAACTTAACTCCAGCTTGCTATACTTTGTCTTTTTACATGCACTTTTGATGATAATATGTGGATGAATAAATGAAAGGATTTTGATTTATTTTAATTATTATATTTTTAGGAAAAACATTAAAAAAATCCTTAGTTTTTTTTAAAACTTCTCACCTCCTTCCTTTGTTTAATCCTGAGGTTGTAAATAATTTTATTCTTTAAGGTTTATTGTATAGATTTTCTGCAAATTTATAATTATATCAGCATATATTAGGAACAGAACCTATATATATATATATATATATATTATATGTATATATTGATATTGACATAAACTGTGTATAAACCATGGTAAAATAAAAAACCATAAGTTAATCTAAGAAAGAATCTAATGACTTCCACTGGCTTTTCCTACAAGATGAAAACTGCTGTGGGCTTCTTATTGCAGGGTATTCTTCTCTAAACTGTGTATTCAGTACGTTTTAGAAATAAAGGAAGGAAAGCATATTCTCCACCCCCTGAGTAGAAACTGATGTTGATTTGCCCCTATTTTCTTGTTTGTAGCATGGTCTCACTTTTCTTTTAGAGGAGTTAAATGGAGTGTGTTTTATATCACCCTTGTTGGTAATATTTAATCACTTAAGAAGTATTTACAATGTGCTCTGTACTGTGATGAGTACTCAAGAGATTAATACAGTAGGAAAAGATACAATTGCCAATGACATACTTTATGAAATATTTCTTAAAAAGGCAGGATTTATTCATTAGTGGTAAGTTGAAGACAACCATTTCTTTATCTCTCTTCATTTTTTCCACTCCTTCTATCATTCCTGCATCAAAATTTAATTGAAATTTCCCATCTTCTAGAAATGTATTGAGTTTAAGGGTTATAATGGAGAAAATAAATGGTTCTTTCCCTTGAAGACAATGTAGTAATGATTATGAAGTAAATACAAAGAAAGAACAATGGGCATACAGAAGAAAGAATGCCCAATTCCAAGTATTTTTGATGGAATCCTTAAGAGTTGATTTATTTTTAAACTGACTCTTGAAAGGTGACTTGGAAATCACTAGAGAGATTACAGTCAACCAGTGAATAAGACTGTGAGGTTAAGGGACTTGTTATCTGGGTTAGAATGAATGGACAAGCAATGAACTATGAAGCAGAACAGCATATTTGGAAATCAACAGAGTTTAATGTTGCAGGGGGCTACGGTCGAAGCAAGTGGTAGAAGATGGGACTACACTGAGAGTTAAGATGTTGTCTGTGTGATGAAAGATCTTAAATTTTCTGCTAAGGAATTTATCTTCCAGGAAATGGAAAGTAATGGAAGGATGTTATCAAGTGGAGTGTTAAGATCCTAGTTGAGTTTTATATAGATGATACTAGTGGTAATATGAAAGGTGGAGCAGAAAGGATAAGGGTGGAGGCTCTGGTTTCAGTGGGTAAACAGCCTGCTGCATTTGTCCATGACAGATGTGATGAGCTTCTGAATGGAAGCACAGTGGTGGAGGTGAAGCAAAGGCAATGTCCTTGAGAACTTTTAGGAGAAACTCCAAAGGCAGCCGCATTAAATGTGATAGCTATGCAATAGGAAACAGTGTCTGAGTACAAGTAGCTTTACAATTTTGGAGACTGGGTATTTCGTATTAATAAGCCAAACTTTGAGCAGATGGCATGGCGCAGAAATGGGAAGAAATATAGAGTATGATCCACATGTGGATCTTAAGGATTCTATAGAATGAATGTATTCAGAGAAATGAGTAACTTCTCCAGGAAGGAGGACCAGGTTTGGGAGCATCTGACTATTTTTAGGAGGACCTTGAGTCTTTTTCACATTGGTAAACCTTCTTTAATAAAGTTATTTCAAAACTGCAGGCACAACAGGTTCCCTCCTAGGTTTTGCAAGAGTCCTTGGTCTATTTTCTGTTGCATTACTGAATATCTGAGACTCGGTAATTTATAACAAATATACGTTTGTTTCTACTCATAGTTCTAGAGGCTGGGGATACTAGAGCGTGGCTGCACATGTGCCTCACTTCTGGAAAGGCCTCGTGCTGCTTCAATTTATGGTGGAAAGTAAAAGGGTCATGGGTGCCTGTGGACAGTCCAAACAAGGAGCCTGCCTCACTTTATAACAACCTGCTGTCGTGAGACCTAACCCTGTCCTGTGAGAGTGAGAATTCACTGACACTCTAAAGGCATGAATCCATCCATGAGGCTTCTGACTCTGTGATGAAAATGCCTTCCATTACACCCCTTCCCCCAACAGTGTTGCATCAGGGACAAAGTATCAACATGAGTTTTGGTGGGGACCAGCCACATTAAAACAGTAGCAATCCTATATTGTGAGAGTTCTCAATAAATAAATAGTTCTTTCCCTTGAAGAAAATGTAGCAATGATTAGGAAGGAAATACAAAGAAAGAACAATGGGCATGCCAAAGAATGAATGCCTAAGTCCAAGTAGTTTTTGAAGGAATCCTTAATAGAGTTGATTTATTTTTAAACTGACTCTTGAAGCTTCATTATCTTCATGACTTCACTCTGCAGAGTTTTATATCTCTGTCATTTATATTCCCACCTCTACACACATGTGCATGTGCTCACACAAGCCCTCCCACATCTATTCTGCTTCCCCTACTCATCCTCTCCATTGTAGAATTTTGTGGACCTTTCCTAAAATTTCATTTTACTTTGACATCTTATAGGGTCATCAAGCCCCTTATGAGAAGCCAGTATATCACTTTAGACTTTAACACAAAATATTGGATTAATCTGCTCCACAAATATTTATATTTATTATTTCAAAAAAGAGGCTTTATTAACAGCAATATTCAGTGTTTTTTAACTAAGCACTATATAGCAGATGGACATAGCAACTTACTTGATTGTCATATACATACACACACATACACACACACAATTTTGTAGTAGGTTTCCTTCCCCTTCCTAACTTGTAGATGAGAAAGTGAGTCACGGAGGGGTTAAATAACTTCTAAAACTGTAAGTAGTTGTCCAATGTCAAGGCCAAGGCTTGGACCACAGCAATCTGGCTACTAAACCTGTGCTCTTAACTGTTTTGTTTTTGTGTCACTTCTTATGAATGCATTCACGTTGTGACTTTGTTCATGTGATAGATGCCAAGCACAAAGACCTTCACTGGTCTTCCCTGGTGCAGACAAAATGCCCAAACTGATGCAGTTTCTTGATTTTGAGTCAGCCGTCCTATTTCAGGCCCATTCAATCTCAGTTCCTCCTCCCCTTTTCCCATAGCTTAAGTCATATCCTTGTCTTTGTGAAATCAGACAGAAAGAGGCAGAACAGCAAACTCTCAGAGACATCCGCATCATAATCTCTCCAATATGGTGGCTGTGGTGGTACTTTGCTGGGGAACACAGTTAGGGCCTTAAAGAGATTATCCTGATTCCTCTGGGTGGGCTTGTTGTAATTACTTGAGCTTTGAAAGCAGAGAATTATCTATAGCTGGAATAAGCAGAAAGGAAGGCAGAGAGAATCAAAGCTAAGAGGAAATTGATGCCTCACTGCTAATGTGAAGATGGGAGGCAGCAAGGAAGCAGATCCTTATCCCTACAATCACAAGGAACTGGAATCTGATCTTGAATGAAGAAAAGGATTGTCCCCACAGCCTCTAACAGATTGCAAGCTTGCTGTCTCTGCTCTCTTCATCGAGAAACTCTAAGCAGGGAATCAGGTAGACTACACTGTGCCTAGACTTTGTTCCACAGAAATTATTTTATATTGTTTGGAAGGCAGACATGCACCGGGGCGGGGGGGGGAGGAGAAGGAGAAGGGAGATGGCAAGAGAAGCAGAGCTCCCATCTGCAGGTTTATGCCTCAAATTCTGGGAGCAGCCAGGGCTGAGCCAGGTTGAAGCCAGGATCCCAGAACTCAATCCAGGTCTATCCAAAAGGGTGGTGGAGACGAACTTGAATGAGCATCATTGCCTTCTAGGGCTCACATTAGCAAGAATCAGGTATCAGGAATGGAGCCAGGACTGGAATCCAGGTACTCCAACATAGATGTGGGTATCCCAATTATTTTGTTTTAAAAAATTTAAAGATGTATTTTATTTATTCGAAAGACAAAATGTGTGTGTGTGTGTGTGAGAGAGAGAGAGAGAGAGAGAGAGAGAGAGAGAGAGAGAGAATATCTTTCATTCTCTGATTTATTCCTCTTCAAATGACTGTAACAGCCACATCTGGGCTAGGCTAGGCCAAATTCAAGGACCAGTAACTCCCTCTGGGTCTCCCATGTGAGTGGAGGGGGCCTAAGCACTTGGTCCATCCTCTGTAGCCTTCCCAGGCACATTAACAGGGAATTTGATCAGAAGTAGAGAACCTGGGACTTGAACTGGGGTGCTCTAATATGGGATGCCCGTGTTGTAAGTGGTGGCTTAACTTGCTGCACCACCACAACAGCCCCTCGATTTTCTTAATAAACATCTGCCCTGGCCCAACAGAAAGTTTGATGAAAAACAATGATATTTGAAATTAGGGTTTTGGTTTTTTTTTTTTTTGCAACTTGTTAAAGCACAAAGAGAATACTAATACCTCCATAAGATATTATGTAGTATTATTTTTGCAGTTCCCACCCCTTTTTTTAATCATACAAGGTGACATTTCAGACTTCAGCTGCATATTACTGAAATTAATTAATTTCTGCTGGCCCCTCAGGGAAAATTAGAAGAAGGGAAGCTCTATTCCCTAGGCTAGCAGGAAACCTACAACACTGGATATTGATTCTGAAGTTTCCTCTATATATTAATGATGGTTGTGGCCAGTTTTTCTCCTGAATTATGTCAAAATAAACACTAAGGAGAAATCTTGTTTTTTTTTTTTCTGATTGCACATTTTGTTTAATGCTATGCATTCTTCTTTATTTTCTCATTTAATTCTTCAATATTGGCAAGAATTATTTTTAATAGATGATGGAACTTGCTGAAGATTCTAGTAACAAATAATGTGGTGGCATTCAAATGCAAGTCTTTTGGGTATTAGCAATGGTGAGAAGAGGGTGGCTTACTTCCCTGGAAGGCCCTAGAAAGCTGAAATGAGGCAGAACTCAATCTTTTCCATCCTTTCATTGAGACACAATAGCTCACTGCCTTTCTGTATAACCCTTTTACATTTTCATAAGAAAGTGCTTCCACCCTAGTGTCTGTAACTAGATTTCTCACTGTCAATTGAAAATTTGGTGCATCTGAACCCTTGCATAATTTCTGTAGGGTGTTTGGTATTTTATTAAAGTGTGTATAATTTGAAAGTCATGCACTAATCTTATTTGGAGCAAAGTGTGTTGATGTATTTCCATAGAATATTATCTAATGGTACTAGGAAACTGAGCAGCTCTATCAGTTCCTGCCACTCCAACCCAAGTTTCCAGTGTTTTGTGATTCCAAGTCAACATTTTTATGCCTTTAGACTGGAAAGCTTATCTTAGTGAGGTCACTGTATTTCTCTCACTGGTTTTTAAGCTTCCAAGGCAAAGTCCAGTGCATCTCTTAGAGGACCTCCTGGAATATTTATAGTAGAACTCAGTAATACTTGTAGAAGTAAATGATAAAATCCCACCATTAAAAACAATAGAATAATAAATACTAATTTTATTGTGAAGGACTCTTACTCTGAATATAACCCACTTGACAACATTATTTTTTTGTTTTTTGTTTGTTTGTTTGTTCTATGGAAAAGTAGCTTTCAGGAATCCTAAGTTGTATTCAACCTGGTATCCACTATTCATTTTTTTCCAATTTAGGGCTCATTTCTTTTATTGTTCGTGGTGGTACTTTGTTTTGCAACAGTTTCTGTGTGTTTTTTTTTAAATATATGGTTTTTTAAAAAGATTTATTTTTTATTTATTTGAAAGGCACAAATACAAGGAGAGAGAAGGAGAGAGACAGAATCTTCCATACATCAGTTCACTCCCCAAATGGCCAGGGCTATGTCAGGCTGAAGCCAGGAGCCAGGAGCTTCTTCCAGATCTCCCACTTGGGTAGGGGCCCAAGCAGTTGTGCCATCTTCCTCTGATTTCCCAGGTGCTTTAGCAGGGAGCTGGATCAGAAGTGGAAAAGCTGGGACTCAAATGGTTGCCCATGTGGGATGTCAGCACTTCAGGCTGAGGTTAACCTTCTGCACCACAGTGCTAACCTCTTCTGTGTATTTTTGTATGTTATTGCTTGGTTGAGGACAGGCTGTCACAGTTTACAGAAAGGAAATATGATTAAAATTAATAAAGGAGACAAATGAAAGCTTGACTATTCAATCCAAGCCCAAAGCTCCATGACCCTAGATAGGTGAATTGGAAAAACAACACGTCCCTTGGGCACATGAGACCTAAAGAGGCAGCCTCCACTTACATCTGCTGTAACTTTTATGTACTATAAGAGGTGAACAACAGCACAAGGTGGTCTGCCTAGTTAGATGCTCTCACAAACAGCACCAAACACTTATTTGGGGAAATTTCCTAACATTTTCATTGGCTTTTCTGTCCCAATTCTCTTTTTCTTATATTCATTCTCTAGCTTTAGACTTCTGTTTTCCATTCTCTCTGAGGTATGTAGGTGGTTCTGTGGATCACCTCGTTATTTTAAATTGAAATATTTTTGCTATTTTTTTTTTACTTTATTCACTTTGGTATCCATGAGTTTGATATGGGAGACAGGGATTCCCAACTATGGTGTTGGCCCAGTAGAATCCATATGTCCATCTAGTAGCAAGCCTACCCCACTGCCTTATGGGACAGGAGGGAACTAGGCTAACTTCAATTCTTTCAAGTAATTTAAGTGAATATCTTAAAGAACAACTTGGAATAACCATACAGAAGCAATAAGCAAATACAGAGTCAATGTAATGTTCTAAATGGCCACAGGAACCTAATTGCATAAGCTATATGGCAAATTGATTGGTTTTGGAAGAAAAATGCGTTGAAGTGACTGAAAAGAACAAATGATCACATCATAAAAACTTTCATTATGGGAATGGTAACTTTGTCTTCCAGACCTAGCTCTTAAGTGTATATTATATGAAAAATGATCAGTATGGATCATTCTGGTTGTACAAATTAGGTGCAGGTAAGCCAGTGTGTCAAAGTACCCATCACACTTATACCATCATAGTCCTTAAAATACTCAGGGAGAAGCATTTGCTATTTTTTAAAGATTTATTTATTTATTTGAAAAGCAGAATTACAGAGAGGCAGAGAGAGAGAGAGAGAGAGCAAGTTTCCATCCACTGGTTCACTCTCCAAATGGTTGCCATGGCCAGAGCTGGGCCAATCCAAAGCCAGGAGCCAGGAGCTTCTTTGGGGTCTCCCATGTGGGTGCAGGGGCCCATGGACATGGGCCATCTTCTGCTTTCCCAGGCCATAGCAAATAGCTGGATCAGAAGTGAAGCAGCTGGGACTTGAACTGGCAACCATATGGGATAACAGCACTTCAGGCAGAAGCTTTACCCACTAAGCCACAGCTCTAGCCCCAGGAATTGTTATTAATAATCATTATTCCTTTAATATTTGCCCACAGAAGGTTGTTATTTCTTAAGACATTATGATGAAAAAGGAATGAAATATTTAAGGAACAAAGACTATTCCTTCCAGTTCTGACCAGAATTGCCAGAGCCTCCTAAAATAATGCAAATAGCTGTTCCCAAACATTGCCATCTCCAGAAATTCTCTTTCCACCATCCATCACTGTCATGATGTTTTCATCAGCTACCTCTAATGATTTTGTTGCTGCTTCTGACTTGAAATTTTGAGATGAGTGAATTGATAAATGGATGAATGAACGCTTGCTAACTTAGAACTGCCTTGTTCTGAATGGATGGAAGTCAGTCAGATAGCACTGATGGGGGATGTGGGCGAGGAGAGTGTTCTTTGCCCATATTAATGAAGCTCTGTCATGTTATAACCCAATGATTCCACCAACTGAAGGGAGACAGACGGCTGCAGGGAACAGTGAAGAATTTTAAAACAGTCCACATCTCAAGCTGCATGATGAGAGCATGTAGGGAAGGGCATTTGGCTTTTTATAACCATGAATTCATTTTCCCTGTAAATATATTTTTTAATTGACATAAATAAAATACATGGAATGACAAACCCTTAAAATTGAAATTTTCCATTTCTAATCCAGATTCTTGACCCACAGTGTCACTCCCTGATGAGAACCTCATGAGCAATCTTACATGTATCTTTCTAAAATATTCAGAAACACAAACAAACATTTTTATGTGTGTGTGTTCATTCTTTTTACTTCCACTAATGGCATTGTCTTCTATAAAGATTTTTATACTTTGTTTTTATAAGTTACAATGTATTTTAGGAATTATCTTATATAAGCAAATCAAGATTTATTCTTTATGCAAATGTGCTTTGATCATATTCAAATTAAATTTTACCTGTTTCTTCACTCAGACCTAGAAGCAGCTATTTTAAAAATTAATTTTGTGTTAAATTCCCTTGATTGCTAATTTCTTTTTAAATTTACTTATTTGTTTGAAAGTCAGAGCCACACAAAGAGAGGGAGAGAGGAAATCTTCCATCTGCTAGTTCCATGTCAAAGTCAGCCAAGAGATGCAGCTGGGTCTCCCATGTGGGTAGCAAGGGACAAGGTATTGGGGTCATCTTCTGCAACTTTTCCCAGGCCATTATCAGGGACTTGGATTGAAAGCAGAGCTGCCAGGAGTGGAATCAATACCTATATGGGGTGCTGACATGGCAGGTGGAGGCTTTACCCACTATGCCATGATGCCAGCCTGTGGTAGTTACTTTTAAAATAATAAGTCCTTTGTTTCAGACCTTCAAGAGAAGTTTTTCTATTTACATCCAAAAAGCCCTTTGTTCCAAGAGGAGCAGAGGTGGGGAAGCAAGACCCATCTCCTTAAAAACCCCTAGCCTCAACTGGACTGTGCGCTCAGCTCTCTGCATCTTTGCTGAGCTGCCCGCCTGGCCTGGTCAGGTGTAATCTCTCCACTCAACATGTAACCTCCCTCCTTCCTCCTCCCCAGTCTCTCAGGCTCTGTCTGGAGCGGTGTCCATCCATCCTTACAGATGTCCCTTCCTAATAAACCTTGCTATTTTACCTCCCACTAAAATAATAATAATAATAATATGGGTAAATCATTCTTATGACTAAACTTTTACTACATTTAAATAATACTACTGACTACATTTTATGAAACATGGGCATTTAGCTTGCTTACATTAATTCTTCCCTTCCTCTTTTTTCTATTTTTGAGTTAATTTATTATAATTCTGAAAAATGAATCTGCAACTATTTCTTGATAATGAATTTTAATTAGTATCTGGTATCCCTTTCAGTTTTCTTACCTTCTGAGAGAGAAACTACATCAAAATCCATTTTCCTTTTCTTCCATAGAAAAGCAACTTTAGTTGGGCTGTGAATGCCCAGATAAAGACTACAGTTTCCATACAGCCTTATTGCTACGTGTGCTCAGGCAACACAAATCTTGCTCACAGAGCATCATGTCGACATGAGGTCTATGAGCTTCAGAATACTTAAGTGGAAACAACTACCTTCTACTTCCGTTCCTTTCCCCAATCCTTGGAGGAAAAAGGTATGTTTAGTGTGGCCTAGGAAGGCTCACATTGTGTATTGGGTAACTGCCATGCTTGGACTCTGCAATTTTGCACGAAGGAGAAATCGTTATTGACCAGGTCTTTGAATATAACATGAGCTAAAAATGAGCTGCTGTCTTTTTTTGAGCTGTAGTATTTTAGAGAGTGCATTTGTTACAATTTAATTGAGATTTTAACTCTGAAATGTAAGATCTCTCTGTCTTTGCCCATCTGTTTCTTACTTTCCATCCTCTCTATGGTATGTAGCATATGCAGTTGATGTCCTGCAGTCACTGTGCTGAACAAACCACCAATCATTTATGCAATCCCTGCCATTCTTGGACTCAAGGCTTTCTCTTAGCTCACGTCTTGAAGTTCCAGGAAGTTCACACCTAAAAAGTAGTTTGTAGCCAATGATGGATTAAAATTTGGAGACTAATACCTCAGACTTCCTGGCCTTGGGAAAGATCATTTCTGAGGCATGTTTTACTCTGTCTGCAAGGTTTCCAGCAAGATAGCATTTTAGTTGCTCACATCAGTAACTTGATTGATAATATACTCTTAATTTAGCTTCCTAGCCTTGTCCTATGTCTTCTTTTGCCTGCTCGTACTTCTTGGGAGCAACTCTCAGATAAACTGCTTTTGCTCAGATATTTTTTGGGGTATGCTTGTTGAAGAACTTGAGGTAGTATGAAAAACTGAGTAGGAAACTTCTTGTTGACATGCGATTCTGGAATTGAGACAAACTAATTCTGAGATAAACTCCTGGGAAGTGGTACACAGCTTGGTGACTGATGAATGTGTATCTTTTTTTTTTTTTTTTTGACAGGCAGAGTGGACAGTGAGAGAGAGACAGAGAGAAAGGTCTTCCCTTTGCCGTTGGTTCACCCTCCAATGGCCGCCGCGGTAGCGCGCTGCGGCCGGCGCACCGCGCTGATCCGATGGCAGGAGCCAGGTACTTATCCTGGTCTCCCATGGGGTGCAGGGCCCAAGTACTTGGGCCATCCTCCACTGCACTCCCTGGCCACAGCAGAGAGCTGGCCTGGAAGAGGGGCAACCGGGACAGGATCGGTGCCCCGACCGGGACCAGAACCCAGTGTATGTGTATCTTGGCATGCACAGAGTCACAGTTTCTAAGGCTCTCACTTGTGATGAATTGTGAGATATAGGTGAAAGGAGATATACTGGCTTATGCCAAAGCTCTGGCCCTTGAGACATGGGAGTAACATAATTATTGAATGAATCCTGGAGTTGAGTGGCTATTGTTAACTGCCATAGAAGTCACAAAGGAAGAAATAAAAGTCTCAGGTCATCTACCGATAAACTGGATAAAAGCCAGGAGATCTTCATGACAATAATAAAAATCACAAATCTTGTAGCTAAGGGGACATGATCCCCTTAGCAATAGCAATCAGAGACTTTAACTGTGATGAGATTACATAGGAGGTTGAATTCATAACTATGTTATAGCAAAATCAGGAACCTGAGAGGGAAGGAGTGGAACCCTTAGAGCCAGATGAAAACATTTGGGTGAATGGATGTGAGAAGCTTGAATTCCTGTATTTTCTCAGGTGTTCTATACCAAAAATCCCCCACCCACCACCAACACTTTTAAGGGGAGACAAACCTTGTTTGCATGTTTGCCTTCCTCAGTATCTACCCCTGCCTCCCTTCATTGCCTGCAGACCCATAAATAGAGTTCTTTCAGTATGCCCAAGTATTGTAACTATAAAAGAGGAAAGGGATGGCCTACCAAAAGAGCAGTAGAACCTGGTCCAAACACATTTGCAGCAGTTGGGAGAACATGTCTCTGAATGAATCTTGAAACACTATACCAGTTGTAGGGAATAAGAGTATTGAATGTAGAAGTAGAAACTGGACACTATGGAAATGGAGAGTAGGATATCATAACTCAAGAATAACATTTGGAAAATGTGAGCATAATCTCATCTTCTCATAATATTGGGATGACTCCTTGAAGTTTGAAATGATAGCCTACAGCTAATGAAGTAAACTTGCTAGAACTGCCTTAGCAAAATTTTATAGGAGTAAAGACCCAAAGAACTGAGAATATTAGAATGAATATATAATTAAATCTGAATAAAATGCCATCTGACTAGGTTCACTGGAAGGACCCAGAGGATACTTCTTTTACTAAAGTGGTAAGGAATTCACCACTGACAAATTTACCAACATGGATATGAAGCACGGTTGTGACTGTTCCTTTTAGCTATGTGTTAATGCTATAAAATACTCAAATAAAACTTGTTTTCTTAGAGACAATATGGCTAAAAAATAATGGGATATTGACCACCAGCAGGAAAGTATATATAACTGTAGTGATGGGCAGTAAGGTCTGAATGATGTGCAAGAGACCTACTTTTAGGGATTAATCTCAGTTAATAGGCCACCAAACTGGGGATGAGATAGATGGGCAGTCAATGACAAGTATCACTTGACCTGCATTGGGGTCAACAAACTATGGCCAGAATATGGTTTTTTGTTGGTGGAACACAGTCATGTCCATTTATTTACCTATTGTTTATGGCTGTTTTTGTACTACAGTGGCAAAGTTAAATAGGTGCAATAGAAACTAGGTGGCCTATAAAACCATAAACTATTTACTATCCAGCCCTTTTCAGGAGAAGTTTGCTGACCCCTGCCCTATGTAATCAAAGGAGGTCAAGAACAAGTAAGAAGAAGATTGATGTCAGTCTCCATAATGGAAAATCGCAATCCTTGTTCCAGGACCTTGGCCAGTTTTTAAACTAAGAGTTATTGATTAAGAGGAAGGACCCTGCAGAAGTAATATATATAGAAAGCACATTCAGTAGCATTCCCCCACTCCATTCCTTTTGCTTATTTTTTAAAGACTTTATTTATTTGAGAGGGAGAGTTACAGAGTTAGAGAGACAGAGACAGAGAGAGAGAAAGAGCTTCCATTTGCTTGTTCACTCCTCAAATGGCTGCAACAACTGGAGCTGGGCTGATCCAAAGCCAGGATCTTCTTCCGAGTCTCCCACATGTGTGCAGGGCTCCAAACACTTAGGCCATCTTTTATTGCTTTTCCAGGCCATAAGCAGAGAGCCTGATTGGAAGAGGAGCAGCTGAGACAGGAACCGGCACCACCGGCAGAAGCTTAGCCTACGATGCCAAAGCACCCGCCCCCATTCCATTAGCTTTAATCTAAGAATAACATATAGCGTGGAAAGAAGAGATGTTCACACCTTTTGAAAGAGCTTAGTCACATGTTCTGAGCTGATATTAACACCAGAAGAACACAGCATCAACATAGATACTTCTTTAAAGGAAGTCATACAGAATCAAGTGATAAATGAGGTCCTACTCCATATCCGCTTTAAAGATTCTCGGCGTAGTAGGAGGGCTCCAAGATGGCGGAATAGGGAGGGCGCTCACTGATAGTCCGGGAAAAGATAGTTTATAAAAGTGGAGCTACGGTAGTCTCAGGGAAGAGTTAGGGAAAAAACTGCAGAGGAAACTCTTCCGGAATTAGCGGGATACCGTGGACCTACGTGGAGGGCACAGGCGGCCACAGCTCGGGACTCCAGCTGCCGAGAGTCTCCGCTCCAGCGCTGGAAAGGGAGGTGAGGAGAAACCGCAGTAGCCTGAGACGCTGGCAGAAAGCGCCTAGAGGGACCGAGGCTGAAGCCCCATGGGGGAAAGTACACCAGCCTAACTAGAGGAGAGAAAAAATAAATAAAAGGGACCGGTACGGACAGGATTCTCTCTGCCCGCTCATCTTACAAAGGAGAGCAAGACAATAGAGAAGGTGCTATTTTGGACATACCTAACAGCTGTGCCAGCTCAGGGCCGCGCCCGCCCTCAGCCACATAAATGTAGTCATTTATGTGGTCCTGGAGGAAATATGGATAGTAGATACTTCAAACTGTTTCTTTCACAGACTCCTTGCTTATTGTTTGTTACAATGAACTTTCCCTAAACTCATAGATAATCCTCTTTGAGGGTTGCGTAGGACCAGCTGATGGAGATTCAAAATACCTGGGTCTGGATCACGGTGGGACTGCTTAACATGTTGGTGGAAGTGAAGAAAAATTTCTGCCACACTGTTATCACTTTTTAGAGTCCTAAAAGACAGCAGTGAGGGAAGGGTATCCCTCTGGGCGAAGCTTCATTCAGTAAACTTTGTCATCAACTTTATTTGAAGAAAGAAATGGTTTGAGACACAAAAAATTCTGGGAAATGTTGAGTAACTTGGCAAGTCATGGAGGGATCTGGAAGGTGTAGGAAGACCAGGGACAAGGGGAAATGAGGAAGAGGCATGCACGGATACCTGTGGGAGTGGCATAAAGATTCATGGATTTTTTTTTTGTTTTGTTTTGTTTCATGACAATTCTTACCAGAGTATCAATTTTTGGAAGGACCACTAAAATCAGGTTTACAGAGATACCCATTTGTGCATACCAGCCAGTTTCCATCCCTCTACCTTATTCGTGCATGAATTGCCCAGGAATGGAGAAGTCACAGTGGTAGGGATAGTGGTTCTCCGTAGGACCAGTAGCATGGGTTACTCTTCCTCAGCTGTATTCATGACTGAATGTCTGACCAGTCAGCCACAGAGTTTATCGCTAAATCTCAACGTGATATTACTGTCTGAGGAATCCAACCAGTCACTTGCAGAATGGTTGGTTCTATTGACAGTTTACCATTTTGATCACTGGTGTCTCCCTGTCTAAAGTGCCTTGGTTGATAGCACAGTCTGAGGATTCAGAGTATCTGATTTGTTTTTGAGATCTCCACACATTTCAGAAGTATGCTTCCATTATTGGGCTAAAGAGGTATAATAGAGAACAGGTGACCATGGATCCACAGGTCAGGAACTGTTGCTCATACTGAATGTTGGAAGGGGTCTAAAAAAGAACATTCAAGGTGTCACCTTGGGAAGACATCCTACAGTCTTACACACTGTCATTCAAGATGCATACATGCTTCAAACCGATGGCCACTTTACACAAGTGCCATATAAATAGCTAAAGTGTATAGGTATATGAAACACATGACGGGAGTAAAGTATCGCCAACTCACTGTGACTCCTTTTTATTAGGCAATTTTTGCTTCCAGTACCTGTGATATAGTCTCCACTTGACTAACTTGCTTAGTTTCTAAGTCCTCGACTGTAATGAAAATTAAAAATGTTATCTCAAAAACAGAAAAGGAGGGAAGGAAAAAAACCAGAAGGAAGGGAAGAGAGGAAAGGGTTATTAGTCTACGAATAGTATCTATGAGCTACATTGAATCTGTTCTCTTCGTATTTATCACATTAACAGGAAAAAAGGTGTCAGCTGGTAAGAAGAAATTGACTTGTATTACATCAATTTACTTTAAATGATCCACATTTGTTTTACATATTTAGCTTTTAAAACGCAAGGGGTTTTTCTTCTCCTGATGGAATTTCTTTTAATGTATATAAAAGTACTTTGAAAAGTTCATGGAAAATACATATTATGAAAAACTATGCATGGACTTATATTATTCTGCATTAAAAATAAATATTGAATGCCATTTGCCATGACTTCTATATGAATATATTAAAATATATACTTTTCTGAATACCATTCCATGTACTTTATCCACAATCATATGATAGAATAATGACAATTTTATTTTACACCTTTATTTTTTAATTTCCTTTTCCTGCCCCATTGAATGCCTACGACCTGTAGTATACTATTAAATAGGAGTGGAGATGATATGCAGAGGCAATCTTACCTCAATCTAGAATTCTAACAACAAAAAACCTCATTATTTTGCCACGTTTGAAAGAAGCTTTTTGTAAATGTGCATTTTCACTTGAAGTTTATTTCTATTGATAGCTAAACACTTAGATCATTAATAGGTATTTTTTGTCAAGAATTTTTGGTACATGTTAGTATCCCATTTTTCCTTATTCATCTGATTTTTTTGTTAAGCTAATCTTATATTCTAAAGGAAAAAATTAAATTTGTCTTGATTTAGTATCCTATATCGGTATTTGCGTTACTGGACTGTGTCTAGGTTTTCTTTCTGTTTGTTAGATATTAGTCTATAACACTCTTTTGTAGATCTTTGCCAGGTTTTGGTAAACAGCTTATGCTGTCCTTATAAGCCAATTGGGAAGTATAAGTTCTTTCACCACCCCATTTTCCCACCCCTGATAAATTTTAGATGAGGTTCACTTTGCTTATTTCTTCAATATTTGCATCGGTAAGTATTCTGTGTTGTAGAATTCTTTCTGTACAACAAAATGCATTTAAGCCTGCATTTTGTTGTAGGAAGATTCTGAATTAAGAATTGTGGGGCTCACCTGGGGTACGTGGTGGGCCAGCCAGCCCCTAACAGAAAGCAGTGGAAGCTTCCCAGCTCTGCCCAGGAAGGCAGCCCACCTGATTGGTGAGAAAATCCACCGGACTGCAAGAAAACAAAACTCAGCTGAGTTAGGAGAAAGCTGCCCAACCAATACAAGCTCCTCAAACTGCATCACCTGCGCAGAAGACACTCCCACTCTCTCGTCTTCTGCTCCCTTGCTATGTATTCAATGCACTTATATTTACTCACTCTACCTGTAGACCACTCTGAGTTCTTTCACTACCGGTGACATCTGTCCTAAATGGTCACTTCCTTTGACACAAATTCCATTCATAGATTTACATTTTTTGTAAGAATTGAATAATTTCATCGGGACTGACAAAATTTTTAATATAAAAATATCTGTAATATCTTGTCATCTGAGTACTTGTGAGATCTGTAATAATGTAACACCAGCGTTGTGGCATAGTGGGTTAAGCTGCCGCCTGCAGAGCTAGGGTCACATATGGGTACTTGTTTGAGTCCCGGCTGCTCCACTTCCAATCCAACTCCCTGCAAATGTGCCTGCGAAAGCATCAAAGAATGGCTCAAGTACTTGGTCTCTTGCCCCTACGTGGGAGACCCAGATGGAGTTCCAGGCCCCTGGCTTCAGCTTGACCTGGTCCTGGCCTTTGTGGCCAATTGGGGAGTAAACCAAAGGGTAGAAGATTTCTCTCTTCTTGTCTGTGACTCTGCTTTTCAAATAAATAAAAAATGAATGCTAATAACGTGATTCTTGTTTTAGTGCCTGTCTCTGTAGTGGTCTTGATTAGATTTTTATAAGGTTTTTTTGATTTTCAAATTACCAATATCTTTATTTGCATAAATATTTGCTTTTATCCTTGCTATTAACTTATCTTCATTTTTTTTAGTTTGCTGTTCTTTCCTCAAAGTTAGAAGAAGTATGTATAGCATTGTTTTTAGTTCTTATTTTCCATTTGGTTGTAAAGTTGTAACTTTTCTTAGAGCATAACTTAATCAGTTTCCTCAAGTTTTGTTATACTATATTTTCATGCTAATGAAATACATTTTAATGTATTCAAAATTTTCCCAGTGATAACTTCTCATGGTCTTATCGGTTATTGAAAAGTATACTTTTTTTTTTTAAGATTTACTTGAAAGAGTTAGAGGGAGAGAAGAGATAAAGGTTTTTGATTTGTTGGTTCACTCCCCAGATGACCTCAACAGCTGAACCTGGACCAGGCCAAAGCCAGGATCCAAGAACTTTGTCCATTGGGTGGCAGGAGCCCAGATAATTGGGCCATTTTCTGCTGCTTTTCCCAGACAGGCCATTTGCAAGGGGTTGGATCAGAAGTGGAGCAGCCCAGTGACAAATCGGTGCTCATATGGGATACTGGCATCACAGAGGAGGCTTTCCCCACTTTGCCACAATGCCATTCTCAAAAGTACACTGCTTTATACAGAGGTCCTTGGCTTCTACTTGGATTTTTTATAAAATTGAATTCTGACAATTTCATGTGGCTAACCAACAATCTGCATGATACCATTTTTTTAAACTGTTATATAGCCTAATTGATTATTTAGACAGCTTTTTCAGTTTTGATATATGTGCAATTGAAAAGAAAATGTTTTCTTAATTGCCGTATAAAAGTGTACTATACAACTACTACATGACATGTTAATTCCTTTGTTCAAATAACCTATATCTTCACTGTTTGTTTTTTTTTTGTTGTTGTTTAGTTTTGATTACCTTATTCTATCACTATCTGAGAGAAGTATGTTAAAATTTTCTAGTCTGATTACACATTACTCTTTCTTTTTCTCTTTATTTTTTTCAGTCTACATTAGTTGCAAACAAATCATTCTCAATTGTTGTATCTTCCTGGTAGTTTGTGCTTGAATAATATGGAAATTCCTTGTATATACAGTAATTGATATTTGTCTATTTATCATATTGATATAACTAATGCTATCTTCTTACCTTTTCATCCTTTGAATTTTTTCATCACTTTGAACATTTTGTGTTTTTATGTTTAAGTGGCATGTCTTAATGAGCTTCTGATTTTGCATGTTTTATAAAGTATGATAATTTTTCTTTTAATTAGTTCAAATTCATCATTTCACTGGTAGATACATACTGGAAGTTTGAGTCCTGACTAATCCACTTCTGATCTAGCTTCTTGTTAGTGTACCTGAGAAGGCAGTGGAAGATCATCCAAGTACTTGGCCCGTTTCTTCAAGTGGGAGACCAGAATGGATTTCCTGATTCCTGGCTTCAGCTTGGTCCGGACCTGGCTGTTGAGGCTATTTGGGGGGAGTACATCAGTGAATAGAAAGTCTCTCTCTCCCATCTCTGATCCCTCAACCCTCCTCTCTGTCATTGTGCCTTTGAAAATAAATCTGAAGAGGCCGGCATCTGTTGTGGCAGTTAAAATGCTGGTTGGGCTGTCTGCCTCTCATCTTGCAGTGTCTGGGTTTGAGTCCTGGCTTTGGCTCTTGACTGCAGCATCCTGTTTGATGCACTCTCTGAGAGGCAGTGGTAATGGCTCACTTGGTTGCATCCCTGCCACACATGTGGAAGACATGGACTGAGTCTTAGGTTCCCAGCCTCAGCCCCCACCTCCCGTGTCCTGGCTGTTACAGGTATTTGGGGAGTGCACCAGTAGATGGGAGATCTCTATCTCTATGGCTTGGAATATCTGCCTTTGTCTCTTTCTATATCTCAAATAAGTAAACATAAAAATAAGGAACTAGTTAAAGGAAGAATATGAAGAGATGATTGGGGAAAGGATGTTCTTTGTGAACAGTGCGTGCCAAGAAAAGAGAAGAGCTATGCAGTTTATAAATTCAAGGCCAGGGATGATAATGGAGATTGATAGTGACCTCAGGTTAGCTTAGGCCATGTTTTGAAAGACTTTTTAATCCATTGTCTGAGAACTTGATGGGAAATACAGGTCCAGATAGAATGAAGGGTTATAAACAGGATAGTGACATGACAATTGAATTGTTTCTTCTTGTTGTTGTTTTTTAAGATAATTAATTTAAAGGCAGTGTTACAGAGAGGCAGAAAGAGAAATCTTCCATTCACTGGTTCCTCCCCATATGGCCATAACTGCTGCAGCTCAGCTAATCGGAACCAGGAGCTTCTTCCAGATCCCCAACGCAGGTGCAGGGACCCAATGACTTGGCCATTTTCTGCTGCTTTCCCAGGCCATAGAAGAGAGCTGGATTGGAAGAGGAGCAGCTGGGACTCGAACTGGCGCCCATATGGGATGCCTGTACTGCAGGCAGCAGCTTCACTTGTGCTGTCCCCAACAATTGACTTTAAAGGAGATTACTTAAATGACAGAGACTGTATTGGACACAAACAAGATCAAAACCAAGGAAAAAAGAAAAGTGGCTATTAAACAAATTGAAGTGAAAAAAGATAAAAGACAAAGGAAGAAGGTATTGAAACATTTAGCCCACAATGAAATTGTAAGATTTATATTAATTCATGTCCCTGTCACTGTGTTGGGTGATGGAAGTGAGGGAGGAACTAGGAACAGTTTCTGGGTTTTGGATGAGATAAACTATATGCATAGATGTGACGTTGGATAGGATACAGAACACAGGAGAAAGAGCTGATTGTTTGACTCTCAAAAGGTTTGTGAGGACCTGGCCAAAGCAGTAGGATAAAACCAGAGAAGAATGTTGATGTAGAACCAAAGGAGGAGAAAATCAAAGAGAAAATGATGGGGGGGGCAGCACTGTAGAATAGTGGGCTAAGCCTCCACCTGCGCCAGCTGCTTCTCTTCTAATCCAGCTCTTTGTTGTGGCCTGGGAAAGCAGTGGAAGAAGGCCCAAGTGCTTGGGCCACTACACCTGCGTGGGAGACCCAGACGAAGCTTTTGGCTTCTGACTTGTCCAGCTCTGGCCATTGTCACTATTTGAGGAGTGGACCAGCAGATGGAAGACCTTTCTGTCTACTTCCCTTTCTCTGTCAGTAACTCTACCTCTCAAATAAAATCTTAGCCCTTCCCTACCAAAAAAAAAAAAAAAAGTCAATAGGGTTAAGTGCTTCAGAGTGGATGAAGTAGATAAGAACTATTAAGTACTGTTTATTATGTGGCTCCTTGAAATTCTGGCAAAGCATTTCCATGGTTGGTAGATTGAAATTGTAGTGGGCTGAACAGTAGAAGAGAAAGTACATTAGAAGTATTAGCACAGCTATAAATGAAGGGGGAAGGTCATGTTTCCAGTGAAGAAAGGGGAGGGAAATCTGAGCAAAAGTGACTACATGCCTTTTGCATATATTAGCTTTTAAGAACAAATAATTTTCAAGTAAAATGTTACCTCCTGTCAAGATCTAAGGAAAGAGAAAAACCTTATTTCCTTAAGTTGCTTTTTCCCTTTCTATCTTTAACTTTTATATAAAACTTGGTCTTCTGGCTGGCACCATGGCTCACTAGGCTAATCCTCCACCTGCGGCGCTGGCACCCTGGGTTCTAGTCCCGGTAGGGGTGCCGGATTCTGTCCTGGTTGCCCCTCTTCCAGGCCAGCTCTCTGCTGTGGAGATGCAGTGCAGTGGAGGATGGCCCAAGTGCTTGGTGATAAGTAGCATGAAGAAAATCCCAATGAGTATCTATCATCAATAAAGATTGAACATAAAGGATAAACTGTTTAGATAAGCTGAAAGAAACTGTATTCTTCTCTTGATTAGCCTCGTATAAATCGTTCTGTGGGTTATTGTCACAGATGTGTATTCGCAGGAGCTAAAATCCTTGAGTGCTCCTGCATTTTTTACATGGCTTGGACTATGCTAGTAGAAAAAGAAAAGGTATTTTAATATTAACATGAGAAATTTAATTAGCAGGATAAATCAGTTCCCTATATATTCTCAAGATAGTTACAAGTATATTTTTGCATTATTGATAAAAATGTTCTTTGTATGTATGTGTGTGTGTGTGTATCCTGTATGCTTACAATATCAGATGGTAGAAAATTTTATGAAGAGATTTGTCTAAGAGCATTGCTGGGTATATAGGCCATTTTTTTGTTTGTTTTTTGTTTGTTTTTGTCTGCTTCTCTTACAGAATTGTGTGACTTAAAAAATGTGGTTGAATCTCTCTGGTTCTCACTGTGCTTGTTGTAAATTTGACTCCAAGAATAACCAGAGTTTTGTCAACTACAAATTAGATGATGCATTCACAAAGTACTTCATGGTGCTCAAAACTTAGAGAATGAATAGATTAATTTTCATATGCCATGTTATTTCACAATGGCAGTATATTTCAGAAGCTTTCTCCATTGGGGAGTACCGACATGTTGCTTTTCAAAATGCCTCAGTGAGTTGGGCTCTAGAACCACAGGCTTTTTTTTTTTTTTTTTCAAAGCTCTGCCTCTTATCCATTATTCCGAGTCTTTTCTCTGTCTTGGTGACTAGTTTTCATACTGTTGTCTGATTCTCTAGTCTCCTTGGCCGCCTAGTCCTCCAGACCTGCTGATTTTTCTCTCTGAATATCATTCAGTATTCCCTCAGCTCATGTCTAGGACCACCATGTCAGCCTCATCATCAGTGTATTTCAATCCATTGCTTTGGACTGAGCTCCCAGCAGACCAGATCAAGCCAAAATGGTGTCACTTTTGCAACGGGCATGTAATCAAATTGAAAATTTAAAAAACAGGTAAGGTGCCAGTGTTTTGGTGCAGTGGGTAAAGTTGCCACCTATGATACCGGCATCCCATATGGGTGCTGGTTCATGTCCAAGCTGCTCTACTTCTTCTTACTGTTCTTTTATTTTTTTAACACTTCTTTATTTGAAAGAGACATGGTGAGATAGAGAAAAACAGAGGGGAGAGATCTTCCATCAGCTTGTTCACTTCTTAAGTGCCCCAATCACCAGGGCCAAGCCACGCTGAAACCAAGAGCCAGGAGTCTCATCCCAGACTCCCATATGGGTGCAGGGGCCCAAGCAAATTGGGCTGTCCTCTGGATTCTCAGGAACATTAGCAGGGAGTTGGATCAGAAGTAGAACATCTAGGACTTGAACCGGTGACCACATGGGATGCTGAAGCTGTAAGTGATGGTTTAACCCGCTACACCACAACACTGGCTCCATGTTCCACTTCCGATCCATTTCCCAGATAATGGGCTGGAAAAGCAATGAGGATTGCCCAGGTGTTTGTGCCCCTGCCACCAAAGGAGGGAATCCCAATGAAGCTCCTGATGTCGGCCTGGCCCAGCACTTGCTGTTGAAGCTGTTCTGGGAGTGAACCGGTAAATGTGAGATGCCTTTTCCTCTCTCTCTCCTACTCTCTGTAACACTGCCTCTTAAATTAAATCAAATCAATTAAATCTTAAAAAAAAAAAAAAGAAAAAAAAAAAAGATAAGACCTCAAATCAGCTTTCCCTAAAATGTAGATATTCACAGCAACCAAAGTTCAGTCTACCACATCAAGGTGCTAAGAGTCAAAACAGAGGGGACTTCCTTAAAAGAAACCTATTGCTAATCTATCAGCTTCTGAGTTTTACTGTTCTATTTCCTTGTCCTCATCTTAAAACCTACTTGCTACCATTGCCCAGTTGGCACTCTCAGTATATTTTATAGAATAAAGACTGTACTGATTCATGAATTATAAACAATAGCCAACTCATCTTTGAGCAGTTGGGTTATTTTTCTTGACAGTCCATAACCCGAAGTTAACACCACATCCCATTTTTACAGCAGGATAGTTTGGAGTGTTAGAAAGATGCTACAATTCAACTTCCACCTTTAAAAGTCTAATTGATTTAGCTTGCATAAATGAGTTTTTCAGAGATACTATATCTACTTATTGTACTCTTATCACCTCTACTGCTTTAGCCATGCCTCTCAGTACTATTCATGACCTAATGAGTAGGTGCTAGTTAATAGAGGAAACTTTAGGGAGGACATTTCATTGTACACTTGATGTTATACCAAGAGCACTGGGTATTTGTATATGGCTCTTAGTTCACACCAACTTATCTATGCTTTCCTCTGAACCACTAGAAGTTTTCAAATGATATTTTCCAGAGATTTTCTCTAGCAAAATTTTGTTGCAGTTTTGACAGAAGCATTGAACAGAAAGTAGACTGACAAAGGGAGAGAGACATTATTTTATGGCTGAAGCAGGGAGATACTAGTCAGATTTAAGAATTGAAGTCGGGGTAGATTTAGTAAAGGATGAGGAGGAGTGTACTAAGACTTCAGACAGTTAGAGACCAAATCATGTATGCAGGGCCTGGAGAGTATTGGTAATGACTTTGGATTGTGTTCACCATATTATGGGAAGCCAGTATAAGTTTTGGAGCAGAGGACTGATAACAATGTTTAGTGTGTTAATTGAAAATTGGTTGCTTTGTTGAAAATAACCTGTAGATATTGTTGGAATAAGAAAACTATTAAGAATAGTTTGGGGGCCGGTGCTGTGGCGCAGTGGATTAAAGCCCTGGCCTGAAGCGCTGGCATCCCATATGGGCACTGGTTCAAGTCCCAGCTGCTCCTCTTCTGATCCAGCTCTCTGCTATGGCCTGGGAAAGCAGTAGAAGATAGCCCAGGTCCTTTGGCTCCTGCACCCACGTGGGAGAACTGGAAGAAGCTCCTGGCTTCAATTAGGCACAGCTCCGGCTGTTGTGGCCATTTGGGGAGTGAACCATTGAATGGAAGACCTCTCTCTCTGTCTCTACCTCTCTCTGTAACTCTTTCAAATAAAATAAATCTTTTAAAAAATAGTTTGGTTTATCAGGCTAGGTCATAACACATGAAAAGTATGCTGTGGTTTGAGTCAGTTCTTCAGGCAGCACTACGGATTCCTTTATGGTACTGCTGTATCAACAGGTGCCGTAATTACTGAAGAAGGAAAATAGAGGTCTAGATACAGCAGTGTCAAGTACATGACCTTATTTGGAAGTGAAAAAACTGTACTGTGTATTTCATTTGCCAAGGCAAATCATATTGGCTATTTTTAAGTTCAAGTGGGTGGAAAAAAAACCTTCTCTAGGGCAAGCATAGTGGCACAACAGGTAGCACATAGTGGCACCCTGGGACACCTGCATTCCAGATGGTAGTGCCTGTGTTAATATGCTTCTGATGCAGTTCCCTTTTACTGCACATAGTAGGCAGCAGATGACTAAAGTACTTGGACCCCATCACCTATATGCAAGATCCAGTTGGAGCACCTAGAAATTGTTTCAGCCTGGGGTAGCACCAGCTGTTTAAGCCATTTGGGGTATAATCTAGAAGATGGGATCTCTCTTTTTTTATCTTGGTATTTCTCTTCCTCCTCCTTCTCCCCCACCCCCAACCTCCAACCTCTACTTTTAAAATGCATAGTTTTTTTAAAAAAATACTTTTTTGCACCTGCAAATACAGGAGAACCAAATGTGGGTTAACAAAAGCAAGGCCTTCCACAGGGGCTGTCTCTGTAGCCTTGGAGAAAGATAATGGCAGTCGAAATGGTCAGAGTATATGTATATGGAACACATTTTGAGAGTAGAATTT
Source organism: Lepus europaeus (assembly GCF_033115175.1). NCBI lineage: Eukaryota > Metazoa > Chordata > Mammalia > Lagomorpha > Leporidae > Lepus > Lepus europaeus. Next base: position 48,033,495 of record NC_084836.1, on the reverse strand, counting down.
AAGGATGTGCTGCTGAGTTAGAGGTGGAATTGAGAGAAACAATAATTTAGAAGGACTACAGAACTCCAGACTAGAGTAATGTATGAATGGATTTGCATTCTGCTGTGATGAGGAATATTGCATGAGATATTCACAGTCAGGTCAGATTTGAGGTGACAAGCATTCAAGCAGGGATAGCATGAGTCTAGCCCTTGGGATAAGACTTGACATAAATTTTGGAACTGTAAGCATTATATGACATTAAACAAATAACCACAAATACATAAACCATAAGACCAGACCAAAAACTGGATTTTAGGCCGGCGCCGTGGCTCAGTAGGCTAATCCTCCGCCTTGTGGCGCCGGCACACCGGGTTCTAGTCCCGGTCGGGGCACCGATCCTGTCCTGGTTGCCCCTCTTCCAGGCCAGCTCTCTGCTGTGGCCCGGGAGTGCAGTGGAGGATGGCCCAAGTGCTTGGGCCCTGCACCCCATGGGAGACCAGGAGAAGCACCTGGCTCCTGCCATTGGATCAGCGCGGTGCGCCGGTCGCAGCACGCCTACCGCGGCGGCCATTGGAGGGTGAACCAACGGCAAAAAGGAAGACCTTTCTCTCTGTCTCCCTCTACTTTCCACTCTGCCTGTCAAAAAAACAAAACAAACAAACAAACAAACAAAAAAAACTGGATTTTAGAGATAATTGAAAAGGTGTTGTGAAGTGACAGGACTTCTGGTAGCTATCAGATAGTAAATAATACTTTAATTTATAAAATGGAAAAGGGTGGAAAGAGCTAACATAGGATTAAGTAAAAGCATTCAGGTTTGAGCATACTCAGAATGAGGTACCTTTTGATGCTGGTATCATAAATGAAAACAAATGACAAGGAATGAAGATGGAGTCTTTTAAAAAATCCACATTACAGAGGATGGAGATAAACGTTCATTGAGGCTGAAAAACAGTAAAAAGTTTCCATAGAAAGGAATGTAATGGAGAGCTTCATGAAGGGTGGTGGTTAACAGTGAGTGTCAATTGGAGCATACTTAGAAACGGAGGCCAAACATAGAGAATTTGGATTATCTGGTACCTTGTGAGTTTGAATTTTCTAGGTTTCCTTGCTGAACTCAGTTGACTTGAGCCTATCTCCAGTCAAGACATTCCCCTCTTTTCTGGAGACTTCTGTCATTCCCAGACTGCTCACTCAGAGAAGGAACAAAAATGTTTGTCTTCCTGCTAGTATAGAATGTATAATAATAAAAATGGCTAACATTCAGAGGTGTCTTATGCCAGTTTTGGGGAGAAGGTTCACTGCAAAGGTAGCCAACTTTTCTGAATGACCATACTAAACAACTTAGAAGCATATTACATATGGGAAGCAAAGGACGTAAGAAACGTAGGACTCACTGTGATCTGGTCACTTAATTCTCCAGAAGGCTGTGTGACAGAGGTAGAGCCTTGACTATGTGTGCCTCACTCCACTGCTAAGGGACCTAAAACACAGCTTGCCCAAGATAGAGAGCCCAATGGCCACATGGCTCATTGAGAATGTTTTGAAGGACGTCCCTTTCCAGATAAGGGAGGAACAAAGTCTGAGCTGACCTGGGAAAAGTCCTTCCCATTTCAGGATTTTGTATGCCCACGACAATTGGACAGTTATTCTGAGGGCTACCTCCAAGAAACTCATGTGGGCAAGGTCGGAGTAGGAGAGAGAGTTTAAGGCCACTCGGAGAAATGGTATGCAAGGCTGAATTCTATGTGCTTTATGTGTGTTGTTACAACCATGATGAACACATCATCTTTTCCTTTCCATGTTCTGACTAACAAGAGCTAACTGCTGATCTCATGGCTACTTAGAATGTTCAAATCAAGAGATAAATGTTTGCTTGATAATTCTAGAAGCTGTCCTTGAGAAAGCTGTTTGAGGATGCAAATTAGTCTGTCCCACCACAGTCAGTATAACCAGAGGATTGGACTTAGCACTGCGGGCTGAAAGCAGCCATTGTGCCTCCAGCCAGCCTCGCCCCACTAGAGGCCAATGTGTATGCAGCTGGCCCTATTCTTTGTTTCCCTCTTTCCTGAGTCCTCCTTTACACCCCCTGCCAAGCTGCTCCCCTCAAAAGCCCTCCTGCTAACTAGGGAACTGAGCAAATCAAGCACCTTTGAGACTGAACTTGTGTACTTTCTCCCCAAGATTGCTGATCTCTTGAATCAAGCTCTTTTCCCTGCATCAGTTCTCTATCGCAAATTGGCTGTCCAGTGTCCAGCAACCCACACCCAATGTTTCTGGCACAAAATGCTCTAATCCTTACCCTGTCAAGACCCTGTGTGATCTATGCCCTTCTCACCCACTCTCTCCTAGTTCTTGAAATTCACTTTCCACTACTTTTCCTGTCTTACTCTACTGCATCTCCATTGGTGTCTATAGTATTAATTGTACACACTGCAGAATTTTGGGTTAGGGCTTTCTACTTGCTATTCCATGCCTTGAACGGTATGTTTCCAGAACATCTACCTGGCTTGTCAGTTTATTTCCCTCAGATCCTGTCTTCTGAAATCTTCTCTGAACGCCTCTTCTATATTATTAACCAGCTCACAATTCCTTGACTTTATATTGTTTCGTCCTAATTTATTTTTGTTTTTATAAACTCTTTTCCACACATGAGTTCCAGGATGTCACAAATTAAACTTTATTACTGCCTTTTCCTTGGTGCCTGTAGTACCTAACACAAAGGTGCTTATGTTTATTGACTGATGAGACTCAAAGAGGCTAAGTGCCTTGCTCAGTTAATGAGAGGTAAAGCTATATCTCAAGTCCATATCTTTGAATCTAGAGTCCATGCTGTCATTCAGAGTGTTGAATATGCCTTCCAACCTTCTGTGTCTGCCTCCTATAATGCCTACTCTTTTTTATTTTTGTAATTTGTGTTACCTTCATGTCTCCTTATCATTTTAGTTTGGTTTTATTTATACAAATGCATTCATGGCAGCAAGAGGCACAGAGAGATGGTGACCCTTCCCCAGGAAACACTTCAGTCATTGCTGAGCAGAATTCCACAGTCTGAAGGGAAAGCTCTGCCACTAGCATCAGTAATTACGAGTTGGCAAAATTCCAAGAGCTCACAGGACAGATGCACTTTGTCAATTGGTTCTTAATAATGAGGAGTAACTAGATAATTGGAAACAACTGTGATGTATGATGGCATTTGTGACCTCAAGAGAAATAAATAGCAAAAAACTGGAAAAAACTGGCATATACCATCTTACTACTCTAGTTATAAGAATTCTGGGGAAGGGGAGTCACACAAAAAAACTAAAAATTGATGCAATTATTTATATTAAATCATCAATGTATTTAGCTATTTTTTTAACTGTTAAGCCAAATCTTGCTGAAATAATTTCATTAAACACTTGATTTTTATTTGTATCTACTTGGCAGGTTGATAAGTTATATGACAAATGACAACATACCTTAAGAAGTAAATATTATCTTTTTATATATATTTATAAATCAGATTAGTAAGCATGTCCAATTCATTATACAGCCAAGAAAAATGTCAAAAATTTTCTGTTTATGCAGTGAACAAAAATTCTATGCCATTTGGGTTTATATTTAAGTTCTACAAGTTGGTAAAATTAATGCCATGTGAATGAATGTGAAAACTTTTATACCTATCACTACTATGTATCCCTCTCATCCTATAATTTAATAAATACTTTTTTTTTAAAGATTTATTTATTTGAAAGTCAGAGTTACACAGAGAGAGGAGAGGCAGAGAGAGAGAAAGAGGTCTTTTTTCTGATGGTTCACTCCCCAATTGGCAGCAACAGCCAGAACTGTGCTGATCCAAAGCCAGGAGCCAAGAGCTTCCTCCAGGTCTCCCACATGGGTGCAGGGCCCCAAGGACTTGGGCCATCTTCTGCTGTTTTCCCAGGCCACAACAGAGAGCTGGATTTGGAGCAGAGCAGCTGGGTCTCGAACCGGCGCCCATATGGGATGCTGACGCTTTAGGCCAGGGCGTTAACCAGCTGTGCCACAGCGCCGGCCCCAATAAATGCTTTTTTTTTTTTTTTTTTTTTTTTTTTTTTTTTTGACAGGCAGAGTGGACAGTGAGAGAGAGACAGACAGAAAGGTCTTCCGTTTTTTTGCCATTGGTTCACCCTCCAATGGCCGCCGCGGTAGGCGCGCTGCGGCCGGCGCACCGCGCTGATCCGATGGCAGGAGCCAGGTGCTTCTCCTGGTCTCCCATGGGGTGCAGGGCCCAAGTACTTGGGCCATCCTCCACTGCACTCCCTGGCCACAGCAGAGAGCTGGCCTGGAAGAGGGGCAACCGGGACAGAATCCGGTGCCCCGACCGGGACTAGAACCCGGTGTGCCGGCGCCGCAAGGCGGAGGATTAGCCTAGTGAGCCATGGCGCCGGCCAATAAATGCTTTTAAAGTATTCTCTTAAAATAGTTATTATCAGATTACTTAAATGTATATTTTCAGCTAGTCTTTGAGAAATTGCTTGGATATGCAAAAGGAAATAGAAAGGAGCTTGACTTTTATAACTAAGGTATCAGACACTTTGAATAAAGCATTTTCCATACCTTAAGAGTTAAGAGTTCTGACATCTTAAATTAGTTCTAAACCTGAAGCAATCATTGAAAAATCCCTATTTACAAACAAGTTTCTAAGAACAATAACTAACTTCACTTTCACATAGATGTGTATGTATAAAAATACTGTTACCCAAACAAAGATCAGTTAGGCTTGAAACTGTTAGACTATTTACTGTGTTCTGAAGCTATAATATCATCTAAAGAATTATTCCTGATTAGCACAGTACATTGCTCAGTTGGGTACTGTGGTTGGACAGAGGTTATAAGATATATGACTACTTGTCCTTTTCAAAAATATTTCTATATTGTTGCATTGAAATCTTCAATCATTAAAAGATTAGGCAGGAAATATATTCTACCTGCTGTTTAAGAAGCAGAAATTGCCTTGTTATGCTATTCAGTGGCTGATAAATACAGACAAAATAGTCCAATCAGAAAAGCAGATTAAAATGAGTTGTAACATAAAAACAACCTGTAGAAAATAATGTACTTTTTAAAATTAATTTACTTTTAGTTGTTTATTTTTTAACAGATTTAATGTAGTTACTGGGTACAATTCTAAGAACACAATTTTCCCCTCCCTCCCCCTTCCCTGCGATCCCTTCCCCCATTCTCTTTCTTTTTCACTTTTGAGATAACATATTTCTTATTTATATCACAACCAAGGGCTTAATGCCCACCAAATAGAGTTAAGAGTAAAAAGGCCCTAGATTAGCAGGAACATAGACAAAGGCACTAAACAATCATCAAGTGGAAAAGTGAACATTTCACCCATAAACAGTAAATTTTGAAGTAAACACAGATCATTAAAACTATACTTGTTAATACTGTTAACCATTGGCTTGAAATAAGCCAGACTTAAAAGGCAAATTTTACATGTTCTCCTTTATACATGGGAGCTACAAATTAAAAAGAAAATAAAAAGAAATGCCTGAGTATATCAGTATTGAATATTCTTCTACTACCTATAGTTTATAACAGTAGACTGGTTTCTTATATATCCAAATACAAGTTCTAGTCAAATCCAGAATATTCTACAACAGAAATCATCTGATTATTTCTAACATTATGGTTGAAGAAAAATAGAATTTTAAAAAATCATTAGTTATTTCTTAGCTAAGCAATGATTACTTCAACTGCAAATCCAAACAATATTGATAACTCTAAGTTATTTTCAAATAATCTTCTGTATCCTATCTTTAATCTTGTGTTAAAAAACCTTAGGTTGCAATGAAATTAAATTTTTAAAGGCCTTGAATATTTTCTTTGAAAAATTATGGATACATCTTGGTCTTTATGAAAACAATTTCTACACATCACGAAATTTTTATGGCATAGTTTCCATTTGATCGTTGAATAAGAAAGCATAGTAACAGGGGCCAGCACTGTGGCTAACTCGGTTAATCCTCCACCTGCAGTGCTGGCATCCCATATGGGCGGTGGTTCTAGTTCTGGTTGCTCTTCTTCCAGTCCAACTCTCCGCTGTGGCCTGGGAAAGCAGTGGAGGATGGCCCATGTGCTTGGGCCCTGCACCTGCATGGGAGACCAGGAGGAAGCACCTGGCTCCTGGCTTCGGATTAGCACAGCTCCGGGCATCACGGCCATTTGGGGAGCGAACAAATGGAAGGAAGACCTTTCTCTCTGTCTGTCTCTGTCACTGTCTGTAACTCTACCTGTTGGGGGAAAAAAAAAAAAAAAGCATAGTAACAGATTCTGGGTAAGTTACAAAAACAAAGTCAGAGATCTGCCTTTGTAACTCAAGGGCTATGCAATGGAAGGATTTTTCCAGGGTAAGGTAAAACTTTACTGTACAAATTAGTTTGTGAGCACATAAAGTAAAGCCATCTGGTGTAGCTCAAAGAAAAGCACTCAACATTCCAGAAAGGATTTGATGAACATTCCTTAGGCTTCAACCCATTCTTAAGATAAGTTCTGAGTTTAATTTCCATTAGTTCGGTACAAAACTAGTGTACAAGAACCAGCCATCAAAGATGGACAGGATTGAGAAACTGAAGAAAGATGACAAATCCGATATTTCATAGACAGTCACTTACTGGAAGAATGTATGGACAGAAACAGAGTCTGTGTGGCTATGAGACAAGTTCAAGCACAGTGAGGAAGCAGAGAAAGGATTTTAATGTACGTAAATTTTCTCAAGAAATATTAACATTTTTAAGAGCTGTTCTAGGTGTGAGATAAAACCTTCAGATAAAAATCATAGGTCATCTTAATGACTCTGCTTACCTTATAGTACTTAGGATGACCTCAGGGTTTGCCTAGAGGCAAGATGATGCTTCCATCCAAGAGGGATGTAGTTATGTCAAGCTGAATCCTTATGCAAGTTATATAATCTTCAAGCCTCTATGCCCCAGTTTTCTTCTGTGTAAAATGGGCTTAAGAATTGTGCTCAAGTCACAGAGAATGTCCACAGGTTAATTTGACTGACCTGTTAATTTACATCAAGCAGTTATCATCACATGCAGCAGAGAGAACACTGAATAGATACATGAGTTGATCATAATTATCATACATCGCAGCATCATCATTATCATCTCTATCAGTACTGAACGAGAAAATAGTTGAGGAAGCAGAGAATTTGGTTTGCGATGTCGAAGTGACAAAATAGGGCAGTTCAGGAAACTAAGCTGGCAGAATCTGGGCATGAAGCAGATGTTTTGGTCATGCATGTGCTGTGAGAACAGGACATCTCCCTAAAGGTATTACTCCAGGCTAGTAATGAATCAGGGCACACATAGCCCCAAACTGTCATTGACTCTAGCCAGCCGATACTGGTCATTAAATACAAATTCTTCTGTGTTGTGTGCTGACTGTCCTGTGTGAGAGAAATCTGTGTGATTTAGAGCTTAGCTAGAAACATGACATCATTGAAGCTTTGGTTTAATTGGAAAACATGAGAAAGAATCATGGGAGGGGCCAGTGCTGTGGCTCACTTGGCTAATCCTTCACTTGCAGCACCAGCATCTCATATGGGCGCTGGGTTCTAGTCCCGGCTGCTCCTTTTCCAGTCCAGCTCTGTGCTGTGGCCCAGGAGGGCAGTGGAGGATGCCCCAAGTGCTTGGGCTCCTGTACCCACGTGGGAGACTAGGGGAAGCACCTGGCTCCTGGCTTCCGGCAGGTGTAGCACCGGCCATAGTGGCCATTTGGGGAGTGAACCAACAGAAGGAAGACCTTTGTCTCTGTCTCTCTCTCTCTCACTGTCTATAACTCTACCTGTCAAAATAAAAAGAAGAATCATGGGAATATAGCAGCAGTTATTATTTTTGTAGTTGTGGAGTTTTCCAGCCTTCATTTTTCTATTTTAGCTCGACTGAAATAGTTAGCCAGCTTCTCCAAGAAGTAGGAACATGAAGATCAACTAACACTTTTCATTAAAATGCTAAGGAATATAATAAATACAAAAGTTATACAGATTAGCTTAAAACTCTCCTAAACAGTAGAGAGTGAGATAGGTAGTAGCAGATTAGCTAAAATGTCTATACTTGACAAGTTGTATGGGAGACCACTAGACGGGTGGCTAGAGAAAAGGATTGTATAGGAGTTCCCTGTATACTGTTCTTGGCGATATGGTATGGCTATGAGATGCTAGAGGTTAAATGTAAGGGTAGCAGAGTGATCTTTCTAGACGTAAATTAAATTGAGTTACTTTTCTATTTCAAACCTTTCAAAGCCTACATATATCACTGGAAAACCAAGTTCTACTCATTAGAATGACCTGCATGGCCTTAAGTAAACTGACCTGGTTTACTTTAATTATCTCATCTTTTACAGATTGCCTCATGATGGACTCTGATTACAAGTATGGTCTTAGATCAAATTCCACCTTTTGAAAAGTTTCTTGTGTTACCTTGCTTGGCTAGGAACAATGCCACACTAGTTCTTATATATGTTGAATATCATACTTACTATGTTATATATTAACTTACATATATAGAAAACATATCAAAAATACTTCAAAAATACTTCTAACTCAAGTTAGAGTTGGTGGATATGTTGCATGAGATAATATGTCAAGCAACTCTCACTATATCTGGTACAGAAAACACAAGATGCATATTTTTCAAAATTTTATTTAAGAGAGAGTTACAGAGAGAAGCAGAGACAGATCTTCCATCTGCTGGTTCACTTCCCAAATGGCCGCAATGGCCAGAGCTTAATGGATCTGAAGCCAGGACCCTAGAGCTTTTTCTGGGTCCCCTACCTGGATGCAGGGGCTCAAGCTCTAGGGCCGTCTTCTATTGTTTTCCCAGGCCCATAGCGGAGTGCTGGATTGGACGAGAAGCAGCCAGGACAGGAACAGGCACCACAGGCGGAGGCTTCGCTCACTACGCCACAGCACTGGTCCCATTAAATGATATTTTAAAGATTTATTTTATTTATTTGCAAGGCCAAATGGCAGACAGAAATCTTCCATCTTCCACTATGCCACAGCGTTGGCCCCAGATGCATATTTTTGGTCATCGTGCCATCATGTTCGTCATTGAAAGGGAAGAGACCAAGCAAGCAACTTAGGCAAAATGGAGCAGTTCAGGAAACTAAGCTGGTCAACTGTAGGCATAAAGCAGACCCTGTTGACTTCCTATATTACATGGGTCACTGTTGATCACAAGTAGGGCCCTCTCACAAGTCCTTGTATAGCTGCTTGTTTCTTCTGGGATAACATTAGATGCATACCCCTTTGGAAAGACTTTGACTGATTAGATCAGACCCTTCTGAAATCACTTCTCTTGGTTGACTTGATATTAAATAGATTTGTGATTCTATTATATCTGCAGGGTCCTTTCCCACATCAGTTACCGTTTTTATCTCTATAACAAAGTACCTGAGATGTTAACTTTATAAAGGAAGGGAGTCTATTTTGGTTAACAGTTCTGGGGGTTCACAGTCCAAAATAGTCTCCATTGGCTCAGCCTCTGGTAATGGCATTCTTGCTGGCAGAATCCCAGGGTGACACCGGGTATCACATGGTAAGAGACAGAACACTGAGAACACATGTGTGTGTTCATGTCTGCTTCTTCTTAGAAGGTCACCAGGATTCAATCATGGGGATTCCACCCTGACCCCTAAGTCTATCTAACAACTTCTTTAATACTGTTTCAAGTTTCTACACCTCAGAACCATTAATGTAAGGCTGTGGGGACTAATTACCTTCAAGAGTTTGGGGACCAATATTAACATATTTGTTCTTCTCAGTGCCATAATTAGTTTTATAATGCAAACTAACCATAGGAAAGATGTAAGACCTATTTGTAAGTTCTTTGCATACTCCAAGGGAGAAGATTATACTGGGCATATATATTATGGGGTATGAATCTTGAGAACTATTTTGAATTGTGCCTATTATAATCTTATCAATAAGAATTTATCCATGAGCTTTATGCTTCATGAACAGTTACTTTTTTTAACTGTTATATGTAAATTGTAGACATGATGTAGTTTGCCTTTTGAGTTACAGAATCTGACTGCTAAAGGAAAAAAATGATAGCATTAAGGTAAAGAAAAATAAAAGCAAACCTATGGAAAAAGCATTCTGTAGATGCATTCAGGGTTTGAGTAGCTTCTCTGAAAACTTTATATTCATTTAATTAGCATTCTTATGTTTAATTGTTTTCTTAGAATTCAAAGGATAGTTAAACTATGTGTAAATAAACAGATACTTCTAAGGAATTTTTATATACTGCAGGTGTAAACATAACCCCAAAATACATATCACATCTCTGTTAATACATGTGAAATCTGTACAAAATTACATTTGATTTTAGGTCACTTCTAGCAATTGAACAACTATGTATTTGGCACTAAAGTAGGAAGCTTGTATTTTTTAAATGGAAACAGAAGGAAACAAACATATAAGTACGCAGGAAAGAATTCAGGTGTGAGACAGAGAGGGGAGTGATAAGGCTTTATTGGGGATAGGGCATCCGTCAGAATGGAAGGGATGGATAGAGAGTGCCCAGGCACTCAGACTGGGGGAGAGCGAGGTAAGACGGTTAAATGGGGAGAATACACCTGGCAGGCCAGGCGGCTGGCTCAGCAGAGAGCTGAACAGCAGTCATTGTTTAAACGGGCTGATGAAAGAAAAGGAATCCAGAATTCTCCCTCCTCGTCCTTGTTGAGAGGAAATCAGCAAATTGCTTCCCAGGTTTGGGGAGCCCTGGCAAAGGAGCTTCCCGGAAGGGCATCTGTGAAGGTTTTATTGGCCCATGTCATCAGGTAACCCATTTGGTCCTGAGGGGAGAGAATTCTCCTGGGAGCTTTCCTTGGGGGATAGGGCTGGGACCACCTGGAAAGTTAGCAGGGTCTGGGTAGGACCTTGAAGTGTCAAATGCTGGGCCTCTGCAGATGTCAGTTTTCTTAGGCTTTTCTAACACACACACACATAGAGAGATTAATTTCTAACTTCCAACTTAACAATAAGGATATTAGAAATTCCACCGAGTGCTTTGTGCACACAGCCTTTATAACAGAGGCCCAGTCCTCATGGCTTTGCTGTAGACTTTATCAGCTCCAGAATCTCTCCCATAGACTGAAATTCTTCTGTCTTCACTGTGGTGATTGAAAGTCTACTCTTTATTAAAGATTAATTCACTGAATTAAGAGTGGTACAAGGGTTGGGTAGGCCCCACAGGACTCTGAATTACAGGCCCGAGAGTTCAATATTCTGATGCCAGACCTTAATTGAGAAGTTTATCAGGAACTTCAAGCCTTCTTCAAGCAAAGTAATAACCAATCTCCTCACAGATCACAGCTTGGGTTGCTCTCCTTCCTATCACTGTATCTTCACGACAGAGTGGTCTCCTGTCACTGACCAATCAAAGGGAAGCACAAGTGCTGTGGACCAATCAGAGATCCAGACACTGGCAGATCACAAACTGCACATCTCCAACTTTGAACTATAAGATTCACTGCCTTTAATCTGTCAAGGAGTCTGGAAATGGAGCCATTGCTGCCTGACTCCTTGGTCGGCACATTACAAATAAACTGCTATTCTTCCAGCACCCTGGTGCCAATAACTGGTTTGCTATGAGCCACATGAGCAAGCTCAGTTTTACGGGTTCTCTGGAAATTCCTGCAATTAGTTTTGGGGGTGTTTTATAATAGCTTAGTCTATGATAAAACTGTCATTTCCAATTCTTAATATTTTAAGGCTGCCATTTCTACCAAGGAAAGAGGATAATATTTTATCTATCTCCTTAAAACACACACACCAACACACACGCACACACACACAAAGGGAAACCTGAGGAAGAAGGAAATTTGAGGGAGCTATTTTCAGTTACTATAAAATAAACAGGAGAAAGGTGGTAGTCCCAGAGAAAAGGGAAACAAATGAAGTTAGTTCTATTATGTTCCTGGCTTTCTGCCCAGACAAAATTTCCAGACCTAAACAGAGTTGAGTTGAAAGGCAGAGAAAAGGGATCAAAAAGATAAAGGCAGCTAAAATTTTCAGGGCATAATGCTGTACAGAAGGGAATTGCATAGTTAAACAGCTTTACTGATCTGTATTGGGGTTCCTTTAGATCTTTGGCTAGAAATTGTTTTGTGCACTTGCACATTGGGTCACTTCATGTGATCAGGGAAAGAATACCAGGGTGCTGTAAATCAAACTGCTTCCAGAATTCAAAGAATAATGGGAAAAACTGAAGTTCCAACCAGTCATTAGGTCATGCCTTAATAGTAGCCCTAGTTAAAAGGCTACTAGGAACAACTGTGAGGATTCAAATAGGTAATAGGCAGTCAAGGTGGTGCCCTGGTAGAAATTTGGAATAGCGAGGTGCCTGCTCCCCGCAAAAGGTTATCTTTAACAGATCGAGTGTCTGGCTTCCTTAGGAATCCCCAAATTTACAAATTTACTGTGAGCACAGCAAGGGAGTAGGGATTTCTCCTCTGCCCTTACGGATGACTTTTTTAATCATAAGCAAGCCAGACAGGTTGGAGAATTGTAAACCAGGTCTTTTGTTGAGCTTATCTCTACCTTGTTGATTGACAATTTTGTGTCCAAGACTGTACTTAAAAACCCAAATGCTATGGGCCTTCTGTGTTTTTTCCTCTCTTGGAAGCCCCGCTCTGTGCCAATCATCTGGCTGAAGGTCTTTGACTCTAGTAAGTCTCTCTAAGTTTCTCTGCCATCAGCTTGGAAATTCTTCTATATGAGACAAAGAATCTAGGTAACAATAGTTTCTCCATAGCTGTTTTCCCCCAACACTACTTCCAGAAACTTAAAAGTCATAAAAGAATCAGCTTGACCAGCATTTAAGCTGATATCATGTACACAGGAAAAAATTACACCAAATTGATTTCAGACTATCGCAATAGCGGACAGTGGTGCCATGATTTTGAGAAATTTGGATGAACTAGTGGAAAAGTATTGAAAGAGATTACTGAGGAGGTTCCTCAATGATTAGGCCACCTCTGTTTGCTAATGGGCATGTATTGATGTGAAGTTCCTATTTTTGGTAGAGATGGGAAATACAGTCCCTATCTGATGATTACATTTCACAAGGATGACTCTGAGGACCTTGACAAAGACATTCCTGTGCTGTAGAAGATTTACATCTCAAACAGACAGAGAAATAATTTACAGTTTCGAACTTTCTCATGTTAAGTGCTGTAACAAAGGAGTTGGCAGGCCTATAGTCAGGGAGAAGTATGTGTGAAATTTTGTCAAGTTAAGGGGGATATTAAGGCAATCTTAGTTGTTTAGCAAAACAAATTACTGATGCTATAAAGGAAAACTGACTTGGGTTGTAGATTTCATACTGATTAACGAGTGTTCCTACAATTCCATAAGCCAATTTCTTGAAATAAATCTCTCACACATTATATATTTATGTGTGAGTCGTTGTTCAGTATCCACTGGGGATTGGTTCCAGGACCTCCATGGATACCAAAATAGGCAGATTCTCAAGTCTTTTATATAAACTAGTGTAGAATTTGCATATAATCTATGTATATCCTCCTATATATTTTAAATCATCTCTAGATTACTCATAATATGCAATACAATGTAAATGCTATGCAAATAGTTGTTATATTGTATTGCCTAGGGGATAATTAGGAGAAAAAATGTCTGTACATGCTTGATACAGAGAAACATCTGTTTGCCTAAGCATAAAGTAGCATTTCTCAAATCATACTCATTCATTTAACCAGGATTCTTTGGCATAAGCTGCAGAACAGGCTTGTATAGTCCAGCTCTTGCCCAGGGCAAACAGAATAGGGATTTGAAATGGAAAAATATGCAGCCTTTCCCACACCAGGTTCTGGTTCTATTCTTTAAAAAGGTCAGTGCATGTGAACCCTAAAACATAGCATTGACTTTACTACAACAAGGATGTTGAGGAAAAAGTATTCACTTTATTTAGTCAATGGCTTGTACTACATTGTGAACTCCCACCCTTTAGAGATAGAAGTGAAAACAAGTAACTCTGCTTTGGTTGATGTTAGCCTGAGTTGATAATTCAGAGACCTTTATGGTGGAATTTGGTGTTTTTCTCTGACAAAACTTCTCACTGCCTCAAATACTAAGGACTTCTTATTCCCTTGATCGCTTCTTCAGGTGAAATCTAGTGTATAGGGGGAGAGATTGTAAATTATCCCGAGTTAGGGGAAACTCCGGTTCCTTTTGTAATTGAGGCTGGTAGTATTGACTGCTCAAGCAAATTCACCAGCAGCTGGGGAATCAGAGCCTGCTATATTCTGAGGCTTAAGTGTGTAGCTGCTGCATCCTTTTGCCTTAGCCATTTTTGACCTTACGGACATGTTCTATGGTGCTCCCTCACCTTGACTTCTGCTGCTGCAGCTCTTGGGGCATCAGCTGATGCACTGGCTGGAGATCCTCTCCCAGACTCTGGCAGGCAAGAGGGGCACTCTGCTCATCTACAGTGTGCACCTTTGAAAACCATTCATTCTCCACTCACCCGTGTGACGTGGAAATGGAGGGTGGCTGTGGATTGTTGTCACCTAGAGCCTCTAACACCACCAGTTAGTTACCTTAATCCCTCAGGTTTGCTACAGGGATTCTGGGGAGATGATCTCCTTGAGCTCTTCCCCAGAGACTGTGAAGACTTGGTCCTTTTCTGTGTTGGTACCTAGAGGCAGGATTCTACTTTTCTCTCTCCTAAGTTCTGTTTCTATTTTCCTTCTTTCCACAGTGTCCCAGAAAAAAAAGAGGGGGGAGAGATTCTTTTATTGCTCTATTATAATGTGATTTCTGTATCATAAAACTTGCCTGACTCTTCAAAATAGGCAGAAGATTCACTCTATGTTAAAGGAAACTCTTTGTCTTTCAATCTCCATGTCAATGAGGTAAAAGGGAAAACAATGTAAACTGGCTAGGTTGGCTGGCAATACCATCCCCTCAGAACATAGCCCTGAGTTAAGTATCTGAAGCCAAATATTGCCCTCTTCCTTCACCTAAAATCCTTTCTATATCAAAGCCCACTCTTCAAAGCCATGTTCATCTACCACACCCCAAGTATATGAAGCCTTTAGGTTGACCAACTGAAAGTCTTAGAAGATAGAAGAGGCAACTCATGAAAATCATTCCAAATATTCCCATTCAGGTATCTTCAGGATCTTTTAAGTAGATCATATGTCATTTTATTTTTCTCTGGCAAATAGGATGATGAACTACCACAGTTTAATCGGAGGCTTGGAGATTTCCTGAGCTACAGGACTTTCCTGGCTCAAACTAGAACAGTTGTGGGTAAGCTAGGACAGTTCATGAGAGGCACAATTGTTTAACTTTCACTCCCATTGTTATTTGTTGCAGTGGCTGCTTACCACACAGTATAAGTTGCTATTTTTAAATTGATAGGGGTACACATTTGCGGAATATTTTCCTTAGTCATTCCTTTAGCCTCAGATAAGGCTTGATGGGTTTCCTGAATCCCTGGGACAAGAGGCCTCATAGGATATCTTTTACCACTGAAATCCCAGGCTGCCATGCTGCCTACTTTATTGCGCCCTGCTCAAACCTCAGCTGGGAAGTGATCCTCAAATACCTTTCTTTGCCTGTTTTTTCAAATTTAATTTCTAACGACAGGATCCCTACTAATGTCCCTAGGAAAGCAGGAAATGATGGCTCAAAGAGTTAGGCCCCTGCCACCTACATGGCAGACCCAGAGGGAGTTCTAGGTTCCTCTTTGCTCTGGCCCAGCCTTGGCTGTTGCAGCCATTTGGGGAGTGAGCAAGTAGATGAACGATATGTGTCTCTACCTCTCCCTAATTATCATGTCCAAATAACTAAATTTTTCAAATAATCAAAAGGAATGTCCTATCTCAGTTTGAGTAATGCCACATTAACAGCCATTATTTTTCTTTTCTTTCCATTCTCTTCTTGCTCCCCAATTGATAATTTTTGGAGTTGGAGTGGTGGGCAGCGGGAAGGATACTAGAGAAATTTTCAAAGTGGTTTTGCCGATTTTCATCTCCATTGAGGGTTTTTAAAGCTTCACAGGCAATAACTGAGCATTAGTTCTCCATAGCTTGGAATGATATCTCCCTTCGAAGTAGGAGTGGTCTTAATTCCTATCCCCAAATAAAAGAAAACCTTAGGCTAATATGTGCAGGTTGAAGTAGGGTTACACAGAGAAATTAAAATGTTTCACACATTTTTCCATGTGTAAAATGTTAAGTAGGAACATAGCTACCTTAACTAGCTACGATTATATTTTTTGACTCAATGTTTCTTTATGTATGAGGTTCTATGCATAACTGTAGAGTGGTCTCATTTAAAACTCACGGCATCACTGTCAGGTAAGAATCATGTCCGTTTTCTTAACGAGTAAATGGGTTTATGAAGATTAAAAATTTGCTTAAGGACATACAGCAAGTAAGAGAGCTAAATTTTAACTCCAGTCTGAGTCCATAGTCTTGTCTTTATTCCTAACTATATCATCATCCCACTTTTTCTGTTTTGCCTTCAATTCTAAGTCTGGCTTAGCACACCTCAACTGTTATTATGACAGAGTGAGAGAAGGAGGTAGAAACACAAATGGACTTGGAATGTTTATGTAGCAGTGGTGCCAGACACACAGAAGAATGGAGATTTTGGTGAGAACATACTGGAACAATAAGTGAAAATAAAAGAATATATATGCAAATGCAAGGCTTTATTACTGTGATTACTGGAAGCATAAAAGCTATGAACATTTCTATTATGTGTTTTTAGCATCCATAGTGCTTCTAGACTTTACACATGAGATGATTTCTCAGCATATGTGGTTTCATATTTTCTATAGGTGAAGTTGCCAATGAATTTGTTGCTTTTAGATTCTTTTTAACCTTAAATGTCAACTCTTAAACAAAAATCCCTTCTCGTGGTTTGGGTACATTTCACTGGAACATTAGTTCATCTTTCCTGTCTATTGGACTTAGTCACTGAGGGTTTTATGAATTCCAGGTCTTTTCTTGGTTACCTGATGGTGTAGAAGAGCTAATTTTACCTGTATAGCTCTAATTTATTTTGTCTAATTTTATCTTTGTTTATCAGTTTTATTTTGCGGGTGATCATTGAAGAGTCTGAGTTTCGTAATTAAAGATCGGAGGTAACGTGGCTAGGTTTGTGAGGACACTTTCAGCACTATAATATGTCGGGTTCTGGAGAGCATTTATTTGTCTCTGAATTTAAGAATGTTAAAAATAATCCTCTGAGGTTTTAGACATAGATAAGGAAAATAAGACAAAATATTTCTAAACACTTCTATTTGTGTGAGAATGTAAAAATCATGCTTAATATATATACTTTTAGCTTCGCCATGTCAACACAATTATAAATTTGTGGATAACAAACCAATTAGCCAAGTATAGTATACGGAACACACTGGAGTAGAGTATATTCTGAAAGAGTTCCATGGTTAATAGAATTGGAATCAAATTTTAGATTATTAGGCTGATATTTTACAAGGAGTAACTCCGCATTCAGCTATATCCAGACGTAACTTCAGATATTCTAAACACTTTCCTTCTCTGTAAAAAGGGAACACAGCGAGTCCCAATATACTCAAGAAATTGGAAGTTGTTTTGGCTAAATGATTTCTAGAAATATGTGACAATTGATCTATTTTATGCTATTGGATCAGAACTTCCATCCTGTCACAGAGATGATCTGCCCATGACATTCCTGTCCAAAACATACATTTTTGTTTTATGGACTAAGCTGAAGTGAATTTTCTGTATCTCCAATCAAACTATCTCATAGTCTACACAACAGCAATTACAAGATTTATCTTGAATCCTTGCAGCTCTGGTGGCAGTTTTGGAAGGCTCATCATAGCTTGGCAGCTAAGTTATTGGTTTGAAGCTCCGTATATGGTACTATTCTTTGAAGTGTGACTTTTAATAAAGATGTTTTTGGAGTGTGATGGAGTGAAAAGTGAAAAGCATCTTATTTGGAACCAAGTTAATTTTATTCTACAACTAGTTAGTGGATACTGTCTGTTGCTAGTCACAGACTGAAAGCTTGAGTTCCTGCCCAAAAGGCAGCCTATAGTAGAAGTGGTTTTGATTCCTGCTTCTCTAAACATAGGCACCTGTAGCAAGATTCCTTAGTATTTCTTATCTGTACTTTCCTCATTTGCAGAATGGAATTTATATTTATTACAAAGTATTTTTAATGAATAAATGGAATTTATACTTATTATAAAGTTTTTTAATTAATAAAAGAATCTGTAAGTTCCTAGCACAGTATACAGTTCAGTGATATGAAAAGTGAAAATACTTTGATATAACCTTGAGTATATATTTTAGATTTTTCTCTTATGTTCTATGAAAATGGGTCATTATATAGAAATTACTCATTTGTTATCCATTTTATTTTGTTGAAGATCTATGTATTTGAAAGAATGACAGAGAGGAAGAGGTGGACAGGTCTTCCATCCTCTGGTTTATTCCCCAAATGCCCTCAACAGCTAGGGCTGGGCCAAGGAAAATCTAAGTACTTGGTTTTCCTAAGGCCAGGAAACCTAAGTACTTGGGCAGTCATTTGCTGCCTCCAAGGCTCATCAGCAGGAAACTGGATTGGAAGTGGAGGATCTGAGACTCAAGACAGCATGCCAAATGTAGGAGTCCTAAGCAACAGCTTAACATTGCTGTGCTACAACAACCACCCCATGTAATAAAATCTTTAACCCATAGGTTTTATGAAGGTACCTCAGAGAGTTCATGGAAAGGGGCCAGCAGTTGGAGTAGCAGTCAAGATACTGCTGGGGACACTTATTATTACCGATTGAAGTGCCTTGTTTCAAGACCTAGTTCTGCTCTCTTCTCGAGCCTCTTGCTGATGTGCACACTGGCAGGCAGTAAGTGATAGCTCAAGTGTTTGGGGATCTGCTGCCCAAAGTGGGAAATGCAGGTTGAGCTCCTGAAGAACCTGACTTCATCTTGGTCCAACCCTAGATATTGTGGGCATTTTGGGAGTGAACCAATAGATAGGAGATAACCATCTGTCTGTCTGTATGTCTCTCTGCCTATCAAATAAATAATGTTTTAAAGTTTGTTGAGGATGGAGTTAAAAGATAAGTTCACTTTAGTGCAAAAATACTATAAATGCATCTAAATACAATAATTTATATTATCTGTGAACTTCCAGAAGTTCATTTATACCTCACCTATAGCTAAGGGAGCTTTATATGCAAGGATTGAGCTAATCAATTTAGAGGCATATTTCTGTGAATTACATAGTTAATCTCTCTTATAGATGAGGAAAGTAGCATTAATCAAAGAGGTACTATTCTATAAACAGAGCTTCTACCATTACATGAGAGACTATTGTGATGACCAAGCACACTGTAGAAGATACCTAGCATGATGTTTATAATATAGTAGAAGGCAGAATAATATTCCTGTAATCCTAACTTATATCTAGTATGAATCTCATAATGGTTTTACCCATATCTGTTTGGTCTATACCCAGAAAAGCAATAAATACCATAAGGTATGAATGACATTTGCATCAAATAATGAAATCCATGTTAAAAAATCTTTATTTGTGTGTAATACTTAAAATATGTGCATTTGTTTCATGAATCAATCTTCTGAACCTTTACAACTGTATCTCAGGGAGCTTCAAGATGGGAATTCTTTGAGTCAAACAGAAAACCAAAATGGCAAAACCATCACAATGCCTTTCATTTCATTTTCCAGTTCATTTTGCACTGGGATTAAGTTATAGGTAATGGTGCACTGTGACTTTCTCCAGGTAGCAGGTCTGTAAGCACATGTTGTTTACAGCATCAAAAATTATATTTTTATGATTTCAAATAAAAGCCCCCACCCAGACACACATACATGCTGCCCCCACTTCTGCCGCATAGAGGATTTTATTTTAAAGGAAATATTTTGAATGCCATTGGAGATTTTTGAAATAATGGAGGCAACATGAAGAAAACGTTTCCAAGGAGTCTTTAAACACAGGTCTTGAATGGTGACCTCAATATATAAATGGAGAGAGAGAGAGAGAGAATTAATTCATTTTACAGTAGAGCAGAAAACTCACATCTGTTCTTTCTACAACCCAGTACACCCCATTTATTAATGCTGTTCTGTGCACTGTCAGGTCTAAGCAATTAACTTGCACAGACTGGCTTCTGTGGGGATAGATAGATGGTGTATTTGTCAGGGGGAATATAATGCTTATAGGTCATTTAGTAAAGGAGAAAAAGAAATGCAATATCTCCTATGTTCTATCTAGTCGGAAGACGATATAGCTTTATAGTTATGGGTTACTTTAGTACCAAAGTAATATTCAAAATTTTAAATAACAGAGAAATGTTCAGTGACATTTTGTCTTTAAGAATAGGTCATTTTGGGTGACATCCAAGATAGTTACTTTAGTTTCTTGGTGAATGATTCTTTTCTAAATATATTGGTTACCCACATCACTGGATAGTTTTCTAAATATATTGGTTACTCACATCCGATTATCTGGGAAAGGGGAGAAAAAGAAAATGATTTTGTCATTGCCATTAAATATAGCAGCAAAAGTAGATATTCACGGGTATGGCTTAGGTTAGGGACTATTCTGTGAGCTCCAACGACCCTATAAATAAGAAGATGGTATATTTTGTATGGATTCCTGGTTTTATGATCAGGAAAAGTGACATGTAACTCTATATTTATCTTGAATTTTCTATTTTTATTTCATCTTTTTCAGTTCTTCCACGGGTAAAAAGTGCTTATAAGTGCTTATTCTTACTTACATTGTGATTGAGATAAAGTGAGAGAAAGCATTCAGGGGAAAGTGCACATGGCTGACAACTTCCTCTTTCTTCCAGGAGACCACACACATTCTTATTTTCCTTACACCTCCATTGTCCACCTTTGTCCTGTAAAATTTGTGCCAGGGTAACTAATCATCAGAGACTCTAACCTCATTTCTTTTTTTTTTCCTAGCCACTTGTGGCTTTAAATATCTAGAAGCTGGTTATGCCAAAATTTGTGAAACATGTTCCAGAATTTTACAAATTGCCTGATCAGCATTGCATTTAGATGTATAATAAACATCTCAGGTTTGCAGTATTTAAAATTAGACAATTCCTTCGTTGCCTATCCTCTCTTATCCCTATAGCATAATAATCCCCTTCTCCTGTTCTCAGTTTCAGTGATTGATTAAAACATTCATCTAGGGATGACTTGGTAATACTGAAGGCATGGCAGGTTTTTCCTTCTCTCACAATTAACTTATTAGCAAAACTCTTAAGAGCCAAAATTGACCCATTTGTCATTTATTTTGCCACCATCTTTTACCACCTGGACTTGTGCACTATCTTTCTTGTTGGTATCTTTACTTCCCTTTCATGCAGGAAATGGAAATATAAGATTAATTAATTTTAATGCAACATCATTTTAAATTTGTGCATACTTTTTTCATTATACACACTTTATGAACATTTAGGGAGTGAACCAGAGGATGGAAGATCTCTTTCTGTCTTTCTGTCATTTTGCTTTTTAAATAAATAACATAAATCTTGAATAAATATTGGATGAATAAATATACAGTGAGATTATCCACATAAGATTTATTCAGGGCAAGGTCTTCTAAACATACTTTTATCACATAGTATCATTAAAGTAAAAATGTGGCTAATATTTAATACGATTATTATCACCTAACAAAATGGGACCCAGAAGATATTGCTAACAAATTTCTCCCATTTAGTAACAGGATATTTAGAATATTACGAATGTAACCTTCATTTGGGAATGGGTAGACATAGTCTCAGGCTGATATTTACCAAGTGCTGTGTAGTCTTATTCCTCAAGCAGATGGTGAACCAACCTCCTGGGAATACAATTAGCCAGGTTTTCTTTGAAGCTTTTTGAACAATAAATAAAATACTGTGTTACAGAGGTAGATTTACATATGATAACCAAGAAAACACTATTTGTAAAGGCTGGAAGAGTTCATGTGCTCCATGGTTTTTATTCATCTGTTCTCCTCAGTGCTTTCTGGTGACTTAGATTTGAGGAGATAACTTTAGATACAATTTTTCTCTAGGAAAATATGGTTTGCACCCTTCCACTCCATGCCAGACCTGAGGTTATGCACAATAGAGTCAGTTTATACATAGAGGACAGCCGAGTGAAAAATGTCTACAAAGTGTTGGACCTCTCAGTTGCAGAGATGCCCACTTGCTCGGGAGGACGCCCGAAGATCCAGACTCCAGACCAGTTGATGCAAAAAGCATGAGGTTTTTATTGAACGTTTGCGCAAACGGGCCCCCACCTCAGGCAGTGAGGAGCCCTGAGCAGCAGTTTCACACAGGTTATATAGGCAACGAATTAGCATATTCCTAATGCGCATGCATAGGATTGGTCAGTTCAGAGGGACCATTAGCATATGGGAGAACGCTGGCGAAGAATGCTGGTGGAGAGTGCTGGTGGAGAATGCAGAGGTGGCACGGGATTGGCTAGTTCGGAGGGACAATTAGCATACCGGAGAATGCTGAGGGAGAGTGCTGAGGTGTTACAGTATTGGCCGGTCGCAGTGACATCATAAGTGCGCGCCTAGAGACTCTCCAAAGGGGAGGGGCAGCTCTGCACTGGGCGCGCCCAGAGGTTTCCTGGAGGGGAGGGGCAGTTCTGCTCTGGGCGTGCCTAGAGATTCTCTGAAGGGGATTGACTTTTCCTTCCCAGAGAACGTCCTGCCCGCTAGACTCTGGGGAACATCTAACCTCTTAAGAAGCCCCTGATATTTGCCCAGGCCTAGTTTCTTGTCCCTCCCCCAATAAGGGTCCTTCAAAAGGAGCCCTCTCCAGAAATACCTGGATAAACTTAACTGCTTCTTCCTCAGCGTGCTGTCTTGTGTCATGCATTAGTGGGAATTAATCTGTAGAGTGATTTATATCTTAAAGAGTAAGACGCATTTCTGTCTGGATGACTCAACAGAATATTGAACTATATACTATGTTAAAACTACCTTTAAAAAAGCATCCTGCCAAGTTAGTCCTGTTTCTGTCTCACCATTTTTTTTTTTTTTACTTCTTTTGTTTCAAACCTTGATTGGCTTCATTAAGAAGATGAAAACAATCCTAAATGTGAATGCACCTTAAAACAACCTCACAGAACATGAATCAGAAACTGACACATTTTGGCCTCCCAAGATTCCTTATCCATCCCACGTGGAAATATTCTGCACCAGCTAAGGTGCAGGTTACAATATCTTTATCCCACACTGGAGTACCTTATTTCTATACCTGGCTCCAATTCCTGAATCCAGCTTCCTACTAATGTACACCTAGGATGCAGCAAGTGAGGCTTAAGTAGTTGGGTTCCTGCCACGCATGTGAGAGTTCTGGATTGAGTTCCTAGCCCATTTTCAGCTTGGCCCAGTCCAAAAAACGGCACCTAGGGAGTAAACCAACAGACAGGAGCACTCTCTGCCTCTCTATCTCTCTAATTAACTAAAAAAGAAATTACATTATTTGCATCATCAGTTCCTTCCAAATCTCAAGTCATTTGGCATCAGCTCAAGTTCAAATTCTCATCAACTCAAAGGCCCCAAATCTCTCCATCTAAATTGGTTACTCATGACACCCTGAGTTGAGTCACTAATGGGGAAAAAAAATCCCTCTTTAGGTTTGTGAAACTAGAAGGCTTGTTACCCATTTCCAAACTACAATGATCGTAAAGGCTTAGAATAATAATTATAGACATTCCTATTCAAAATGGGAGAAAACAAAGAATAAAGGGAGTTAGGAGTTGCAAGAAAACTTGACATTCCAGCCAGCAGACTCCACCTCAAGGACTGGGGATGATCCTCCAGTGTATTTGATTCAGCCCTCCGAGTTCACTGCTCAGCCTTGAAGTCATCCTTGAGTGTGAAGAGCAGTACGTGTTTGCAGACGAGTTGTTCTTTGAGCCTGTTTCCTGCCCATAATTTTGGCTACCTTCTTTCATTTTGTCTTTTCTTTGCCCCATTCAGTCAAAGCTGTCAGTATTTTTGCTGGTATTACCCTCCCAGAAACTTGTGAGCCTCAAGTATATGTCACAGGAATTCACTCTGTTAGACAAGGTACCCTTCCGCTTATCTTTACTGAGTAATCACATCTCTTGTTTTGGCTTCTGCTGGAGAGGATCTATGAGCCAAGTCATCTCTTCAAAGAGCCTTCTGTGTGATTGAATACTGTGAGCTTCTGATCTTTCCAAGGTACTGGCAAAAAGTCAACCAGACACATCCTCAATTGTCACTCCAGAGAGTATTTTCCTGACAGTGAATTCCCTAAATTTTACTTCATTTTCAATCTGGATCAGTTGAGAACTTCCCAGATCATCAAATCTTTGTTCCATTTTCACTTAACACTTCTTTCTTTTCCATATATCAGTTTACAATAAGAAGCAAGAAAACAGTCAGATGACATCTTCAACATTTGCTTTGAAATGTCCTCAGCTAAATAACTGAATTCCTTCACTTTCCTATAACTGGCTCCTCGTTTCCTTCTGAGCACTCACAGGCAGTGTCTTTAGCACTTATATTTATACCAAGTTTATGATAACATATTTAATCTCCAAGAAGATGTAGGCTCTTTCCACTAAATTTCTCAGTTTATTCTAAGCCCTAAACAGCCATATCTTTAAAAAGAAAAGGAATGCAATGTTTTGTTACATTTTTATTAATACCATCGGATTATTATTATTATTTTTTTTGACAGGCAGAGTGGACAGTGAGAGAGAGACAGAGAGAAAGGTCTTCCTTTGCCGTTGGTTCACCCTCTAATGGCCGCCGCGGTAGCGCGCTGCGGCCGGCGCACCGCGCTGTTCCGATGGCAGGAGCCAGGTGCTTCTCCTGGTCTCCCATGGGGTGCAGAGCCCAAACACTTGGGCCATCCTCCACTGCACTCCCTGGCCACAGCAGAGAGCTGGCCTGGAAGAGGGGCAACCGGGACAGGATCGGTGCCCCAACCGGGACTAGAACCCAGTGTGCCGGCGCCGCAAGGCAGAGGATTAGCCTGTTGAGCCACGGCGCCGGCTGGATTATTTTTATAAACAATAATTGTACATATGTAGAGGCTGTAATGTGACATTTTAATACATGTAAACAATGTGTGCTGATGAAACTGGGGTCATTAGCATTTTCCCCTCTTTGACATTCCTGCATGATTAGGGCCTCAGAGCTCCTCTTTCATTTCCTCCTATAGTATATACATTTTTAACATCTACAATAGTCCGTTCAAAGCAGCAGAAACTCATGCCACACAGGAGAGAAAATTCTAGGCTCCTGGCTTTGAAGGGAGAGAAGAGACCAGGAGCCAAGGAGTGCAGGCAGCCCCTGAAAGCTGGAAAAAGCAAGAAAATGGGTTTTCCCTTGAGTTTCTAGGGGAACCTGGGCTCCTTAATACTTTAGTCTTTTTTCCCAGTAAAACTGAATTCTAACGTTTGTCCTCCATAACTAGAAGACAGTGAACTCATTTGAAGGTATTAAGTATGTGGTCATGTATTAAAGCAGTAGTAAGTACTTAATACAATCTGCATAACTTATTATATTCTGTGTATTTTATGTGATGCGTATTATATAATTGACTGTATGCCTCTAACAGGTATGGAATTCTCTATTATAATGCACTCTTCCTTTGTATGATTTATATTGAAGGTGGCAAAAGAGGAATAAATTAAAATATACTTAGCAAAAACAATAACATAAGTTCAAGGAGAAGACTGTTGTGCTTGAATCTCAAATATATTTTAACATAGCTCTGTGACTACAAGATGTTACTTAATTTCTCCACACTTTAGCTGCTCTATATGGAAAATGATTATACTATCTCATGGTATTGTTTTCAGTATACAAATGAGATAATCCAGTAAAGTGAGTAGCACAGATTGAACACACAGTAAGCACTCAAGAAGGCTTAGGTGAGTTTTTTTTTTTTTTCCATATAATAATTTTTTTTTGACTTAAAATGTTTCACAGGGAATAGGCATATAATGCATTCCCCTGCACCTAACTAGAGATATGGGGAAAAGAAGCCCAAAATATGAAAGGAAAGGAAAGATGACTGATTGATGTGACTGTGTTAACAGCAGAATTTTTCAATGCCTGTTTCAGGTAGAGAGAACTGGAAATCAGGAAGAATCTTAGTACCCAAAGGTGAGGGAAGGCATGGAACTCAGATGGCAAATATATCCCAGGCAGATGTAAATGATGAAGAAAAATTGAGAAGTTTCCCATCCTTTTCCTGGTCGAAAACATTGACAAAAATATTTCATTTGTAAATATGCCCATGTGCCCCAAATTTATAAGTATATTTATCACATATCATATAGAATAGGCATAAACATGTATGGATATCATAGTATTTGTAGAAAAATAGCGTTAAAATAATGCAAATTTTCCATGAACTTTGTGAAGGCCACTGATAATCATATCTGTCTGAGGAATACTAAGGAAAGGAAGGAAACACTAAATGAAAATTGTTTTAAATTTGTGATCTTTTTGGGGCCAGTGCTGTGGCATAGCGGTTAAAAGCAGCCACCTGCAGTGCCAGCATCCCATTTGGGTACTGGTTTGAGTCCTGGCTGCTCCACTTCCAATCCAGCTCTCTGCTATGGCTTGGGAAAGCAGTTGAAGATGGCCCAAGTCCTTGGGCCCCTGTACCTTGTGGGAGACCCAGAAGAAGATCCTGACTTCAGATCGGCACAGCTCCAGCCCTTGTGGCCATCTGGGGAGTGAACCAGCGGTTGGAAGACTCTTCTCCCTCTGTCTCTACCCCTTTGTAACTCTGCCTTTCAAATAAATAAATAACTCACTAAAAAAACAAAAAACTTGTTTTCTTTTGTTTTGCCACATCCTTTCTCTGAAGTCAAAATTATTGTTTTGTTGTTACAATCTGAAATGAAAGCAAATAAATTTGAAAAATGTTTATTCTAAATGAAATAGAAATTGGGGGCTGTTCCTGCCTATGGAGATATGATTGGGAACAAAAGGAGTAAACAAAATTCAGGAATTGTTTCCTATATTAAGGATGATACTTATGGCAAAAATATAGTTTTTTTTTATTTTTTAAGAATTTATTTGAAAGGCAGAAGCAGAGAGAGAGAGAAGTCTTCTTCCACCCACTGGTTCACTCTCCAAATAGTCACAATGGCCAGACTGAAGCCAAGAACTTCATTTGGGTCTCCAAGCTAGGTGCAAGGGCCCAAACACTTGGTCAGTCTCTTTTGCTTTCTCAGGTTCATTAGAGAGCCAGACTGGAAGTGGTGCAGCTGGGAATTAAACTGGGTGCCGGCACTGCAGGTGGTGGCTTTACCCACTATCCTACAGCACTGGCCCTAAAAATATAAACTATGCAAATGACTAGCAAATAAAAATGCCATTTACTTGTGTCATCACTATTTTTGTTCTCTGCATCCTATATGCACCATTTCTGGCCATATGAATCTGCAGTCTTAACTTTCATTCTGTAGCTGTTATTAAACCATGTCACACATTAAATTTCTGGGGTCCTATTAAGCCAGGTTTTATGATTCGATGTAACTGGTTTATCAATGGGTTTGATGTTAGTGAGAGTATAAAGAAATAAGATTTTTTTCCCTCCAATCACCATCTTTAACCATAATTTGTTGTTTCTGCTACTAAATATCTCAAAGTTCTTTTAGCTGTGTTAGCTTTTGAAAAGCCTAACCCAGTTTAGTCCAGGCCACACTTAGAATTTCAAATCCACTTTATAGTTTTTCTATCATTGCACTAGCACTGGATGCCATTGTCATCCTTCATTTTTGTAGTTCTCTGTCGTGGATCCCCTGTGACAATTGTCTCATGGAGTACATGGGCAGGCAGGTGGATTCCAAGGGAAGATCTAAATGAAGTGTGTCTGCGGCACAGCCGCCAGATTAGGGAAGCAGAATTCTACAGGATGACCCATCCTGACAGTTCATCACTTCCTGCTCAGTCTTGTGTTTCTGAGGTCGCCTTGTACCAGGGGCAATTTTTTGTTAAAGTTCCTGACAGTCTCAGTTAACTTTTAGTGGAGCCCTTTAACCTTAAGATAACAATTCAGAAGTATTGCGCCATGCAGTCCAGTGTATACTACCCTACTGTGATTACATAGTGCATCCTCCTAATTTCTCTTTCTCCTATTAAATTCTAGAGCAGGTCAACAGATCTGGTGCCTGAAAAGGGCATCTACCAGAAGAATGAGAAGGTAGCTTACAATGCTTGTGGCCACTTGATATTTTTACCAATTGCTTCCCAAGAGGGACCAGCACTTGGCTTCTTGTGCTATGGAAAAGAAGCTGTTTGTGTTCAAAGCAAGGGCTTGAGTACTTGGAAGTTAAGGGTAAGTACACACCAAAAGCCATGGAGAATGCAGATTTTGAAGAAATACGATGTAGCGTGTCCAAGATTTACTCTGTTGCAAAATTGACCTGGATTCAAATCTCAGCCCTGCATCCTTCTGGTAATTGGCACTCCAGGAGCATTCATTTTTGTGTATTTCCATTGCCTACCTCAGGAAACGCTGATGAAAGACTGCAGTGGAGTGATATCTATGAAAATGTGTGGCACAGTTCCTGGCAATACAGAGAGCTTCCTTTAGGAGTGTCCTCAGCCTGCCTTTACAGGTCATGTTCTAAGTTGTTCTCTCTACAAATTTCCCAACGGAGCTATTCTGTCTTACTCAATTCCCCAAATCTTATACTCTGCTAACCAAAACAGTCTGAGCACAGGAAAGACATTTAACTCTCAAGTCCCCAACTTGCCACATAAAAGAAGCATCTAATGCAGTGTTCTTTTAAATTGTTTTTCCTTCTGTTTTCAAAAGCAAATTCTATTCCCAATCCTCTCAACACCTATAGATTTAATTTCTTTCTTTCTCTCAACCTACAAAAATGCTGACACATTTTCTATCCTAAAAAGAAACAAACACTAAAAAAGGCAAGCAAAATTTTCCTTCATTCTTTTATCCTCTTCTGGTTATATCCAGCTATCTCCATATTTTTTGAGAAGCATCATAAAAGAGCTACTTGCATAAGGTGTCAGTGCTTATAGAACTTCCAATTTTTTCCCTCAACTTGTAGTTTGACTTCTAGTTCTCCTCTCATTGAAATGCATCATGATCAGAGGCATAAAATAATTGACATTTCTAAAACTCTGCTAATTCTCAACAGCCTCTTATTCCCCACACACAAAAAAATAATAACACCCTGAAATGTTCTCTACAAGGTTATGTCAACCCAATTGTCAAAGCCAGAAGCCTTGGGACACTCTCAAGGCCTCTTCCTCATTCTCTGGCATCTACCCATGCATGCAATCATCCATCCATCAACTATTACTTCCGAATAACTCAAATGTAATTTGTACACTCCTCTCCTGTTACTTAACTACTTCAACAACTCCCTATCAATATCTCTATTTCTACACTACATCCCATTTCCTATACAATCTCCTTTTTTTTTCTTTTTTTATTTATTTGAAAAGAAGATTTACAGAAAGAGGGACAGAAATCTTCGATCTGCTGGTTCACTATCCAAAGAGCTATAATGGCCAAGGTTGTGCCAGGCCAAAACCAGGAGATTTGTCCAGGTCTCCCAGGTGGGTGCAAGGGCCCAAGGACTTGGGCCATCCTCTGTTGTTTCTCCAGGCCCATTAGCAGGGAGCTGGATTGGAAGTGGAACAACCAGGCTTGAACTGGAACCCGTTTGGGATGCCAGCATTGCAGGTGGCAACTGGACCTGTTATACCATGATGCCAGTCCCCAGAATCTCCTTTTCTTGTACAATATTTCCAAGGCATTTTTAGCATACTATCTCTTCTCCACTCAACATACTCTTCAGTCATTAGAAACTAGGTTTCAGTCTCTGAATGTCATATTCTTTTCATTCTCTATGAGTTAACATGGTCCTTTCCCCTTCTAATGTGATTTTGCATCCACTGTCAAGAGTCTTTTTCCTGTCTCCTTAAATCTAGCATAGTCCTATGAATTGCTTTAACCACTGGAATGTCACAGAAGTAGTGGGTTTCCCAATTCCACACTTGGACCACAAAAGGCTTTGCATGCTTCAACTCCCTCTCTGGGAACCCTAGTTACACTTGTAAATAGATTTCAGATTTTCTTTTTTTTTTTTTATTTAATAAATGTGAATTTACAAAGTGCAACTTTTGTATTGTTGTGGCTCCCCCCCCCACCTCCCTCCCTCCTGTGGCCCTCCCTTCTCCCTCTCCCATCCCGCCCTTTATTGAGTTTCATTTTCAATTACCTTCATATACTGAAGATCAACTTAGTATATACTAAGCAAGGATTTCAACAGGCTGCACTCACACAACCACACAAGGTATAGGGTACTGTTTGACTAGTAGTGTTTTTACGTTTCATAGTAAAACACATTAAGGACAGAGATCCTACGTGGGGAGCATGTACCCAGTGACTCCTGTTGTTGATTTAACAATTGGCACTCTTATTTATGACATCAGCAATCACCCGAGACTCTTGCTATGAGCTGTCTAGGCTATGGAAGCCCCTTGAGTTCACCGACTCTGAACTTGTTTAGTCAAGGCCGTGTCACAGTGGAGGTTCCTTCCTCCCTTCAGAGAAAGGCGTCTCTCTCCTTGATGGCCTGTTCCTTCTGCTGGGGTCTTGTTCACCAGGATCTTTCATTTGGATTGTTTTTTGCCACCATGTCATGGCTTTCCACGCCTGTGAGACTCTCACTTGTATATAAACCTGGAAGAATCTGCTGGAGGCTGAAAGACCACAGGGAGCAGAGATAACAATCCCAAATGAGGCCCTTCTTGGCTAGTCACATGCTGATTTATTATTACAAAGAGGTGTTAGGCATCTGATACTGGCTCAGATTACAAGAAATGACCAGCTGACCCATGAAGTTGTGGGCAACAAATGCTTTTTGCTTTAAACCACTAGACTTTTGCAGTGATTTGTAGACATAGTCAATAGATACATGTTTCTAAATAGATCATAGAAGGCAGGGAACATGTCAGATGCATCTTGGGGCTGAAAATGATCTTACCGAATAGTGTATGTCCCATGTTTTTTCTTATTCATTTAACTTTTGCATACTCATATTTTCTTGACAAATATTTTCTACTGAAGTCTTTATCACTCTGAAACACAACTTTAGAAATGATATTACCTTCTGTTTTCATTCAGATCATGGTAGAATCCTGTCAACTATATATTTTATCCTACAGTTAGAGTCATTTCTTCAACATTAGGATAATCTCCCTGTGACAAGTGTGTGTTGTCTCTTTTATGTTAATAACTGTCTTTTTCTTTTATAAAGGCTATCATCAGTTCCCTCTCTTGGCCACTTTGTGCTCTGTTAGGCTTTTAAAATGTATTCAATTTCTTGTATTTCTTATCTTGTCTACTTTACAGATCTTCTATTTATTTTACTTTAAAATGTCATGGTGAAGAATTTCATAAGGCTAGTCTATCTTTCCCACTTCCTGATCTCTTACCATACATCCTCAAAACACATTACTCCATTCTCTTTAAATTTGCTTGCTAGGACACCAGATCTTCTAATGCCCTTTGAAAAATATCTTCAATGAAAACATTTATCCTATGTAAAATGCTTGAGATCTGATTTTTATCTCTTACCTACATTACCCCTCTTGTGAATTTTGTATGAATTGTATAATCTGAATACTCGCTTGCAGCTACATAACTCAGATTCTATTCCCCCATTCATTTCATGACTCTGCTTTAAGGTGCACACTCAATCACTAAAAAGAAAAGCTACATTACACAGCCAAAATGTGTACATGCAAAGTCAGGTTTGTAAGAATTAAAGATTCATGTAGCGCTGATAATAGGAAATATAAAGTAGAGGAAAAACACTTGTGTGCATAATGGTCCATGTTACCATTCCTTATGGAACTTGCTTCTATTTTCCCCTTGCTGAAGGTAAAATTAGGTTCAGTACACATAATGTTGAAGTCATATTTATTAGTCCACACAAACAAGAAAAAGGTTTGTGGGTTATAGTTGTTGTAATATTCAGAAAAATGAGAGTATACCCACCTAGTTTTCATGTAATGCTATATTAAGAGATTTGGCACCCAAGAGGACAATTCGGATGCCATAACATGTATAGGAGCCTACAGAAGAATATTAACAAGAACAAAGACTGTGGATAATTAGTGATTCCTGTAGCCAAGGACATCCTAGGAATAATTGTTACTGTAGCAATCTTTTACACCAGGAAGAATTACATCAGTGAGTTTTGGGTCTCAGAGGCTGGGGAAGAGATCACTCTTGCTCCTGATTATGAGGATGGTATGATGGAAGGCGCTGTGGGGATTTTTGGGTGAAAAACAACTAGCAAGGCCTCTAATTCTTCTTAGCTGATGGAGATATCAACAAAGATCTTGCAGGATGGCTTTCTATTGTGCTCTGGAGAGCAGGTTAAGGGTGGGAAAAGGGGAGGTAGAGGATTGCTGGAATGGATTTCTTGATTCTTAGATTAAAAAAGTATGTAAGTTATAAGAGCAATTCTTATGCAAAAAATTATTGTGTTATTCCTTTTGAGTATACAAGTAAATTTGAAAAAGTAGTTTTTACATTTACTCACGTGCTTTTCTTATACAGAAGTATGCAAAGTAAATAATGTATTAAACAGTGAAAACTAAAGTTCTGAAACAAAAATAGCGAATTAAAACTGAATTTATGCAATTAAGAGATAATATTTGTTTTATTGTCATGAAAAACTTATATTTTATGTAGAAAGGCAAAGATAGGGAATCAAGATTTATTTTGTTGATTTCAAACTTAAAAACTACCATGATTAGCATCTACAGACAAAAATGAAGCATTTTTTATCTTTAAATCATAGTGTATTAGCTCAAACAAAATAACTCTGAGGTATATGAGCTAAATGTGGTACAATTACTCCTAGTTTAAAAATGAAGCCAATGTCAGTCGTCATGTTATATTGAATAGACCCAATTAGTAACAAATGTTCTATGTTGAGTGATAATTAGGACTTCTTCATTTTGACTGTTTGCTAAAATAAATGGGAGTAAGCAGTAGTACAACTTGGGAGGAACCTAGAAAAAATACCAAAAAAGAAAAAAGGAAATGATGTAGACAGTACCTCAATACCCATGTTTCAGTTCTTGTACCCCTCAGTTCAAAGTGCTTTCTGTCTCTGTTCTCTTTCCTAATCAGCTCTTCACAACAGGGTCTTTGATTCTTGCCAGTCCCCTTCTCAAGTTTCTTCACACATCCCCTAGATTCGTAACCAGTGCCTATTTCCTTTCCCCTTTTTAGCTGGATAGGTGTGAGATCGCCTCTCTCTGCCCAGGGAATACATTTTAGTTTTAGCAAGAATCTGGCATGAAAAAAAATTTTTGGTTGAAAAAAGTACAGCTGGTAGCAGGAAAGGAGGATATTAGGGAACATTAGGCAAACATGTATTTTTTTTTCAGTGTTCAGAAATCAGGCCTTAAGATGCCTCTGAAATTATAAATTGGGTAATTGTTGCCTTTAATCAAATTAGCTTGCTTCTACATGTCTCTAAGTGAATTTATCTCAATAGTACATCTCACCAGAAATCTTTCAAATTCACATCAAGTAAGGTTGTAATCATAGCCTAAAATTTGGTATGTACTATGATCTAACTTAAAACTCAATAAAGTTTCAAATGCAAGGCATATTTGAAACTGAGAACAAGTTGAATATTTTAAGAATATATGAAGTGATTCAATGGGGTGAATTAGAAGATTCATGTTGTCGTCTGCAAACCCCAAGTGATATGAAATTATGTGAAATATGACCTGGGCTGCCTTAACTTTATAAAGTGACCTTAGATCTAACAGAGCAGTTTGATTTAGGGGCTGACTCCGGCACAGTGACTTTTCTAAGCACTGAGATCACTTATTGTGTTAACAGTAGTTCACAGGTGATATTCAAAAGAGCTTGCTGCTTCTTGGATGGCAACTTATTCTCTTCTTCTAGTCTCTAAATTTTCAGTATGTTAACTATGTGTTAATTACTTATTTTCACATTTATAGAAGTGGACAAGATAGTGGAACTTGCCAGTAATGCTGAACTTCTGGTGAAGAACAAAATTCATACCATCTCTGTTTATATTAGTACTGAATTTATGTTAATTTGTGTTCATATTTTTGATTTTAATAAAAATATTGTTACTTTTAAATACCTAGTTAAGTATCCTTGTATCCTTTTAAGAGTCACGCATATACATATATATATATACATACATACACACACACACACACACACACACATATATATATATATATATATATATAAATGCCATGCTATATTTCCAGGAAATTTAAAAGCCTAAGTGTGAGTAGATGCAACTAATATTATTAAAACAGGATTCAATACATTAACTACATTGTTAAAATGCATCAGTGATTAAAGCGCCATTTAAGAGGAAGTGTTTCTAGCTCCTGTGGACCAGTTTAAGATGTTTTCTATATATTCATGTTAATAACTGCTGTAAACAAAGGTTTACCAAATATGTCTTATAAAATCATTCTTCTCAAACACTGTTAAGTAAGACAGCTTCTGTGTCAATTTAAAGTCTCATTATTTATATTATTTTGAACTATATCCTGCTTTAAGAAAACACATATTTCTGTATAATTGTTCACATTTCAAAAAGCTGTATCATGATAAGATTCATGATCACATTTTCTGAAATAACATGCTCTCTCAGCACACCTAAGTACCAGTTTACACATCATTAACTACTTGACAGAGAGGAAAAGGTTGGAAATAGAAATTTAGAACTAATGTAATGGAGTCACTAATAATTGAATGTAAAAACAAGGCTCACCTGAAATTTATAAAGTAATTTAATAGGCAAATGTATTTTTAATCACAAGTTTAGAACCACATATATGGAATAGAGTAGGCAAAAAAAAATCTATTTTACTTACATAATCTAAGATAAGCATGATCTGAAAATTTCCTCAGCTATCTTCAAATCAGAACAAAAGATGATGATGTTTTGTTTGTGGCCTAATTGTCAGCAGCACTAAATTCACAGGTACGAGTTTGTTATAGATACTATGGCAACTTCATACTCCTACCATCACGCGGCTGGGAAACATGGATCGATAGCACACAGTGGCTGCAATCAACATGCAGATTAATGAACAGGGGCGTATCCACCCGGGAACGCTAGAACAAAGACTGGTTGAGCATTTTAATTGCTAAGTTGCTGCTAAGTCTCAATTCCCCATCAATCTCCATCCATTATGACCACTGATGCATAGCAGACATTAAGAGGAAAACAATAACATAATGATTCATAAGTGTTAGGGTGCAAATGAATGGTTAGCTCTGGGAAAATCATGGCTGTGATTACTTTGTGGCTCAGACTGCCTGAAAGATCTGACATACTATTTATAATTTGCATTGTTCCCTGGACCTGACCTGCCTGTATTTAATAAATTGATTTTAATGGAATTAATAACATAGCAAAAGGTTAGTTGAACAATCTTTTCTCTAGCTCTCTCAACATAGGTTTTAACTGTTCCTTTAACTAATTTACTTAACTTCAAAAATTGCAACCAGAGAAATTAAAAATGAAGAGGACTTAGGAAATCATCTAAAATACTGTGAGAACAAGATTTTCTTAGAGTAGGATTGTGTATTCTTGCTGGAGTTTTATAATATGTACATTCAATGGCCTTTATCTTAATTGTCTTTCACCTTGACGGCTTAGTTTACATCTTGAGGTTTCAAATAAATCTCCCAGAAGTTGACCCCCATGCAGTACATAAGGGTTTCTTCTGATATAGAGGAAATTTTCTATAGTTGCTTTAGAAAGTATAAACGTGTCTCTCATGTAAGTTTGGCACTGTATTTGAGAATGTTTGTTATCTAATAAATCTTTATGTCAAAAAGTTATTTAATCACTCCTCTTTTAGGTTAAGCGACTCAAGTTTGTGTCATTCCCAAGTCATACTGCCTATGAGAGGCAAAGCTAGGATACCAACATAGATTGATGTGACTTGATAGTATGCCCTTCCCTCTTAGCTTGCTGGATCCCGGAGTCTGAGCTGACTTTTCCTAGACATTCTTATTAATCAAAGGATTCAGAAACTTTGAGTTTTCTTAAAAACTGTATATATACTGGGTATCATTCTCATTTCTTCTGGGATATCTTAAAGGCAGAGGCATTTACTTGTGGAAGACATCTTTTTAACCTTGATTTAATTTACCTCTCCCAAGTCTCTCTTCCTTTCTTGGATGGACTTTGTGTGCAAGCCACTGCTATTGTCTGGCTTCAACTGAATGAGCCATGTTTGGGGACTTAGAGTATGTCAGGATTCATGGAAGAGTGCATGTTCAGTACGTGGACTTTGTCAGAATTCTTCCTGCACAATTAAATATGTATGTTTATTCTGCATGGAACAATGTGCTGGGATCTCACTGCCCCCAACTGCCTTCACCTTTGGTTGAGATGTTTGCTATTTCCCGAGTCCCTCTGCCAGCTAATCCATAGCCAGCAATAAGGGTCCAAGCCAGGGCCTAATTATCCACACTCCCTGCCTCCATCCCACTCCACCCCAAGGGAATACCTGGATTCTCCACTCTATCCACACACTGTAGCATTCATTCTCCATCTCTCTGACCTCCTCATCTGTGGTGGTTTATGGGTGTAATGGAGTTTTTAAGATTATTACAAATCAGTAAAAAGAAAAAAAAAACTCAAAAGTATATATGCTTACCACATTTTGTGAAGAGGTTAATAGAGATACTAGCTTTCACTTGCAAATTTAGTAGCTTGGACTCACAATACTGGAATAAATGTTCAAGATTGTATGGCACTCTTGCAGGTTTTCTGAGTCAGTTTTGAATACATTATTACATGGTCTGCAGATCAGGAGAAACCATTATAAATGATTATTCTTGAATTAACTCTAGTACAATATGCTTCTCTTTGCTTCTTTAATCATCAAAAAAATTGGCATGGAATTAAATTTTTACGAACTCCGTCTTAGTTGGAATCGATGTTTACGTCAAGATGTTTTCACATCACTGAGACTGATGTGTAGTTGAATCTGGTAATGCTGCGTGAATCTAGCACAGAGGTTGGTAGTTAGAAGATTTAAACACCAACTCAGGTTCTGTCAAATATGCTCTAAGAACAGGGCAGGGTTAGTGCCTTTAGTTTCTTGGTGTCCTATTCCTTGTCAATAAATTGAAAGAATGTTTTTAAGATAATATATCTGATCAGAACCCCTTATAAGATAATTTAATTATGATACTATGTATATCTTGCTATTTGTGTAAGTTATTAGTTTCTTCAGATATCCAATCTTGCTACTCTTAAAAACTTATTCCTGGAATAGGCATTCAGCCTAGTGGTTAATATGGTGGTCAACACTCCAAGTCCCTCATTGGAGTGCCTGGGTTTGATACCCAGCTCTGGTTCCTTACTCCAACTTCTATAAATGTATACCTTGAGAGACAGCAGTAATGGCTCAAATGATTGGGTACCTGTTGCCCCTGTGGGAGACCTGAATTGTGTTTCCCAATAACATTTATAATAGCTTGAGGTTAATGCACTTTCTGAACAGCTCTTTGAAGCTCTATGCTGGATAACATTGTTCTGTGTGCCCCTCATTTCCATGGCGACTCCCCAGACACTTAGCATAGATAAGAATGTTCTCATATTCTGCGCTCTGACCTCAACTGAATAGTCACTGAGCTATGAACACCTTTTCAAGTATGTTCAACTCATGACACTTGATTCTTAGAATATTTTCCTGCTTGATTTTTTTCACCTTTACTCTTATTTTTAACCTCAAATTCATTGTCCTTGGCTGGTATGTACTATACCTTTCAATTAAGAAACAGCTGTGGATTTAATTAATGTGCTGTTGACTCCCACCCTTTTCCAGGTCATTAATGAGGAAGTTAAATCAGAACAGACGAGGCTTTATCTTGGGTCCCATTGGGACCTCTGGGAATGCTTTTCCCCTAATATTTCTGTTCATTTATATTGCTTCAGAGAATAAATGCTGTATGGCAGTGAATGTGTTATGGAAACCTAGCATTTGAGATGTTATAGAAATATTTTGACTTTTCTAAGAGGATTACATGTTTTTACGCACATCATATTTTCACATAGCTGTTCTCTAATGGAGATTGCAAAGTGTGGTTCAGTGGAGTATGTATTTTAGAGGAAATCAATGGGTTGGCATGTCAGGTGGGTAGCGCATACTATCTGTGGTATCCCCTCCAGCATTCTATACAACAGCAAGCTCCATTAGACGTACAATAGTCTGAGACATCTATAGTGAACATGTGGGAGGCAGGAAGAAAATCTGATAATAACCCTAAGCAGTGAAACACTAAGTTTATGGTATTAGAATTGCTATGTTGGCTACACAGGTATTTTATAAATCAAAATTTATATTTATGTCACTTATGTTTAATAACATGTTCACAACACATAAGTAAATATTGACCAGAATTGACAATTCAGAGCGATTAGTCAGAATCTCAGTTGTCTTCTTAGATAATGAGCAAAATAGAGTACTACAAATGAAGATAAGACAATTAATTTCAAGTTTATGAGTCTGTTTATTTTAAACCACAACAGAAAATTTTAAATATGGAGAAAAACATTGAACCCCTAAAGTAAAGAATGCTTTTATCTTCCACTTTTATTTCTTGGACTACTTGTTAAATATAATGTGTAATGCATGAAGGTAGACTCCAGGAACTATCATAGACTTCGACAAACGCTACCAGCTACACAAACAACAAATAAGTCAAGCTTTTCTTTCTTTTTTTAAAAATTTACTTATTTATTTGAAAGAGTTACACAGAGAGAGGGGCAGAGGCAAGAGAGAGAGAGGTCTTCCATCCACTGGTTCATTCCCCAACTGGCTGCAACAGCCGGAGCTATGCCTATCTGAAGCCAGGAGTTTCTTTCAGGTCTCTCACGCGGGTACAGCGG
Source organism: Lepus europaeus (assembly GCF_033115175.1). NCBI lineage: Eukaryota > Metazoa > Chordata > Mammalia > Lagomorpha > Leporidae > Lepus > Lepus europaeus. The sequence goes on along the minus strand of NC_084836.1, from coordinate 47,994,492 downwards.
CCAAGGCCTTGGACCATCTTCCACTAGTTTCTCAGGCCATAGCAGAGAGCTGGGTTGGAAGTGGAGCAGCCAGATCTTGAACTGGCACCCAAATTGGATGCCAGCACTGCAGGCAGCAGCTTTATCCGCTGCGCCTTAGTGCCAGCCCTAAGCCACACTTTTCAAAAAGATGCTATGCTGTTACAGCAAACACAGAATTAACTGGGTGTGGGGCACAGGAAGGCAAGGGAAAGAGAACACTGGAAGCTGCTTTCCAAGGGCATATTAATGTCATACTGACATGTTATGGAAGGTTTCCAAGAGAATATTTGTAATTAGGACTTTGTGTTTTCTGTTTCACTTTCTCATAATTGTCTGAGTAGTTCTAATAAAGTAGAGAATGTGCTATTTACCTGGAAGGGTAATACCTGGCATAAAGGGCTATACTAGTTTCCTTGGACTTCCACAACAAATGACTATAAACTTGTGCAAAGTGGCAAAAACTTATTCATCTACAATTTTGGAGCACAGAATTCTAAAAGTGCTGACAGGGCTGTGCTCCCTCCAAAGGCTGTTGGAAGAACATTTTCTTGCCTCTTCTAGATTCTGATAGAACCAGATGCCCCCCGCCCCCCCTTTAGATTGCAGTTGTCTCAATGATTTTTATCTCCTTCTCTCTGGATGTATACATGTCTCTTATCAAGACATTTGTCACTGGATTTGGCATTTACCTAGATGACCTCATCTCATCATGAGATCCTTAATTTAAGGCATTTGCAGACTTCCTTTACCAAATATCACATTTACCTCACCGTGGACATGTATTTTAGAGGCTACCAGTCAACCCTATATAAAAGCACAAAGCAGGAGAGTGAAAAGACCTTCCTAAAGCGATTTCTCCAACTAAGGAACCATGTCAGGGAACTGCTAGGTTAAGACATATATCCACATCAGTTAAGAGAGTCTACATGTTTCAAAGTGAACTTTTCATTGAGATGAGCAAAGCAAGAAATCAGATTTATAAAGTACCTTAAGCAATAGAGGCTTCCGACTCAATAGACAAAACATGACTCTCAGGCAGAATTTTAACAAACATAGAGGGAAAACGTGCATATGTTAAATTCCCTAATTCTGGTATTTTGTGGCCTTAATTTCTCTTTACCTCTATCAAGTTATTGAAAAGGTGGAAAATCAAGAACCAGCCCTCCAGTGAGGGCTGAAGGGGAAGAGGCAAGTGATACACAAGTAGAACAGGTCATGAAAACAAATGGAATATACTAATTTTGAGTGAATACTTACCAATAAATGTGCCTATATTACAGATGTGAAACAAAGACAAATTTATCCTGACACTGAATGTATAAAACACCCTTCAACACAGAAGAAAAGCTATATAATCTGGATTGACTCATTTCTAAACTGGGTTTTATTACTGTAGAGCTCTTGAGCTCTTCATAAGTCCTAGATATTGATCCTTTATCAGTTGCATAGGTTGAAAATATTTTCTCCTATTCTATCTGTTGTTCTTGCCTTTGAGTGTTTCCTTACAGCACAGAAGCTTCTCAACTTGATGTAATCCCATTTGCCCATTTTTGTCTTTATTATCTGCACTTCTGGGTTGTTTCCAAAAAGTCTTTGCCTATACCAATGTCTTGGCAGAGGTTCCTGTATATTTTCCTCTAGTAATTTGGTGGTATCAGGTTGCATATGTAGATTCTTGATACATTGTGAGTTGATTTTTTTGGTATAAGGTGTGAAGTAGGGCTCTTGTTTCATACTTGAGCATGCAGAGATCCAATTTTCCCAGCATCATTTTTTGAACAGTCTTTCCTTACTCTAGGGATTGGTTTCAGCTCGCTTTCAGTGATGAGTTGGTTGTAGCTATGTGGATTGATTTCTAGGGTTTCTACTCTGTTCCTTTGTTCTATATATCTATATTTATATCTATTTTTGTGACAGCACTAGGTTGTTTTGCTTATACCTGCCTCATAGTAAGTCTTGAAATTTGATATTGTGATGCCTCTAGATTTCTTTTTGTTGTTTAGGATTGTTTTAGCTATTTGAGGTCTTTTTTATTTCCATATGAATTTAAAATTTTTTTTAGATCTGAGAATTTCTTTTGTATTTTTTATTGAGATCACACTGAACATGTAAACTGCTTTGCATATTATGGAAATTCTGATGATATTAATTCTTCCGGTCCACAAACATGGAAGATTTTATCCATTTTTTGTGTTTTCTATTTCTTGCTTTAATGTTTTATAATTTTCATTGTAAAAACCTTTCACATCTTTGGTTAAATTTATCCCAGAATATTTAAATTTTTTGAGGCTATTGTGAATGGTACCAGCTCTTTTTCAGACATAGCATTTTTTGTGTACACAAATGTTATTGATTTTTGAGTGTTTTTATATCCTGAAAATTTACCAAACTCTGAGTTCCTATAGTCTCTTAGTGGAGTCTTTTGGTTTCCCTATATATAGGATCATGCCATCTGAAAACAGGGATATTTTGATGGCTCAAACTTCCAGAACTATATTGAATAGCAATGGTAAAATTAGGTACTCTCGTCTCGTTCCAGATCTTAGTGGAAATTCTTTGAACATTTCCCCATGCAACATGAAGCTGGCTGTTGGTTTGTCATAAATTGTCTTGAATGTTGGGATATTCCTTCTACATCAAATTTCTTAGGGTTTTCATCATGGAAAAAGTGCTATTTTAATCTAATGCTTTCTGTATCTACTGAGATAATCATATGGTTTTTATTCTTCAGTTTGTTAATGTGAAGTATCATATTTAATGATTAATTGATTTACAGGGATGAATCCTTCTTGGTCTGTGTGAGTGGTCTTTCTGATTTGTTGTTGGATTTAATTAGCTATAAGTTTGTTGAGGAATTTTGGTTCAATGCTCATCAGGGATATTGGTCTATAGTTCTTTTTGTTGTATCTTTTTCTGGCTTTGGAATCAAGGTCACACTGGCCTCATATAAGGAGATTGGGAGATTCTCTCTTTCAATGGTTTTGAATAGTTTGAGAAAAATTAGAATTAGTTCTACTTTAACTGTTAGAATTCAGCAATGAGACCATCTGGTCCTCTGCTTTTCTTTGTTGGGAGGGTCATTCATTATTAGTGAATAAATCTCCATATTGGTTATTGATCTACTTAGGTTTCCTGTCTTTGAGACTCAATATTGGTTGCTTGTATATTCTAGAAATCTGTCCATTTCTTCTAGGTTTTCCAACTTGTTGGCATATAGTTGTTTGTAGTAATTCCTTATGATTCCTTTAATTCTGTAGTAGCATTTCATTTTCATCTGTGATTTATTAATATGAGTCTCCCCCCTACTTTTTTTCCCTTTGGTTAGTTATGCCATTGGCATATCTTTTTTGTTTATTTTTTCAGAAAACTGGCTTTTCATATACTTTTTTATTTCATTTTTTGTTTCAATTTTGTTTATTATCTAATTGTTTCTCTGCACCTTCTAATTTGAGGTTTGGTTTGTTCTTGTTTTTCTAGGTCCTTGACATGCATTGTTAGGTCATTATTTGATGTGCTTCCAATTTCTTGATGTAAGCACTATTTGCTATCCTATTATCATTGCTTTTACTGTATACTGTAAGTTTTGACATGTTATATTGTCATCTTCATTCATTTCCAAGTATTTTTTTTTTTGGTTGTTCTTTTGATTCAGGAGCATATTGCTCATTCTTCACATGTTTGTATGTTTTCTAGAGATTCTTAGGTTGTTAATTTCCAACTTCATTCTTTCTGGTCAGAAAAGATACATGTTATGATTTCAGTTTTTTTGAATTGGCTGAGACTTGGTTTATGGCCTAGTTTATGGTCTATCCTAGAGAAAGTTAGATGCACTGAGGAAAACAATGTGTATTCTTCATTTGTGGGATGAAATGTTCTTTAGATATCAATTAGGTTATTTGGTCCATAGTGTAGTTTTTGTTGAATTTTTGTCTAATTGATCTTTCCATTGATGAAAGTGGGGTCCTGAAGTATCCCATTATTATTGCACTGGACAGAAGATACACAAAAACTGAATGTGAAAGGATGGTGTATGGGCAGGCAGGAGGGGAGGGTAGAAAGTATCACTATGTTCCTAAATCTGTATACATGAAATACATGTAATTTGCATACCTTAAAATTTTTTACATTACATTTTAATATAAAAAGGATGGAAAATGATATTCTAAGCAAATGGAAAGCAAAACAAGTAGGAGTAGCCATCCTAATGTCAGAAAAAATAGTTTAACAGAAAAACTGTTGAGAAAAAGAATGACATTTTATAATGATTAATGGACCAAATCAACCAGGAAGATGGTACTATAGTAAATGTATATGCACCCAATACCAGGGCATCTGGCTATTTTGAGTTTTTATTAAAATTATATGCACTAAATTCAACAAATGTATATATTGGGGACTGTTTGTGATACACATGTATCAATGATTGAAAAAACAGAAATAGACAAAAATTGATGGAAGATTTTCCGAAATTTGAATAGGGAAGTTAGCAAAGAAAAACAAGAATATGATAGCTTTCACAGAGATAAACTCTGAGAATAAAACAGAGTAAGGGAAAGACAATGCAATTTAAATTTTTTCAATAGTTAATTTGTATCTTATTTTCTCATATTATTAAAAATTTTATAGGTAATTTCATATTATTAAAAATTTGGTATACAATTATATACAAAGTTATAAAACTTCATGTATTTCCTATATGAAGATTCAGGAACATAGTGATTCTTTCCAAACTACCCTCCTTCCTGCTCATGTCCACAACCATCTTTCTCTTCCATTTCTTAATTCCATTATTATTTTTTACAAAGATCTATTTTCAGTTAGCTTTATACTCATAAATTAACTCTATCTTAAGTGAAGAGTTAAACAACACATTAACAAACTTATGACCTTTATCTTGGGTTGTTTGATAGCATCCCATATATCTTAACACTCTTTAATTTTTCTAATTTTTTTTTGTTTGAAAAATTTCAAAAATTTGTCTTCTAGCTGTCTTTCTTCTTCCTTACCAAGACTACTGTTAATGTGGTGGAAAGCCTTTTGTATTTGATCTATTGAATTTTTCATTTCTTTTTCTTTTTTTTATTAAACTTTTATTTAATGAATATAAATTTCCAAAGTATAGCTTATGGGTTACAATGGCTTCCCCCCTCCCATAACTTCCCTCCCACCCGCAACCCCCCCCTTTCCCGCTCCCTTTCCCCTTCCATTCATGTAAAGATTCATTTTCAATTCTCTTTGTATACAGAAGATCAGTTTAGTATATATTAGGTAAAGATTTCAACATTTTGCCCATATAGCAACATAAAGTGAAAAAACTACCATGGGATTACTAATTATAGCATTAAATAGCAATGTACAGCACATTAAAGACAGAGATCCTACATAATTTTTTTTTCAAATTAATTAATTTTCTATGCCATTTCCATTTTAACACCAGGTTGTTTTTTTTTTCATTTCCAATTCTCTTTATATACAGAAGATCACTTCAGTATATAATTAGTAAAGACCTCATCAGTTTGTGCCCACACAGAAACGCAAAGTATAAAAATACTGTTTCAGTACTAGTTATAGCATCACTTCGCTTTAGACGACACATTAGGGACAGATCCCACATGGGGTGTAAGTACACAGTGACTCCTGTTGCTGATTTAACAATTTGACACTCCTGTTCATGGCGTCAGTAATCTCCCTAGGCTCTAGTCATGAGTTGCCAGGGCTATGGAAGCCTTTAGAGTTCGCTGACTTTGATCTTATTCCGACAGGGTCATAGTCAAAGTGGAAGTTCTCTCCTCCCTTCGGAGAAGGGTACCTCCTTCTTTGATGGCCCCGTTCTTTCCACTGGGATCTCACTCACAGAGATCATTCATTTAGGTCTTTTTTTTTTTTTTCCATGGTATCTTGGCTTTCCATGCCTGCTATACTCTCATGGGCTCTTCAGCCAGATCTGAATGCCTTGAGGGCTGATTCTGAGGCCAGAGTGTTGTTTAGGACATCTGCCATCCTATGAGTCTGCTGTGTATCCCACTTCCCATGTTGGATCTTTCTCTCCCTTTTTGATTCTATCAGTTAGTATTAGCAGATACTTGTCTTGTTTGTGTGATCTCTTTGACTCTTAGAGCTATCAGAGCTATCCATTGTGAGCTGAAATTGATCACTTGGACTAGTGCGATGGCATTGGTACATGCCATCTTGATGGGATTGTGTTGGAATCCCCTGGCACATTTCTAACTCCACCATTTGCGGCCAGTCCGATTAAGCATGTTCCAAATTGTTCATCTCCTCCCTCTCTTTTTCCACTCTTAGATTTAACAGGGATCACTTTTCAGTTAAAATTTAAACACCTAAGAATAATTGTGTGTTAATTACTGAGTTCAACCATTAGTACTAGAACAACAACAACAACAACAACAAATACTAAAAAGGATAAAGTATTACATTGTACATCTAAAGTCAGGACAGGAGCTGATCAGTTAATTGTTGCTTGTAGTGTCCATTTCACTTAACAGGTTTCCCCTTTGGCACTCAGTTGTCACCGATCAGGGAAAACAAATGATATTTTTCTCTTTGGGACTGGCTTAATTCACTCAGCATGATGTTTTCCAGATTGCTCCATCTTGTTGCAAATGACTGGGTTTCGTTGTTTTTTACTGCTGTATAGTATTCTATGGAGTGCATGTCCCATAATTTCTTTATCCAGTCTACTGTTGATGGGCATTTGGGTTGGTTCCAGGTCTTAGCTATTGTGAATTGAGCTGCAATAAACATTAATGTGCAGATGGCTTTTTTATTTGCCAAATTAATTTCCTTTGGGTAAATTCCAAGGAGTGGGATGGCTGGGTTGTATGGTAGGGTTATGTTCAGGTTTCTGAGAAATCTCCAGACCGACTTCCATAGTGGCTTAACCAGTTTGCATTCCCACCAACAGTGGGTTAGTGTCCCTTTTTCCCCACATCCTCTCCAGCATCTGTTGTTGGTAGATTTCTGAATGTGAGTCATTCTCACCAGGGTGAGATGGAACCTCATTGTGGTTTTGATTTGCATTTCTCTGATTGCTAGTGATCTTGAACATTTTTTCATGTGTCTGTTGGCCATTTGGATTTCCTCTTTCGAAAAATGTCTATTGAGGTCCTTGGCCCACCTCTTAAGTGGGTTGTTTGTTTTGTTGTTGTGGATTTTCTTGATTTCTTTGTAGATTCTGGTTATCAATCCTTTATCTGTAGTATAGTTTGCGAATATTTTTTCCCATTCTGTTGGTTGCCTCTTCACTTTCCTGACTGTTTCTTTTGAAGTACAGAAACTTCTCAATTTGATGCAATCCCAAATGTTAATTTTGGTTTTGACTGCCTGTGCTGTTGGAGTATTTTCCAGGAAGTCTTTGCCTGTGCCTATATCTTGCAGGGTTTCTCCAATGCTCTCTAATAATTTGATGGTTTCGGGTCGTAGATTTAAGTCTTTAATCCATGTTGAGTGAATTTTTGTGTAAGGTGATAGGTATGGGTCTTGCTTAAAGCTTCTGCATGTGGATTTTTCAGCACCATTTATTGAATAGACTGTCCTTATTCCAGGGATTAGATTTGGATCTTTGGTCAAATATAAGTTGGCTGTAGATGTTTGGATTGATTTCTATTGTTTCTATTCTGTTCCATTGGTCTATCCATCTGTTTCTGTACCAGTACCATGCTGTTTTGATAACAACTGCCCTGTAGTATGTCCTAAAATCAGGTATTGTGATGCCTCCGGCTTTGTTTTTGTTGTACAACAGGACAGAAGATCAACAAGGAGACAGTACATTTAAATGACACTATAGCCCAAATGGATCTAACAGATATCTACAGAACATTTCATCCTACATCTAAGGACTTTACATTCTTCTCAACAGTACATGGAACCCTCTCTAGGATTGACCACGTACTAGGCCATAAAGCAAGTCTCAGCAAATTCAAAAGAATTAGAATCATACCATGCAGCTTCTCAGACCACAAAGGAATGAAATTGGAAATTGGCAACTCAGGAATCCCTAGAGCACGTGCAAACACATGGAGATTGAACAACATGCTCCTGAATGAACAATGGGTCATAGAAGAAATTAAAAAAGAAATCAAAAATTTTCTGGAAGTAAATGAGGATAACAGCACAACATACCAAAACCTATGGGATACAACAAAAGCAGTGTTAAGAGGAAAGTTTATATCAATAGGTGCCTACATCAAGAAATTGGAAAGGCACCAAATAGATGAGCTTTCAAGTCATCTCAAGGATCTAGAAAATCTGCAGCAAACCAAACCCAAACCCAGTAAGAGAAGAGAAATAATTAAAATCAAAGAAGAAATCAACAGGATTGAATCCAAAAAAACATTACAAAAAATCAGCCAAACGAGGAGCTGGTTTTTTGAAAAAATAAACAAAATTGACACCCCATTGGTCCAACTAACTAAAAAAAGAAGAGAAAAGACCCAAATCAATAGGATCAGAGATGAAAAGGGAAACGTAACAACAGACGCCACAGAAATAAAAAGAATCATCAGAAATTACTACAAGGACTTGTATGCCAGCAAACAGGGAAATCTATCAGAAATGGACAGATTCTTGGACACATACAACCTCCCTAAATTGAGCCAGGAAGACATAGAAAACCTAAACAGACCAATAACTGACACAGAAATTGAAACAGTAATAAAGGCCCTCCCAACAAAGAAAAGCCCAGGGCCAGATGGATTCACTGCTGAGTTCTACCAGACATTTAGAGAAGAACTAACTCCAATTCTTCTCAAACTATTCAGAGCAATCGAAAAAGAGGGAATCCTCCCAAATTCTTTCTATGAAGCCACCATCACCTTAATTCCTAAGCCAGAAAGAGACGCAACATTGAAAGAGAATTACAGACCAATATCCCTGATGAACATAGATGCAAAAATACTCAATAAAATTCTGGCCAATAGAATGCAACAACACATCAGAAAGATCATCCAACCAGACCAAGTGGAATTTTTCATTTCTAATATTTCATTTTGATTTCTCTTTAAAATCTCAATTTCATGGGAAAGCTTTTCATTTATGTCATGTATGGATTCCTTTAATTCATGGATTTGCTTCTGTTTGCTTCTTAGTAATCCTATGATTAATCTTTTTGAATTCCACTTCAGGCATTTCATCAATCTCTTGATCTTCACCTTCCAATAGTGAAGTGTTGTTGGGCTCCTTTGGGGGAGTCATCTTGTCCTCTTTAATCTTGTTTTGAATTTCTGTATTTATTTCTAGGTGTTTTTGGAGATACTTGGTTTTTTTCTTCTGAGGGCTTTTATCTTTGAACTATGCCTTTGTGACTCAGTGGAACATCTGTACTTTCAGTGAATATCCACAGGGCTGTGCTGGGTGTGGCCAGGGAGCTCTATTCAGTGATTCAGCGTGTGGTGAGAATCTAGGATGATAGCCAAGTTGGGTGTATTGGATCTCCTTTTCTTAACAGTAGGGAGGCTATGGTGTCCTCTGTTGGCTTCATCACCTCCTCACCTCCTCTCTTCCAAGGTGATTAATTCCTAGGTATCAGCCCTCAGTGGATGTCATACTCATCTGCACTTACACATGAACTGTACAAAGCAATTGAGCAGTCCTCAGTGTGAGCCTGGATCTTGCTGCAGTGACCCATCGCAGGCAGTCAGGGAGCTCTGAGCATGTGGAACCACTCACAGTGATTGCTCAGTGACCTAGCTACACCCTGAACGCTCTCATATGGTCACAGTGTTCCCAGTTTCAGCACTCAGAGTTCTCAGCCACAGAGTGTAGAGCATCTAGTTGCCCTGCTTGTCTGTCCTGTCCACAAAGATGCTGAGAGGTCTCTAGAGCCTACTGCCTATGGGTACTCCACCTAGGTGGATCGTGTCCTGGAGCCTGTGATAAGCTGAGTGGCTGGGTGCACCTCACAATCATCTGTGGGTGCCCTGTCCCCTTTCAGTGCTCCTAGCCGGACTCAAAGTCATTGATAAATGTGTTTTTTTTCCCTCTGGTAAAATCCCTGGATCACAAGTGTGCACAATACCCACCGGCATCATGCACTACTCATTTCACAATTGTGCTGGGGGTGTACAAGAGTCTCTGCAGGGAGTCCTGATGCTGGAACGGCTCCTCCTCACCATCTGTTGCCAGGTGGGCACAGCAGAGTTGCTGCATTTGCCTCTGCTGATAAGGTGGAGACTGTTCCCACCAGTGTCTGGGTGCACACATGAGATCTGCAGCAGCTGCTATCTACTTATGTCCAAAATGGTGCCGGCCCTCTCACAGCTGGCTGCCAGGCACCGTTGTGGCAGGGGATGAGGAGAGAGAGACATGCTCGTTTTCTTTTTCCTGGGTGAGTGGGTGCTGTGTTCCCATGGGGGCTCTGGGCCAGAGCCACAGACAGTGTAGTCCTCTAGGCTATTCCTCTGGCTGTCTGATCCTACTTTGCTTTCCAAAGCTGGCACTTTGTCTGCCTCAGGGATGCTGGGGTCGTTTGTTGTGTCCGTGCACCTTGCTGCACGTCTCACCTTCCACACAGATCCACAGTGTCTCTCCTCCTGTAGAATCGCCATTTCTGGTTTTCTTCCAACTCCCCCCTTAGAATGAAATTTCTCTCCTTTTTTTTCTTTTTTAATCTATATTTTACTAATTTTGTATAGCATTGAGTGGAATGCCCTATCACTATTCCACCATCTTGGAATGCTCTGCTACCTATGTCTTCTGTCTGTTCCTCTATGGAAGACAGAATGGCTCACTTGCTACAAGGCCATGGCCACATTCTTTCTTTGCCATTCAAAAAAGATAGACATTAAAGAGGTGAGGGCCTGTGCCAGGCTGAAGCCAGGAGTCCATGGGTGGCAGGAGCCTAAGCACTGTTGACTCATCCACTGCATCAAGGGTGTGAAGTAGTAGAAAGTGAGATTGGAAGCAGAGTATTCAGAACTCCAACCAGGCACTTCTCCCTCTTACACCAATGTCCCAAGAAGCTACAGAGCTACTGTGCTAAGTGTCTTCCCCAGAATACAATTTTATATGGAATTGTCAAGATAGGGAACAGGTGGCTCTGAATGCAGTAGATGATACAAGCAGCACAAGTTTGGAGGAAATACAAAAAGAGTTAAAAGAACTAAGGAAAAACCTAGAGAGACAAATAATATATGAAATTAAATAATTTAAAACATAATTAGGCATAAGAAACTGGGAAATCAATCTTATAAACGACTGAATAAGGAAGTGGTTAAACAAAGAGACTGGAATGGAGAGGAAAATGATAGTGCTAAAAATGGAAAGTGAGGAGCACAGGAGCCCCTGTTGTGACGCAGTGAGTGGAGCCACCGCCTGTGACCTGGGTGTCCCCTGCGTGCCAATTTGCATTCCAGCAGCTCTGCTTCCAATCCAGCTCCCTGTGAGTGTTCCTGGGACAGCAGTGGATGATGGCCCAATTGTTTAGGCCTCTGCCACCCGCATGGGAGATCTGGATGGAATCCAGGCTCCTGGCTTCGGTCTGGCCCATTTCTGGCACTGGCATCCAACTGGGGAGTGAACCAGTGAATGGAAGATCTTTCCTGTCTGCCTGTCAGTCTCTCTGTAACTCTGGCTTTTAAATAAATTAATAAATCTAACAAATAGAACCAACATTGAACATGGACAGTATAGTTCCAACAAGTTATTCTATGTTCTGGTATCTCGAGCTGCTATAACAGAATATTAAGGAGCAGGTGGCTTAAACAACAAACTTTAATTCCCAAAATTCTGGAGACCAGGAGTTACAAGATCAGGTATCAAAGCAATCAAATTGTTGTTTTTAAAACTTATTTATTTGACAGGGGGAAAGACAGACGGGGGGGAGACAGATGAGGTGGAGAGAGACAGATGAGTGGGGGGAGAGACAGACGAGCCAGGAGAGAGACAGATGAGGGGGGAGAGAGGGAGAGATAGATCTTCCATCGGCTGGATTATTTCCCCAATGGCCAGGGCTGGGCCAGGCCATCCAATCTGCAACATGGGTGGCAGGACTCTTCTGCTGCTGCTTTCACAGTCACATTAACAGGGAGCTGGATCAGACGTGGAGCAGCCTGGATACAAACCTGCACCCATCTGGGATGCCAGCACTGTAGGCAATGGTTTACCCCACTATCCCACAACCCTACAATGCTGGTGCCATAGTCATGTTCTTGATGAGAGTCCTCTCCCAAGTCTCACATGGCTTTCCTTGGTGTCTGCATGCACAGAGGGGAGAAATGTTGTGTCTCTTACATTTCTTAAATAAGGGCAGTGGGATAGATGTTGTGGTATAGCAGGTTGAACCGCTGTTGGGGTTTCTGGGATGCCCACCTCCCATATTGAAGGGCTGGTTAGAGCTTGGGCTCCTCTGTTTCTGATTCAGCTTTTTCCTAATTGCAACCTGGGAGGCCGTATATAATGGCCCTAGTAGTGTAACTCATGCAAGAGAATGGGATGGATTTCCAGGCTCCTGGATTCAGAATGACTTTGACATGGCTGTTCCGGGTATTTGAGGAGTGAACCAATAGATTGAAGATCTCTCTCTCTCTCTCTCACCAATGTGGATATATATTTGAAATAATATAAATGAAAAAAGTGCTCTTATTTTCATATATATATATATAAGGGCTCCACCCAAAAGCCACACTTGCACATTCCATGTTGCCGATCTACTCCATCCCTCACAGAAATAAGGCCATTGCCCATATTCAAGAGATCTTTTCTGAAAATTTAACACTACCGGAGACCATGATGGGGGTCTTCCATATCTTTAGTTCAGACCATGAATCAGAAATAGAATAAGTGCTTAGGTAAAATCTATAAAATCATAAAATAGTGGATGAAAAAGATAACATTTTGAGGTTTATTTCAAAGCACACTCCCATATGCAGCTTCATTTTGAAGGGAGGCTGGTGTACTTATTAAATGACTCACTTCCACTGTGAGAAAATTGCCTTCAAATCTCCTTACTGCCTCTTCCTAAATGCTTATTTAGTGAAAATTAATTTACTTTCCTATCCCTCCGTTTTCTTACCTGTAACTCAGTTGTGAGGAACCTGGCGTAAAATAAGCACCCGTGAATAATCCTGACAACAGTCGTCTACTATTTTATATTTTAAAGCTCAGAAAATGAAGACTCATAGGGGTTGTGTGACCTGCTAAACATTACTCAGCAGTCAGTTACAGAGCAAAGACTAGAATTCCAGTGCCCAGACTGCTAATTGCTTTCTCTGTGTTAGGAGTGGGTAAGGGATAAAGGCATCAATAGTGATCACAATACTTCATGTGTATGTAAAGTATAAAAATGTTACCCAGGGATTAAGAGGCATAAAAACTTGAGGGGAACAGATGGGACAGATATGGGTTCAGTTTTGGGAAAGCTGAACTAGAAATGTTGTCACAAGATGATAATGGAGATGACCAGAACTTGCTCAATGACTTATAAACGCAATAACAATAAAATAGAAAGCCCTTTCAATGGCCTACAAAATCTCATGTTATATGTTCCTGTTTCCAATTTCTTCTCTTTGCAAATCTGAAATTTCAGGACTATACTAGGTGTTGTTTCTGTTACAGTCTATGACAGACTGCCCTCTTTCTAGAATGTTCTTTCTTCATTCTTTGTATGAATGTTCTTGCTACACTCTAACTTCATTCCGATTCCCTTGTTCAAACACCATTTCCTCAGAGGTCTTGCACCACAGCTCACTTTGTAATATCACCAACCATTACAGCCTGTCCCCTTATCTTGCTTTGTTTCTCTTAAAAGTAGTTATACTAACTGAACGTATAGAATGTTTGCCTGTGCAGGTAAACATACTTGTGCAGGTATGCGTGTGTCTGTCTCTGTAAGGAAAGGAACTTTGTCTTAGCATATCTTCAGTGCCTGACATATATTAAATGATCATTAGCTATTTGTATAATAAATAAATGAAATAATTGAATTAAAGGCTGAAAGCCCTTAGATTTTGTGCTGATGACTGGATGTATCCATCATGCCTTATATTTTGCCTTTCATAATTGCTTATTTAACCCAGACAGAGAAAATGCATGCTTTCTTTGTTCATGTAGGTTTGTGCAAGTATTCAACTATAGATACCCAAGTAGGAAGGGTGCAGAGGAACATAACTTATCAAAGAAAGATAGCCACCCAAATCCTTGTTTGTTTCCTTTGTGTACCTGTGAATATGCATGTCTATTTAAAAAGGAAAAAAGGCAGCACATTACGATGTTAAATCAGAAATCTTTTAAGTAAAGATTGGTTTAAAAATCTGCTTGTAAATGTGAGGTTGCATTTTATGCTTTGTCTGCTCTCTTTAAACAGGACTCAGTCAGCTCAATTAGGTTATCAAATACTGGAGAATCCCCAAGGTCTCTAAATACAAGCTGCAGCATTTCTTGAATACTTAATTCTCCCAAATAACTCAATAATAGCCTTGGTATTCACTCTTTCTAATCTACTGTGTGTTGGAAACCTTCCATCAGTGATATAGCAGGAGAAAAGTACTGTTGACTCCCAGACGTGTTTCAACATTTACAAAATGTACTGCCTGCAATTTCATTTTCTTTCTTTCTCTCTGGGCTGGCATATTTTTGGAAGCTAGATATTTGTTTTAGAAAAAAAAAAAAAACAACTTCTGAGACGACACCAAGAGATCACGTATAGCATTGATCTTATCCAGATTTGATCATAGGTCCTGATGTAAAGGAGGCTTAAATGGATACCTGATAAATTAATAAGTCTATAACATATGAAAGAATAAAAAATTCAAAGTTAAAAATGTTTTTAACATTTTGATATTTTATATCTGCTTTTTAAACTTTTTATCTTTCTTCTAACCACATGGTTTTAATTTTATTATGTGAGAATTTTTAGTTATACTTTAATCAAATATCCCCCTATTCTGCTTCTGGCCATCTTTTTAAGCCAATTACTGTGCTTACAATTTAGAACCTTGTATTCTTAGTAAAGTACTTTGTACTTTAATAGGACCAAGTTTCAAGACAAACTAATGGACACTTTCAATCACGTCAATCCATGTGTATTTTGGTCTTATTCCCTAGCAATTTTTCATTGATCTTTTGTCATTAAAAATAATCATAAATAAATGGCTTAATAGGTACATTAGTCTCTCAGTTATTAGCATGTGGAATTCACAGTGATGCTGTCAATCAAATCCCTTACCTGTGAAATGGAGGAGGCTCTTTTCACTTTAATTTTATTATTGTTTCCATATAAACTACTAGGGAGTGTTTGACTCTGAAACTCTGATCAGGAAAAAATTATTATTCCTTTACATTGAATATTTTTGAAAGTGGCAGTGACTTCTGACTTCAAGAATGTTTCCCCAGGCATGCAAAAAGCAATTAAAAAATCACATAGTTGAATGATCAAACATGGCTTAAACTCCACGATTGAAGTTGTTGAGTTAGAGAAATGTAGAAATTTCCAGATAATACATATTTGGAGACTTTTGTCATATAAATTACAGAAGCAGGCCTTTAACAAACCTCAGATGGAACCTCCTTTAATATCCTCTCTGTGCTCAGGTTGTCTGCGCGTAACATTTAGGACCTCCATTAACTGGCTGAAGATCCATAGCAATGGCAGCTATGCGGTACAGTGTGATCCTGCCCCTCTGGCCACACACGGTGTGCATTAGATGAGAAGTGTTAGGAAACTGGTGCAGTTTTATCTATGGCGTGATCTATACCCTGATTTACATCCCAAGCTCTAGCACCCACTGCCATTGCTGAAAGCCAGGTAGCCACATGGCTCAAACTACCTGTGCCAAGCTCCACTCCCAACCTGTTGGGATTCACTGCTCCTGCTTCCCTGCCCACCCTCAGGCAAAGTTTTAAAAGGGTGTGTTCCTGAACACGTGCTCTCTTGGCTCCTCTCTCTTGGCTCTCTGCTCTCCTCTCCTCCTCTCTTCTCTGCTCTATCTTTTCCCCTCACTAACTCCTCTCCCCTGTCTCTCTCTTATACTCTCTCTCTTTTTCCTTCGCCGCCCCACCCCTCCGGTCTGTTGGGTGTTCCCCGATAAACCTTTTCCCTTACTCTGGTGTTCGGTGTGTTTTGTGACTGCTAACAAGAAGATGATTAAAGTATGGTGAATTGGTCCCCTAGGGGTTTGGGTCCCAGGGTTATCTGTATTTGCTGTGGTATGCAAAGAGAGAAAAGTACAGAGAAACACAGAAGAGAGATGGAGAGAATGTTCAGATAGTTAAGTCCCTGGTTCTTGTGTTTGTATTTGGTATCCATTGTAATGCAACAAATGAGGCTCAAACACAGCAACTTAAAGATAATGTCTGTTATCTCATAGTTTTTAAATTTTATTTTGAAAAAAAAATTTTTTTTTTAAATTTATTTGAAAAGTAGAGTGACCAAGGAAGAGGGAGACACAGACAGAGATCTTTTAGCAGCTGGTTTACTCCCCAAATGGGCTTGATAGCTAAAGCCAGAAACCTAGAAGTGCACTTCAGTTTGCTATGGGAGAGACAGGGACCAAAGCACTTAGATCATCATCTGCTGCTTTGACAGGTATCTTAGCTGGAAGCTGGATTGGAAGCAAAAATTCTGTGAATCAAACCTGCATTCTGATGTGGGATGTTGATGTTGCAAGCAGTGAATTATCCTGTGCAACAACACAGCCAAACTTTACCATTTTTTAGATCTACAACCTACATTGAACTTAACAGAGTGCCTCCCAGGTTCTCACAATGTTGCACTCAAGGGATTGACTGAGGCCATAGTAATTGCAAGTCTTTTCTGAAAGAAGGTCCATTTCTTTCTTTCTTTTTTTTTTTTTTTTTTAAGATTTACTTATTTATTTGAAAGTCAGAGTTACACAGAGAGAGGAGAGGCAGAGAGAGAGAGGTCTTCCATCCGATGGTTCACTCCCCAATTGGCCGCAATGCCCGGAGCTGTGTGGATCCGAAGCCAGGAGCCAGGTGCTTCCTCCGGGTCTCCCATGCGGGTGCAGGGGCCCAAGGACTTGGGCCATCTTGTACTGCTTTCCCAGGCCTTAGCAGAGAGCTAGATTGGAAGTGGAGCAGACGGGTCTTGGACCGGCGCTCATATGGGATGCCGGCACTTCAGGCCAGGGCATTAGCCCACTGAGCCACAGTGCCGGCCCCAGAAGATCCATTTCTGAAGTCAGTCACACAGCTGTTGTCAGGCATAATGTCTTCTCTTGCTGTTGACTTGATATACCATTGCCTTGCCACACTGGCCTCTCCAAAGGGCTTCCTGTTTCTCTCAGAAGCTGCTTTCCCCAGAACTAGAAAGAAAGAGAAGTAGGGTGAGAAGGTGAACAGGCAAAAATTAGAATATTTTATTTTAACCTAATCTTGGAACAGATATCTCTTCCTTTTTCCTGTATTTTATTCATTAGAAAAGAGTTACTATGGCCAGCCCAGATTCATGAAGAGAGAATTACCCAAGGGCCTGAATACCAGGACATGAAGATCATTCAGTGGTATTGTAGTGGCTGCCTACTATTGCCTGCCCTCTGGCCACCAATGATTCATGTCCCTACCATATTCAAAAGACATGGAGCCCCTCCTAAGGTCCCCAGAAGTCTCATTCTATTACAATATCAGCTCAAAGCCCAGAAACTCTTTATGTAAATCAGGTTCAGGTACAGATAAGAATTCTCAGTTTCTAAAGTAGAGCTCCTTGGTAGAGTTCCTCTTATCTGAAAATCTGTAGATCCAGCAAGCTCAGGGGCAGATTTATCTACTCAAATGCACAGCAAACTTTAGGCTACTTATACAGTGGTAGCTGGCTTCCCCCTGAGCAAAACGTAGAAATAGGGAGAAGAATGATCAAGAAAGATATCTCCGTATTTTTGTAGTCTAATACCGAGAATGGCATTCTACTACTTTTGTCAGATTTTATTCATTGGAAGTGAGTTACCAGGTCCAGCCTCTACTCAAGGGGAGAAGATTAAACAGGGCATAAATACTGGAGGCAGGGATCATTAGAGACCATTTTTTGGAGGCTGCGTACCCCTCCCTTTTAGAGGTCTGAGTGCATTTGTGCCCTGAACTATAATTGAGATGCTTTGGGCTTATAAAAATTTATTTGTATGTTTTTAAGTTAACTGCAGTTGATTCCTACAGCTTGAAACAAACAAAGCTACCTACATAGGTCCTATTTCTATACACTTAAACTGGACTCTTCTTTTCCTTATATTTTTACAAAAGTCAACCTTATTTGGAACATCTAGGATTGACTAAAGATTTTCTACTATCAGTTTGATTATCTCCAAAACTTTTCTTCCCACCAGTGTTCAGTTACTTCCTTCTTCTTAAAGAAATTAGATAGATTCACACTATTTAAGTTGACATTTGCTCAACATTTTTTTTAAAGATTTATTTACTCATTTGAAAGTCAGTTACACAGAGAGAGAAGGAGAGGTAGAGGTAGAGGTAGAGGTAGAGAGAGAGAGAGAGATATGTCTTCCATCCTCTGGTTCACTCCCCAGTTGCTGCAATAGCTGGAGCTGCACCGATCCAGAACCAGGAGCTTCTTCCAGGTCTCCCACATGGGTGCAGGGGCCTAAGGACTTGGGCATTGTCCATTGCTTTCCCAGGCCATAGCAGAGAGCTGGATTGGAAGTGGAGCAGCTGAAACTCTAACTGGTGCCCCCATAAGGGATGCCGGTACTGTAGGTAGCAGCTTTACCTGCTATGCCACAGTGCTGGACTCAAGTCAGCATTTAATACTGTTAACTGCAGCTTGGTTCTTGAAAAAAATTCTCTGGCTTCTATATCACACTCTTCTGGATTGGCTGTCTTAAGTTTCTTTAAAAAATTAATTATTTAGAGAGTGACAGAGAGACAAACACATAGAGTTCCCATCCGCTCATTCACTCTCCAAATGGTTGTAAAGATCATGACTGGGTAATAGCTGAAACTGGGAGCTGGGAACATAATCCAAGTCTCCCATGAAGATGACAGGAATCTAATTATCTTAGCCATCATCTCTGTCTCTGTGTCTGCATTAACAGAAAACTGGCACTTTGAGCTGAAGCTGGGAATCAAAACCAGGTACTTAGTTATATGAATTGGGTATCTTAACCAGTGTCTTGAAAGCATGAATACATATCCTGGAATCTTTTGTTGGATTTTTAATTTTTACATATGTTGTTAGTCCATTTGTTTCTTCTTCTCTCACTATATAAAGTCTGAATGAATGCATAACACATGATTTCGAAGACTGTATGAAACAGATGACTAAATCTTCACTAAATTGTTCTAAATTTTCATTTCAGATTGAAATCCACAACAAAATTAAAACTAACACTCAAAATCTCTACTTTATCTCATAAATACTTACAAATTAACATCTTTTAAAAGTGTTTTACCTTAGAATAGTCTAAATTACAAAACAAAAGGTGAAGTAGTATGCGGAGGTGCTGGTATAGTGGTGTAGTGGGTTAAGCCACCACTTGTGACACTGACATCCCATATATGAGTGTCAGTTCAAATCTAAGCTGCTCCACTTCATTTACAGCTCCCTGCTAATGTGTCTGGGAAAGCAGGGTAGGATGGCCCAAGCACTTGTTCCCCTGCCACCCATGGGGGAGACCAAGATGGAATTCTGGACTCCTGTCTATGGCCTGCCCAGTCATGGCCATTGCAGCCATATGGGCAGTGAATCAGAGGATGAAAAATCCTTCCCTCCTTCCTTCCTTCCCATCTCTCTCTCCCTCCCTCCCTCCCTCCTTTCCTTTCTCTCTCCCTTTCTGCATTTGTGTTTGTGCGTGTGTGTGTGTATGTGTGTCTGTCCCTGTCTCTGTAATTCCCTTTCAAGAAAATTTGATCACTGGTTATAGCCTTTGTCTCTACTGTTGAGGAACAGTGTTTTCTTTTTTTCTTACTATTTGTTAAGTTCTTTAGTGAAAGGTTAAGGTTTGGTTATAAAATAAACTGAGGGAGTTGGATTAAGAGTTTGCTGCTCTGGTCTAGGAGAAGATAGTTTTAAAGGGGACACACAACTCAGGACCCCAGCAACTGAGAGCCTCTCCAGTGTTGGAGAGTGAGGTGAGCCCAGACTGTATCAGCCCAAGCCATTGGTGGAAAAGATGCAGGAAGAACCCAGAGGGAATCTGGCTTGGAGCCCCAAGGGAGATAGTTTACCTGCCAAACTAGAGAAGAAAAAACAGAGGGGGGAACATTTTCTCTCTCCCTGTTCATTTTGTAATGGCACTGTAACAAGCTGACAGACAGTTGGCACCATTTTGGACATATGTGACAGCTGCACAAGCTCTTGTCCATGCCCAGCAACCTACAAATGGAGACTCCCGAGTGTGGAGAGGAAAACAGACAGGGGTCTGGTTGCTTGCGACTGTGGGAGGATTGTGTGCTGGGACTGTGAAAACACTGAGGCTGCGTAGGAGGACTTAGGGTGTGGCTGGAACTTTGGACAGTCATTGTGGGAGTCTCAGGGTTCCATGGTTACCTGTTGAGGGACATTTCTGTGGAATCTGAGCTTACACTGAGGACCTAAATCTATCAATCCAAACATCTACAACCAACTTATATTTGATCAAGGATCTAAAACAAATTCCTGAAGCAAGGACAGTCTATTCAATAAATGGTGCTGGGAAAACTGGATTTCCACGTGCAGAAGCATGAAGCAAGACCCCTACCTATCACCTTACACAAAAATTCACGCAACGTGGATTAAAGATCTAAATCTATGACCCGACACCATCAAATTATTAGAGAACATTGGAGAAACCCTTAGACATAGGCAAAGACTTCTTGGAAAAGACCCTGGAGGCACAGGCAGTGAAAGCCAAAATTAACAATTGGGATTACATCAAATTGAGAAGTTGCTCTACTGCAAAAGAAACAGTCAGGAAAATGAAGAGGCAACCAACAGAATGGGAAAAATATTTGCAAACTATGCAACAGATAAAGGATTAATAACCAGAATCTACAAATAGATCAAGAAACTCCACAACAACAAAACAACCCATTTAAGAGATGGACCAAGGACCTCAATAGACATTTTTCAAAAGAGGAAATCCAAATGGCCAACAGACCATGAAGAAATGTTCAGGATCACTAGCAATCAGGGAAACGCAAATCAAAAAACCACAATGAGGTTTCACCTCACCCCAGTTAGAATGACTCACATACAGAAGTCTACCAACAACAGATGCTAGAGAGGATGTGGGGAAAAAGGGATACTAACCCATTGTCAGTGGGAATATAAACTGGGTAAAGCCACTATGGAATTCAGTTTGGAGTTTCATCAGAAACCTGAATATAACCCTACCATATAACCGAGCCATCCCACTCCTTGGAATTTACCCGAAGGAAATTAAATTGGCAAATGAAAGAGCTGTCTGCACCTCAATGTTTATTGCAGCTCAATTCACAATAGCTAAAACCTGGAATCAACCTAAATGCCCATCAACAGTAGACTGGATAAAGAAAGTATGGGATATGTACTCTGGAGAATACTATATGGAAGTAAAAAAAAAAAAATGAAATCTGGTCATTTGCAACAAAATGAAGGAATCTGGAAAACATCATGCTGAGTGAATTAAGCCAGTCCCAAAGGGACAAATATATGTTCTCCCTGATCGGTGACAACTAACCGAGCACCAAAAAGGAAACCTGTTGAAGTGAAATGGACACTATGAGAAACAATGACTTGATCAGCCCTGTCCTGACTGTTGAGGAACAACTTAATACTTTATCCCTTTTAGCAATTTTTGTTCTAGTTAATACTATTGGTTGAACTCTGTAATCAACACACACTTATTCCTAGATGTTTAAATTTAATTGAAAAGTGATCTCTGTTAAATTTAATAGTGGAAATAAGAGAGGGAGGAGAGATGTACAGTTCGGCACATGCTCAATTGGACTTACCCCTAATGGTAGAGTTAGAAACGTTCCAGGGGATTCCAATTCAATCCCATCAAGGTGGCATGTACCAATGCCATCTCACTAGTCAAAGTGATCAATTTCAGTTCATAATTGAACATGATGATAGGATTAAGAGTCAAAGGGATCACATAAACAAGACTAGTGTCTGTTAATACTAACTGATAGAATTAAAAAGGAGAGAATGATCCAACATGGGAAGCAGGATACACAGCAGACTCATAGAATGGCAGATGTCCTAAACAGCACTCTGGCCTCAGAATCAGCCCTTAAGACATTTGGATCCAGCTAAAAAGCCCATGAGAGTATTTCAGGCGTGGAAAGCCAAGAGACTGTGCCAAAAAAAAAAAAAAATGAATCTTAATGGAGAATGGAACTGGGAATGGGAGTGGGAGGAGGAGGTGGGGTAGGTGGGGTGTGTATGGTGGGAAGAATCACTATATTCCTAAAGTTGTACTTAAGAAATTTGTACTCATTAAATGAAAGGTTTCTTTGGGATAAAAAATAAATTCAGAGTATGTCATTTTAAAATTTAAGGAATAAGTAAGGAGGAGTGAGTGGGGGAGTATAGGTAGGGGGGTGTATCACTATGCTCCTAAATCTCTATACATGAAATACGTGTGTGTGTATATACATACACACACATGTACACAATTTTGAAAGGTGGAGTTACAACGGCAGAGAGAGAAAGGTCCATTTGCTGGTTCACATCCTAAATGGCCACAACAGCCAGACCTGGGCCAATCTGAATCCAGGATCCAGGATTCAGGATCCAGGAGCGTCTCACAGGTCTCCCACATGGATTCAGGGGCCCAAACACTTGGGGCATCTTCTACTGCTCTCTCAGGCTATAGCAAAAAGTTGTATCAGAAGTGAAGCAACTGGGACTTGAACCAGTGCCCACATGGGGTGCTGGCACTGCAGGTGGCAGCTTTCCCTGCTATGCCAGAGTGCCAGCCCCAATAAATAAATCTTATTGAGTTCATGTGTACCCTAAACCTGGTTTCTCTTATTATCAACTTTTTAAAAAAATTTTTATATTATTTTTTTGACAGGCAGAGTGGATAGTGAGAAAGAGAGAGACAGAGAGAAAGGTCTTCCTTTTTGCCATTGGTTCACCCTCCAATGGCCACCACGGCTGGCGCGCTGCGGCTGGCGCACCGCGCTGATCCAAAGGCAGGAGCCAGGTGCTTATCCTGATCTCCCATGGGGTGCAGGGCCCAAGCACTTGGGCCATCCTCCATTGCACTCTCGGGCCACAGCAGAGAGCTGGCCTGGAAGAGGGGCAACCGGGACAGAATCCAGGGCCCCAACTGGGACTAGAACCTGGTGTGCCGGCACCGCAGGAGGAGGATTAGCCAAGTGAGCTGTGGCGCCGGCCGTTTTACCAACTTTTATTAATATATTTGTCTCCATGTATAAACCATACCTAGTTTCTTCTATTGTTAACATTAACTAGTGATCCATACCCAGTTGACCCTATTTTTTAAAAATCTAAATTTCCTCCACCACTCCAACTCCTTGTGAACCCTGTCGGAATTTATCTGTTCACACATATGAAGGAGAACACATGGTATTTGTCTTTCTGTACCTGACTTACTTTACTTAACCTGTTGTCCTCCATTTCCACATATTTTGCTGAAGACAACAAGATGTAATTCCTTTAAAATGATAGATTTATTTGAAAGGTGCAGTGATAGAGGAGAGGCAGATGGAGAGACCTTCCATACTCTCATCATGCACCCATTGTGCGTAACAGCTAGGAGCCAGGAATTCCATCAGAGTCTCTCACATGGGTGGGAAAGACCCAAGTATTCGGGCTGTTTGCTGCTGCTTTCCAAAGTACATTAGCAGGGAGCTAGAATGGAAGTGGAGCAGCCAGGATTTGAGCCAACACTTGGATATGGGCATCCCAAGCAGCAACTTAATTCACCGTACCACAACACCAGACCTGATTTTATTCTTCTTATGGCTAAAATTACTCAAATTCTTTGAAGGACAAAAAGATGGAGAGAGACAGAGACACACACACAGAGAGAGATTTCCCATTTGCTAGCTCACTCTCCAAATGCTCACAATAGCCAAAGCTGGGAGCCAGAAACTCAACCTGGATTTTCCAGGTGGGTGGCAGGAACCCAGAACCTTGAGTCATCATTGCTACTTCCATTTGCAGGAAGCTGGAATGGAGAATATAGCCAGAACTTGTACCCTGGCACTCTGAAATTGGATGTAGCCATCCCATGCGGCAACATAGCCACTGCACCAAACATTTGCCACATAAGTTCACATCTTTTCTCAACTTCTCCAAATCCTCAGAACTCATCCGTATTCCCAGGTCAGTCAAGCTGGGAACTGGAATTTCATCCTTGATGCTCTTACACCAATTTCATCTGATCCTGTTCTAACTCTTGTTAATTTTCCTTCCTTAATTTCCCTTTTTCTGGGATACTTTTCTCCACTAATCTAATACTTTAAAAATAAATTGTTACTGTCTTTCTAGTGATATTTATATAATAATTTGAGAGTAAATATCTGGAGGAAGATTATTTCATTGGAATGCTGGCTCTACTACTGGTTAGATCTGTGACCTTTAACAGGTTGATTAGCCTCTCAGAAATTCAGGTTCCTCCTTTGTAAAAAATATAAAACAGTATTAAAACACTAATTTTTTATAATATTAAATGTGATAATGCAAATAAAAACACTTAAAGTCAGGCTCATAGTAAATATAAAATAACTAGGATCCATTGTTTGTATTTGCTGATTAATGCAATGGCCTCCGAAGTTGAATTGATGTTTTGCTCTCAATCATCAATCTAAACCCCTCTGCCACTGTGGTGGAGTGACAGTGTGATCATGTTCTTTCTTAGCTGTTATTAAAACACTCAAATGGGGCACCTGCACTGTGGCATAGCAGGCTAAGACTCTGCCTGCAGCGCTGGCATCTCACAGGGGTGCCAGTTCATGTCACAGCTGCTCCTTTCCCAATCCAGCTCTCTGCTATGTCCTAAGAAAGCTCCTGCACCCATGTGGGAGACCTGGAGGAGCTCCCGGCTCTGGATTGGCCCAGCTATGGCTGTCGTGGCCATTTGTGGAGTGAGCCAGTGCATGGAAGACCTTTCACTCTGTCTCTTCCTCTCTCTAGATGTAACTATTCCTCTCAAATAAAATATTAAAAAAAAAAAAACAACACTCAAATGGTTATCCATTGCACTCAGATTTAAAATAAAGTGTCTTTCAATTACATTCATGATGTTGTTCCCATTCTACTTTCTAACCATGTATCTTGAAAGTCTTTTGGATCTCCACAATCTGGGATCCTCATTTTTTCCTGAGTAATTGCTATACATATGTGGAGGGATGCAGACACTGGCTTACCCTCATAGCGCATATGCTATTTATGCAGCCATCAGTGTTGTCTTTCAGTTCTCCAAACTGATCTACTGATTTTTTTTTTTTTAGGATTTACTTACTTATTTGAAAGGCAGGGTTACACAGAGAGAGGAGAGGCAGAGAGAGAGAGAGAGAGAGAGAGAGAGGTCCCTCATCTGATGGTTCACTCCCCAATTAGCCGCAACAGCTGGAGCTGTGCTGATCCGAAGTCAGGAGCTAAGAGCTTCCTCTGGGTCTCCCATGTGGGTGCAGGGGCCCAAGGACCTGGGCCATTCTCTACTGCTTTCCCAGGCCATAGCAGAGAGCTGGATCGAAAGAAGAGCGGCCAGGACTCGAACACGCGCCCACATGGGATGCCGGCGCTTCAGGCCAGGGCGTTAACCCACTGCTACACAGTGCTGGCCCCTATACATTCTTCATCTTTGAAAAGACTGCTCCCTCTGCCTCTCTGTGTGTCTCCCTGTTATTTGGTGTTGAAATTCTTCTCATGTCTTGGGTTTCATATTAGACATGCTTTTCTCCAGGAATGCCTTCCTGACCACCAACACTACGTTATTTCCCATCTTAAGCTCTTATAGTGTGCTGGAATTAGCTCTACTACAACTTTCTAATTACTTTTTAATTTTGTTTATGATCTGTAAGTTTCTTGAGGGTCAAGGCTGAGTTTCCATTTATCATTCCAACTTTAATACTTAGCATCATGTCTGGTGGGGAGTGATTTTTCAACACAAATCTGTTGAATTCCTGGGTATTTTTCACTAGAAGGCTACTCAGATAATGATCTAGCAATGTAACAGACTGTGAATCCACCTGGAAAGGAATTTTTCCTGGTATAAAATTACATGTTATTTTTACATACATTAGAGCTAGCAAGGGAGAGAAGGGTTTATAATAAACACAGATTAGAGATATTTATTTATTTGAAATACAAAGTTACAGAGAGAGGTAGAGACACAGAGAGAGAGGTCTTCCATCCACTGGTTCACTCCCCAGATGGCCGCAATGGCCAGAGCTGCGCTGATCTGAAGCCAGGATCCAGGAGCTTCTTTCGGGTTTCCCACATGGGTGCAGGGGCCTGAGGACCCAGGCCATCCTACACCACTCTCCCAGGCCACAGCAGAGCTGGATAAGAGGAGCAGCCGGAACTAGAACTGTGACCATAGGGTATGCTGGTGCCCCAGGCCAGGGCTCTAACCAGCTGCGCTGCAGTGCTGGCCCCAGGGATATTTATTTTAAAAGTTAGAGCTATTTTTTTTTTTTTTCAAATCGAGTACATTGAAATGAACTCTATTCCTAGAGTGAGGAAACAAAAGATATTGAGAAAGAATGTGAGGAAGAGTAGAATAAGAAAGAAAGAGGAAAAGTTCTAAGTAATCAGCTGTATTACTAACATTTCTGAGGGACCTGATAGTATAAGTGTTCAACAGAATTTGTGATTGAGTTTTAGTTAGCAGTTGCCACTTTAGCAAGGACACGAACCAAGCTGTTCTTGCAGTCATCAGCTCTCTGGCTATCTGGCATCAGAATCCTCCGCACAGACTACAGGAGGTACCAACAGTGACTGTGCCCCTGGTGTGCACTAGCTATGGAAACAATCTTTCTTGTGTTGGCAGATACAGAAGACATCTGTGCAGCAAGCTGAGCCAGGAAGGAGGAAAATGGTAGTTGTTGCAGGATAACCAAGAAGACTAACCTTGCCTTTCCCTTTAAATATGTCAGAGATATTCTTAAAATGTCTAGAGAAAAATTATACACGAGAATCAAAAGAATGGCGAGCAGGTGGGGACAGAAGAAAATAATTTTAGATTTGAATGTTGATATGAATCTATTTTTATCTCCAATGTACTATGGTCTGTGTTTATATGAACTGGTTTACACGATGCCAGCTATTTTGTACATGCCCTATTTTGTACCACTTTCTTAGCTAGTTAAAATATCTGGTTTAAATCCCATATCTATTTATGCTGTTTGCATGTTTCCTATTAGTCCACATTTGCAAGGTTATGTTGTGATAACCACAAACCACGCATCTCTGTGTTCCTGCAAAATGGGACTTGTTCTTTATTTGTGTGTTGGCTGTGGGTTCTCTTTGACTTTGCTTCATGTGTTGTCTTCACTCTAGAAAGCAAGCTGCATAATAAACTCCTTTTGGAGATACACTGTCCATGTGGCAGAAAAAAAAGATGCAAAGCCTAGCAACAAACCTCACTGCATATTTCACTGGCATACCTGACATTTGTAAAGAGAGACACTGAAAATCAGATGGCAATAGGTAGACATGGTTATTCTCACTGAGTTTACATGGGATTCTTGAAGTGTAATCCAATAACCTTCATGCTTTCATAATTATAAATTTTAAATTTACTTCTTGTGTTATTTCTCCTTTCCGTATGTCTTAGCAGCATGTGAACTCTAGCCCCCACATTGCCGTATTTGGTTTTCTATTCACTATGGTTATTTTTTAGCTTATTTTAATTGCTTATTAGGCATAATGGTGAAATAGTCACACAGTAGCTATAGCGTTCTTATGACAGACATTGTGTTCTGTTTTCCTTGATACTTTGGGAACTACGTGACTAAAAATCTACTTTAAGTTGATTCCCCTCCCCCATCTTTTTTTTTTTTTTTTTAAGGAACAGATTTTAGTACTTAGAATTGTATGTGACACTTTTCTTTCTGTTAGACAAGTTTCTATTGTATGAAATTTTTACGTGCCTGTAAAATATTTACACATTTTCTGAAAGCTTTTAGATTATCTGAGCCAACTTCCAGCTATTCTTACATGCTCAATTTATTCCTATTACAGAGAGTTTAGGATCTTAAAAACTATCATTATTTCATATTTTAGACAATTAAATGCTCTGAATTTATAAAAAATAAGATGTTTTTACTTCGCTAGATTCAGGCATGTATGACACCTACAGTGTTTGGGAGTACTAAAATGACCTGTGTTTAATGTATCCATGAAAAGTCTGATCCACTCTATGACAAGGAGATTGATTTCTCAATGATTCTGTTTATATTTATGTCTCTCCAATGCAGACTACTTCACCAACTTTGCTAACCATCTTTTCATATGTATTGAATATCTTCTTTTACCCAAATAAGAGAAAACTTCCATCAAAAGATCTTAAACAATAAGGAAATTTATTGACTCATAAAAATGGAAATTTTTAAGAGAACTATTTTAGAGAAGATGCAGAAAACCTGCGATTAGATCTTTGCTTTCCTACTTTATCTTCAGACATAGCAAGGAGTGCAGGCTTCACATCCTGTATGCAATAACAACCGGAAGATTAAATATATTGTCACTTTTGGAAACCCTTTCAGGATAAAGAAAAAAATAATCTCAGAAGAATTTATTCAGAAACTGTGGGGAAAACCTTCGTGGTATTTCATTGGCCCAAAGCAGGTCACATGTAATCCCTTACCTGGTGAGGGGGATTCAGGTACTCCTAATGTGATCACGTGCCACCTGGAGATGGGCTTGATGGCCAGCCCATGGCATCTAACTTCATTAAGAAGGCATGGGTACCACAACAGCAGGGTTCACATAGTAAAGACAAAGGGCTAAATGAATCTGGGTAGTTGGCCAAGCAGAGCAGTGTTCAATTAATGAATTGTGCTCCAAATGTGCTTACTTGTTGTCTTTTGTTATTATATTCATAATGATAAGGAGAAAGCCATTTTTTTAGCAGACATCACAAAAAGAATGGCTTTCCTAGAATTGTTCAAGTGATTTCTTCTGATTCCTTGAAGGATTTTTTCCCTGGCACACATAACTCCTGTCCTAACACTTGATCATCTCAATATCTGCAACAATAGTCCTGTAATGATACGGTTACACAGTTTCCTGCTCTTTCCAACAGTGATTTTTCCTACACCATCTCTTGTTCATATTTTCTAATACCATACTTCAGACCTTATTACCAAAACCATGCAATCCTTAATCTCAATTTCAAATGTCGTTTTTTCTTATTACACTCTATAACCTAATATCAAGTAGAAACTCCCATCCATTGATTCTAACCCTTTATAATTTGTTAATCTGCCTTAAATCTTTTCCCTTGGGGCCAGCACATTGGCACAATAGGTTAATCCTCTGCCTGCAGCGCTGGCATCCCATATGGGCACTAGGTTCTAGTCCTGGCTGCCCCTCTTCCAGTCCAGCTCCCTGCTGTGGCCCAGGAGGACAGTGGAGGGTGGTCCAATTGCTTGGGCCCCTGCACCCGCATGGGAGACCAGGAAGAAGCTCCTGGCTTCAGATCAGTACAGCTCTGGCTGTTGCGGCCACTTGGGAAGTGAACCAACGAAGGGAAGACCTCTCTCTGTCTCTCCCTCTCACTGTCTAACTCTACCTCTCAAATTAATAAAATCTTAAAAAAAAAAAAATCTTTTCCCTTTAGTTTGCTTAAGTTTGCTCATCTGTCATTATACTCACTGTATTGTGTAACCTTTTCAACTTTGGTGTTCCTTTCTCACTGTATTATACTTGTTTTGACAAAACACAATCCTAATTAAAACAAATATGGTAGCTAATATACAAAGCACAAAGAAGTAATGTTGAGTGAAACTCACATTTGGAGATTTGATTATCTATAGTCCTTGTCTGTGCTCTTGAGGAACAGTGGTTTTTCTCTTTATGACTTGTTGAATCATTTATTCAGTGGAGGGTTAAACTTGTGATTATAAAGGAAACTTAAAATATGTCATGTAAAAATTAAAACTGAGGAGGAAGAGTATGATGGAAAGTATTATTGTGCTCTAAAATGGTATAAATGAAATACATGAAATTTATTCCATTTTATGTAAGTAAAAAAAATCAATAAAATGAAAGTAAAAACGAAACGCATTCTCTCCTTACTACATTCCTGAATCCATACAACTGAACAAAGCTGAATGACTATAAAGATAACTATTTCACTTTAAATTCATGATTACTGTTCTCAAATGGACATTTAAAGTTGCATGACCATAAGATCGTATATATTCCTACTCCATTAATCTTCTTCCTCTCTTTGATAACTGTTTTATATCTTTATTCTTCTTAAACCTTCAAATTCCCAGCCCCCGTACTCACTATGAGTTTATTTTCTTGTTTTCTATTTTACCAAGAATTAAAAGTTATTGGCATAATTACTGTGTGTCACCACCACGTCTTCTCATCTGGACACTGAATCCATAAACCTCTTTCTTGTTATTATGGATGTATTATCATTGTTTGTAGCAATGCAAAACTTTTCTCTGTTCCCTTTTTCCATGCTTTCCTGCATTCTCAAAATCATCATTCCAGTACATTTCTACTCTTTATCCTGTAGCTTTTTATTTTCTCTTCATTAGCATAACAACTCTTTCTCTCAATTAAAAAAATTGCATCAAACTTATTTGTATTCCAATGATTGCTGTTGCTTTAATAATTCACTCTGCAATGAAACTCCTCAAAATTATGGTCTATACCTCCAGCTTCTCTGTATTCATTCTGTCGTGAATTTATTTCATCCAGACCTTTGCCTCTCTCCACTGAAGTTGTTCTTGTGAAGATAACCAGTGACATCTTGTCCTTATTGCCAAATTAAAGGTTATTTCTCATTCTTAATACCATGCGAGTTTTCAGCATTATTTGGCACAGCTGTTAACTCTTTCAGTATTTTCTTTTCTTGGCTTTCACATAGCGTGTTTTCTTCTTACCAACTTCTGCTTCCTTTTTTCCTTTTGTTGGCTTCTCCTTATCTCCCTAACTCCCAACTTATTTTTTTAAAGATTTATTTATTTGAGAGGTAGAGTTACAGATACAGAGCGAGATAGAGTGAGGTTTTTACTCTCCCAAATGGTTGCCAGGTCTGAGGTTGGGCTGACCACAAGCCAGGAGCTTCTCTAGGTGCTGGCCCACTCCCCAACTTTTGAATGCTTTCAGCTCAAGTTTCTAAATCTTTTGTTTTATGAACCCTCAAAATGTCAAATATATTCTTAAATTTAATACATGCTTCCTGTTCATAATCTATATGTGAGATTAAGGTTAGGTAAGAGACTGGTGAGTAGAGTGAAGGGATGAAATTAACATAAATGACGATTCCCACAAAAGTTGAGTACAGCTAAAAAACAAATCTCAGTGTGCTTGATGTGAATAGATAGCCTTTGAAAAATGAAGAATTTTTTAAGGTTTATTATTTACTTGAAAGGCAGAAAGAGAGAGAGCGAGAGAGCGAGCGAGCAAGCAAGCATTCCCATCAGCTATTTCATTCTCCTGATTGCCATAATGGCCAGGAGTGGACCAAGACAAATCCAGGAGCCAGGAATCCCATCTGGTCCTCCAGTGTTGGATGACAGGAACCCACACACTTTGACCATCCTCTGCTGCCCTCCCAGGCTTACTAGCAGGAAGCTGGATTGAAAATGAAGCAGCCATAATTTGAACCAATGCTCATATGGGATGCTGACATGGAAGGCAGCAGCTTAACCCACTGTACTGAAGCTCCTGCCCCAGAGCTAGCTGAGTTTTAAAATTGGAGTTATCACTGGGCAGAAATAGAAAACCTGTACTGTTAAGGGGTATATCCATCACCTTAAACTTTAAAAATTTTCTGATCCACATCTATGGAGGATACCTAGATTAAATTGTCACTCCTAATACAGCCTCTACTTTTGGCTCACTCTGGCTAATCGTGTGAGGATTGGAGATTGATTCTAGAAGTATTTCTGGCTTTTGGTAGAGAAACAAAGTCATATGCCTTGGAAAAGAACATGGAAAAGTTCTTAATATATGGCTGCATATTGAATGTTTTGCTTGGAAAGACACATGTGTTTTGTGAACTTACATTGATCAGAGGACTATATATGAAGTATCCACCTGTAACATTGTATTTAAAGTAAATTTGACAATATTGCTTAGAATTTGGAACATGTCAAATAAGAACTGCAATACAATGCAATATCTTCTTGAGCTAATTAAGAGGACCAATAACTTCATTAGTTCTCACAGGACTGCTGTTGAAAACTCTATTAGAGCCAGCGTTGCACTCTTGGTTGAGACCTTATACTACCCAGGAACTAGACACTTTGGCATAATTAGGGTAGGGAAGGAATTCAATGATGAGCATTTAAGATAACTTTGAATTGTATTTAGAACAATGTTAGTGGAGGTAACTAAACTACAGTGATTGAGAGAAAGTTTATAGAGTCTGGCACCAAGAATTATGTACACTTTTCTAAATCACAAATGCTTCCCTTTCTATAGCATAAAATTGGACATCATTCAAGCAATTACTCAATAATGCAAATAGATGCTGGGGCTTATATGTCAAGTTTGTAAATAGCCAATATTGGAAGTGCCTTAGCATCTATGTCAGGATGCAAGGGACGTTGACATGGAGGTTCTATGGAGCACAGTATGAAAAATCGTCTAGTCAGTGCGGATTGCTGCAGATACTATTTACAATGAAAAGAATCAGGTTTAGAAAAGGTCACAAGGTTCTTTAGTTTTTCAAGGCTGATAAAATAAATCTAGGGAAAGGAAATGGCAGAGACAACATTCCTAGAGAAATATAGAATAATCATAGTATTGGGATTGAAGGCAACAATTCAGATTGAGAGAGCTGACACTGATGCTGCATGATTCTTCCCTGTGAGTCTAATTGCTTATGAACAGAATCTCATGGAATGGGAGTGACCAAGACATACCTCAGGCTGGGAAGTAACCCAGAAGATGCCAGAAAATATAATCAGAGACTATGTATTCCTCCACCAGGCTTTGAACTCTTAGCACTTAGGGACCTTAAATTGAATCAAGGATAGATTGAGAGAGAACGTATAAGGGAGTTTCTAGGTAATATGAAGTATAAAACATCAGGGTTAAAATAAGAGTGGGGATCTTTGATGATGGATCTATATGGAGAAGCATAAAGTAATGTTGGAGAATGACTGATGGGTGGAGTGATAAGTAATTTTAATGAAAAAAAAAAACTTAATAAAGGCTCTCTTGTCCCTGTGCCAAGGACAAACTGGGGGCTAGGAACAAAATCCAGATTTCCCATGTCAGTAGCAGATGCAGGAACCCCATTATTTGAGCTATCACCTGATGCCTCCAGGGTCTGCATTAGCAGAAAATTGGAGTCAAGAGCTTGAATCAAATATTGAACCTAAGCACTCTGATGTCAGATGCTGGTCCTCACTGCTGAGGGATATGTAACAAATATAGTAAACCACTCATCTCTTTAGCGGTACACATTAAATACATTTATTAAAAGCATACTTCATGAGTTAAGTACAAAGTGTAAAGCAGCTCATGACAGAGCTGGGTTTCCATTGGAGGGAGACAAGAAAGGGAGATGTAGAGGAGCGAGCTCCCTGCTGTCGCACAACGAGTTGGGAAGGGGTATGATTTGGTGAGAGAGGCTAGGACAAAATGTTGAGCATTCAAGGCAACCCTAATGTTGATGACATGTTGTGCTTCCCTGCTTTCTCTTCTGCATTGGTTATACCTCTCCTTTACAGTGGCAGGACAGGAGCTAACTTCATTGTCTAAAGTGACTTATTACCCATTCCTCCAAATATTCAGTAAAGCTGCATACTTTGTGTTTCGTTTTCTTCAGAGAGCTGGTAGAGGGGCTAGTTTACAGGCCAGATTTTGGTTAGGAAGATACAGATGGGTTATATTGAAGTGGCAAATGTCTGACAGCTGAGTTATATATAACTTTCATCCATGCAAAATATTGTTCCTCTCTATAGCATTTTTTAAAATTTCGTGGAGTTCTTTATCCAACTTATCTTGAGAAACATATCTATGAAAACTTAGTGCCAAGCAACACCCCACAAAAGAGTTCAAAGCGATAAGTAAAAGTTAAATAGAAATGAGAGATTAAAAATAAATTATATCAGGTATTTTCTAATTGATTAGTCCCTGATAAATAGCTTCAATGGAAGCAAAATTTAGCAGTGACTGTAATATTTGCACAAACTAAATATGAGGTGAATTCTATGACTTTATTGCTAGGGAATGTGTTAATGTACACAAAAAAGAGAGTATAGTCTCATTCTTTATGCCAACTTTTATCAGAGAAGAACAGAAAGATAATGTACTGACTTTAAGATTTTGATGTTTTGATGCTTGAAAAATGTTTTGAATTTGAATTAAAATATTGTATTTAATATTTATGTTGATTACTAAGTCTCTTGGTACCCTCTCAAATGTGGTGCATAAGTAGAGTACCTCAATCTTCTCACCCTAGTCCCCAACCCAAGTGGTAGCAATATTGTCTATTTGGCCTTGGTGTTGAGATGTGCAGCAATTGCAGATGCTATCTATAGTTGGGAGAATTAAGCTGTTCTGAATATTTGCTTCTCTAAGTTGTACTTCTTTTAATGTGACTATTTCTAATGAACACTTCATATCCTCCAAGGCAAGGTCTTCCATCTGCAAGATGGAAGCTTTTTAATCACTGCTAGATTGCAAATTTGGAAGAGTATCTTGAGATTTGTTTAGCAAGTTAACTCCTGTCCTAAGCACAGTAAAGAAGAGGTGTAGCCAGTGCAGAACAGACACAGTAGACAGGCACACAATGGAACAAGCTCCTACTGATGTAAGACAGATGGTGAGTGTTTGAGTTTTGCTTAGAAGGATAGAAACAGAAGCCCATTGGGAATTCATGTTTTTCCCCTTTGAATTCTGTTATTCCTTTTATCTTTTAGAAATATGCTTCTTTTAACTCAACCACATTAACCAAACCAAGGTTCTGCAATTTCAACTCTGTTGGGTTTTGAGACCTTTCCACTTTCCTACACAGCTCTATGTAACCCAACCCCACCTAATTCTTCAGTCTATCACAGAAGCAAAAGAAATACTTTTGGCTTTTCCTTAACCCCTACAATACCTGTCTGACTTTAGATCAAGCCTTTTCCTGGAGTTGAGGTGTCAAGAGCCACAATTTTCTATGTAGTTCACCACCCACATTTCTTCAGCTGCTAACAGAATGGTGGGTCAAGTGTTAGGTGGAAACCCCAGAAGCCCCCCTAAGCACCATGTTCAGAACAACTATGGTCCCAGTCATGAGATCTTTATTTTGAACTGATTTATTTTATTTACCACGTCCTAACAATAGGATCAAAGCTTCAATGTGAAATACATTTTTCATTTAAGACTTGCAGGAGTCATTTTAATTCTACTCTTACTGGTTTTCCAGGAGCTTGAGCATATCTCATTTCTTCAGTATTGATAATTTCTTTCAGATGCACCCAGATCTTTAGAAGTGCCGCTGTCATTTCTTTGTCCTTTAGGTCCAATGAGTTAGGCTAACACCTGGTTTCTCAGTGGATTTGTTGTCTTGAAATATGCTGATAAGAGACAAGATAAACGATTTATGGCCTCTCAAACAAAAGTGATATTCATATAGGTCCAGCGTACCATATAAAATTACAATTACTTTTTGAGTGAAAAAGTATATGATTCTGGCCTGCGCCATGGCTCACTAGGCTAATCCTCCACCCGTGGCACCAGCACCCCAAATTCTAGTCCTGGTTGGGGCGCCGGATTCTGTCCCGGTTGCTTCTCTTCCAGTCCAGCTCCCTGCTGTGGCCAGGGAAGGCAGTGGAGGATGGCCCAAGTGCTTGGGCCCTGCACCTGCATGGGAGACCAGGAGGAAGCACCTGGCTCCTGGCTTCAGATCGGCGCAGCGCGCCAACCATGGTAACCATTTGGGGGTGAACCAACGGAAGGAAGACCTTTCTCTCTCTCTCTCTCTCTCTCTCTCTCTAACTCTGCCTGTCAAAAAAAAAAAAAAAAGCATATGATCCTGCCTTTACTGATGTTCATGATTCGGAGCATATAAATAAAAAATAATCTAAGCAATATATTTTGCTAGTTTGTTTTTAGAAAAAGGTGGTTTTGTAAATTCATAATACATTTTGCTTGTGGGAATTATAAACAAACTCTGGAAGTGATGCCAAAGAAATTTGAACCTAGTTTGAAAAGGTACCAATTGCTATTAGTTAGCCTGGCAAATTGGCAACTTGGAAGGACAATGCTCATTTTTTAAGTATTATGTTAAGTTTAAAGTTTATTCAGTGATTTATAATCATACTGTATCAGAGCCTGCTGTTAAATGATCAAACTGAATAAAATTTGGCTCATATTCTGAAAATGAAAAACTGCATGTGTGTTCAACACTACTGCCAGGATCATCAGGACACCAATTGACACCAAAGTTAGAATTATATGCCTTCATCTGTAAATGGACTTATGTTTTAAGATATATATATATATATACACACACACATATATATATACACACACATATACATACACATACATATATATACCTATATAAATATATAATTACATATATAAATGCACATATATTTTATATAACTTATTTATTTTATATATAAATAAAATTTAGCTATACCAATGATGAATCAACCCTTTATAAGTCAAACTAGTAATACAAAACCAAAATTGCATTCAACCTTGAGTCACCCTTGACTTTTCTCTGATACAATATATTAAATCTGTACCTTTTTTATTGCTTCCACAACAGTTTACTACAAAGTTAGCGACTTAAACAACAGCAAACATTTTATCCTACATTTCAGTAGGTCTCCCTCTCCATCTAAAGCTATATACATAAGTTGAAATAGAGTAAATCAATTTTGCTCTTGGCAACAATTTGTTATATGGGAGACAGCAAAATGGCCCCCCAGAGTATTCAGATTTAATCCTCAGAACCTGTATGTTAAGTTACTTATAAAATGTGTAGATGGACTTGCATTTGATCATGAACTGGATTACTGCATAACTCTTCCATCTGGTCTTGCTGTTTCATCTTTGCCTCTACTGACAATTCTCTACAAGACAGCCCAGTTAATCTCTTAAAAGATCAGCTGAGTTTGTACCACTATTCCAATTCACTAACAGTAAAATTCAAAGTCCATCAGACCTTCCAAAATGCATCCAAGTTATCTCCCAGCCTCATATATGCCATATTCCCCTATACTTACCCTGCTGTAATCACTCTGGCTTCGTGATGATGTTCTGATTAACAAAGCTTATTCCCTTTCAAGGCCTTTGAACGTGCTATTCTCTCTACTTAGGATGTTGTTGCTCCCCTGCCTTCCCAAAGTCTATATGGTGCACTCCTTCAAGATGCTGCCTAACGGGAGACTTCCTATAGACATCCTTTATGAAAATAGCAAGCTCGCCTAGTCCCAATTGCCCTTTATTTCTTTGTATTTTTCTTCCTTCTTGCTTATCACTATCTGACACAAGACACTGTGTCTCCTCCAAACAGAATGCAAGCTCCATAAGGACAGGCAATTCTGTTCATTACTGCACTGCAGGATCTACAGAAGGGTGTCTGGTTCAGAGTATGTATTCCATGAATATTTGTTGAATGAGCGCAATCTTTGCAGCGAAGACATCTATCTCACTCTAGTCTATCTTGAAAGTTCTGAACAAGTTCCAACAGCCACCTTCAGGTACATATTTGCTCTTACAGTTTTCAATTATTTTTAAATCTATCCACTGATATTTTGTTCCATCGCTAAGAATCCAGTATAATAATGTGATATTTCCATCTGCATTTGCCACAGTTCACATTCTTCACTTACTGGTGGAAAAGTACCCAGTAGATAACATTTGAACTTACGTTTAGTAATGCTTTATTGTATTTGCACTACACTCAGCTCTAACTAATCCTGACATATTTACTATCAGCGACCTGAATCACTGAACTAATTTAGATTGTTTTCTTGATCACAAATGGTTTCTTCTTCTTTTTT
Source organism: Lepus europaeus (assembly GCF_033115175.1). Lineage (NCBI taxonomy): Eukaryota > Metazoa > Chordata > Mammalia > Lagomorpha > Leporidae > Lepus > Lepus europaeus. The sequence continues at coordinate 47,956,404 of NC_084836.1, read as the reverse complement.
TTTTAAAGGAATGTCTTATGTGGTGTCTTAACCACTTAAATGTCTTCCCTGACCGCATTAAAAAAAAAAGTTTTAAAGATTTATTTATTTGAAATTCAGAGTTACAGAGAGAGAGAGAGAGAGGCAGAGAGAGAGAGAGAGAGAAAGAGAGAGAGAGAGAGAAAGAGAGAGATCAATGGATCGATCGATCTTCCATCTGCTGGTTCACTCCCCAATTGGCTGCAATGGCCAGAACTGCCCCAATCTGAAGCCAGGAGCCAGGAGTTTCTTCCAGGTCTCCCACATGGGTGCAGGGGCCATCCTCTACTGCTTTCCCAGGCCATAGCAGAGAGCTGGATCAGATGTGGAGCATCGGGACTTGAACCATCACCCATATGGGATGCTGGCACTGCAGGCAGTGGCTTAACCTACTACACCACAGCGCTGGCCACAAATGCTTTCTTCTGTGCCCTTTGATACGAGCGCATTTTGACTAATCTAACCCAAGATTATTAACAGAGGCAAGCATGGATATATGTACAAACCATCATTTAGAAATGAACAGGTTAAGAAAATTTATACACAAAATAATAGGTTTGAAACAAAACTTGAAATCAAAACTCCCATTTGTTCTATAATATAATGTGCTAACCATCCTGGGAATGTGGTAGTAACCTGTTAAGACAGCTATACACATTTTATACTGAGATATTACTTAAAAAGCTTTACCTTTTCAGGTAATAATCTATATACAAAATACTGTCCAGATTTTTTAATGTTTCTTTGGAACAAAAATCTTCTGTCTTTTCAGAACAGAGATAATAAGCAATTGGTAATAATGTTTGGAAGCTATCCAGCTACACAATTCAAGAACAATCAAGTTGAAAATAGTCATGTGCTGTAATCTTCTCAGCCAAGACACTGGTATGTAGGATTCTCTCCTCTTGCACAAGATAAATTAATAAAGAGGAAATTGTTTTAAAAAGGATCTCCCACTAAATAATGACTGTACTCATACATAACAGAAAGACAACTAAATTGAATGTGTGTTGTGTAAACTTGGGTAAGGGAGGTAATCCCATTTACCTGTATTTCTTTGAATCTTGGTTTCATTTCTAAAATGAAGCAATGTAACTAGAGAATTCTCTCTTTATTTATAAAATTTCTCAGTTTGGCTTATTACTGTTACAATGATCCAAAGATAGAGTTTCCTTATTTATACTTTGTATTTAACAATCATCCCCAACAAACTGTAAAGAAAAATTAATACTAATAGACACTGTGCTGATACAATCTCAACACTTCAAAATATGATTACTTTCCTAAAATGTAACCAAGTCATTTTAAAAATTGAAAGAATGTTTGATAATTTGAAGTTATCCAGCATAACTGAATAGAAGAAGAATACAGATTATCTTTTGATATGAAATAGCTAGAGCAGTTTATGGTCACAGGAAAAGAAGTAGTTGAAACAATTTTGAGGTTAGTATTTTCATGTATTCTTTCTGTAACCAACAGATGTAGAAAAGCCCTGTAAGTGCAGAAATGGTATGTAAAAGATGACCCTTTATAGCAACAATAAAAACCATCCATGAGTTTCCTTTTCTTATTTTAGTTTTAACTGACAAATATTGTACCCATTTACAAGGTATCATGCAAGTTTATATATATATATATATGTTTATATATATATATACATATATATATATATATAAATATATATAGTCATTTTGTATCCTTTCACTGCCTTAAAACCAAATGCTTTGGTGGAACTTTATCAGATTAGCTAATGTTTTGTTTTTGTCATGACTACTACATGTTGTCAAGGCTGAATAAATTTGTATTTCAGCAGTCTAAAGTTGCAGGTTTTGTGACCGAGCTAAGCTTAAGCCATAAATTTGTTGTCTTGTGAAATGGCAGTTTTGAAGATGTCATCCTTTCTTTTTTTATTTTTATTTTTAATTTTTTAATTTTTTTCTTTGCCAGCACTCAGGGCAAAGACCCCAAAACAGCTCGTTTCTCAATTAGGCAGGAGCAGGGCTTAAGCCATGCCTGAGTCACTGCAGCTCTGATCCCAACCTAATCTCTACATCCTGGTCCCACACTGGCTGGAAGCTGGTCTCACTCCATCCAAGGGCCTAGTTCAAGAGCACCTATGGTTTCCTCAAGTTTGAGCATCCCACGCTCCTGCCGCTGGCAGTGCCACTCAGCCATGGACTGCAGCATCCACTTGGTCTGGAGCTTGTACATGTAGGAGCCATAAACCACCACTTTGGTGAGGTCTGAAGATTCCAGAGCCTTCAGCTCAAGCATGGCCTTGCTCACTTGCTCAATGTAAGGGATTCGAGAACCGTCTGGGCCAAACATGGCTTCCAGCAGCTGTGTCTGCACCTGCAGCATCTCGGGATCTTTCAGGTCTTTCGGAACCTTCACCCACGGAGGAATGTTCTTGCGTTTGGGGAGCATTCCCATCTTGCCACTCGGGGTCCGACAGCAGGCCTAGCAACCAATCATCCTTTCTTAAATCATATTCTTTAGCCAAAAAACCCACATAGGATTGCTTCTGAATGAATTGCAGAGTGGTTCTATGAGTTTTGATTCAGTGTACCAATTTTTATGTTATTCACACATACTCATACACTCCTTAGCATTCACAGAATATAAAAATATCCTGGATATATTTGAAGAGACAGCCTTCTGTTTCTCATTTCAATATTCTATTGTGATAGTTTAGAGCTACATATGTGGAAGTGGTTTATGTTTGTGTGTGTGTGTGTGTGTGTGTGTGAAAAGTGAAGCCAGTTATAAAACATCCTTAATCTCAGGGTTGTTAAGAGCCTTATTCCTGAGTCACGGTGACATGAACAATTAAAAAGAAAATTACCTGAGGATGAAGTACCCTTATTCTCACATTAGGGCTCCTAACCACTACTAATTTCTTAAGTAGATCTGAACAAGTAGTGAAAGACTATGGCATGCGTATAAGAACAGTTTGTCTCTTACTACATTTTGTATCATAAAAATCACTGGTAATTTCTGTTGGAGAGTAAATGTTATTAAAAGGCATTCCAGAATTATTTAGGCTATTTAATGAATGTATGTCATAGTTTTAAATAGTAGAGCAGCCAAGTTGGTAAGCCTCACAATTATAAAACATGAGTTTATCATCTTTCCAGAAATTAGAATACTTATTTCAGTGTGTATATTGTGTTATTTAAGTTGGTGCTTATCTGTGTGTTTTGCTATGAGAGATACAGAAGATTTTTTGTGGTTTCCCTTGTTACTGTCACAGGTGGAGGGAATTACTGTAACACAGCACTATTCCCATCCAGAGCCTAGCTTCTTCCCATTTGATCCTTTATCTCTTCTAATATTTTCTATTTAGTAATCTGAAAATGATACCTTACTCTTTATTTGACATTTAAAGCCAGATACAGAACTCTGAAGAAGGCACCCAGTAATATCTACAAACTAAAATAATTATGAGCTTGAAACTTAGTCTAGACTTAAATCCCAGCTCTGCTTCATTTTAGCTGCTAGAGCTTTTTAATCTTCTGCATGCAACCAGAAGTAGTATCAATTGTACTCATGTCCATTAGTAGTGTCTTGAAATCCGTTGGAGAAAAGACATACCCTCTAGCATTACATTTTAAAACAAATTATCCATTTATTTTGGAAGAGTTACAGGGAAAAGGGAGAGAAAGATCTTCTACCCACTGGTTCACTCTCCAGATGGCTGTACTGTCCAGCACTGGGCCAGGACAAAGCCAGGAGCTTTATCTGTGTCCTCCATGTAGGTGCAGGGGCCAAAACACTTGGGCTATCTTCATCTGCTTTTCCCAGGCCATTAGCAGGAGCTGGATTGGACATGGAGCAGCTGGGACTCAAACCAGTGCCCAGTCCTAATGCTGGCATTGCAGGCTACAGTTTTTCCAGCTATCTCACAATGCTACCTCCTCAGTGGTATTCTTATAATTTCTTCTAATTCCCTGTTTTCTCATGTATGAATTGCTTCTCAAGCCATTTCCTCAGTACCCATCTACATAAGAAAGACCCTCTTTGAGACCTTAACTTTAAAGCAACTTGTGTTGTCATCTTTCCTTTCCTCCTGACTTTGTAACACAAAGCCATACCTCTACCAGTTGACACTGAATATTATGCGTTCAGTGTGGGAAGATCAGAAAACTGCAGCATTCAACCTGAAAACATCCAACTTCTCCTAATAAGTATCTTATGAATATCTATTGCAAAGATTAAATGGCTTTGAAAACACCTGGCTAATAGCTAAGGTCTTTGTAAAGGGCAACTGTTATTATGAAACCAGTTTGTTGTGTAGGTGGAAATCAATGAGGGACAAAGAGGAAGCAACTTGGTTTTATTTTTTCAAATACTATCTTCCTGGAGGCCAGATCATTCTCCTTTGTCCATGCATGCATAATATAGCAGGTAGATGTCATAGCCTCTCCAAGTGTGTTATGGGTGTTAGGACAAAGAAAATTCTAATTATAAAATCATACTTCAATCCTTTCCCAGTTCAAAGACTGAATCCAGACACTATAGATCAACAACCAGCAGCCACCTGCCTTGTGCCCCGCTGCTGCCACTTCCTTCTTCCTCCTTCCTCCTCCTTTCTTCTCCTTCCTTCTTCTTTTATGTTATTTATTTGAAAGGCACAGTTACAGAGAGAGGAAAGACAAAAAGAGAGTGATCTTCTATCTACTGGTTCACTCCTCAAATGGCCACAATGGCTAGAGCTGGGCTGGACCGGAGCCAGGAGCTTCTTACAGGTCCCCCACATGGGTGAAGGGGCCCAAGTACTTGGGTCATCTTCTGCTGCTTTCCCAGGCACATTAGCAGGGATTGAATGTGGAGCAGCCAGGACTTGAACCTGTGCCCATATGAGATGCTGGCATCTCAGGCAGCTTTAACCACTATACTATGCCAGCTCCTGCTGCTCTTGTTATTCCACCTCCTTCCCACTAGTTTTTTCCTTTAGGCTTCCAGAAGCTGGGAGAGTTAAGAAGCATTAATAGTTTATATATTAAGTTTAATTAATTATAGACATTTTGAAAATGAAATAGACTAGACTAACTTTCCATAGAATAGAATGAACATGAAAATTTCAGAATGTTCATCATGCAAGAAATATTGGCATCATTTTACAAACTTTTCATTCTTTGGAGTGGGAGAAGTGTATGTGTGTGTGCCTGTGTAACAACTTGCAATGTAGGTTATGATCAAAAAGTTCTCAAATCACTGGATTGTTGATGCTAGACAGTAATACCCTTTGTTCTCCAAACATAGAGCTTTTTCTCCCCGAGATGCCTGTGGTCCCTCAGGGACCTCTTTTGTGAAACACTACATTGTATTTTCCAGATGATATGCCTTCCTGTCGACATGTTATGGTTCCATGCTCCCGCCCACCAGTGGTGCATCTCTGTCGACTTCATCGTATAGGCAGCCATCTCCAGCAGGGTCTGCCCCCTGGTCAGACTTGCTCTTGTCTACCCAGCAGTGGGAAGTTATGTGCCTCCACTGCAACCCTCTTCATCCAGTCTTTATATTAGACATATCTAGATGGAAGTCAGATCGGCTTCCTTAGAGCTCAAACTCCAAGAGTTACAGTCTTGAAGGATTTCTTTCCCTCTCTTCTAGCAGTAGGGGGCCTCTGGGGTTCAGAAAGTGGGTAGTCCAGCAGGAGAGTGAGACGGCAGTCTTTGCTGCCAGTTATCAAATGTCACTTCTATAATGGTAAATATTTTTAGGGACATTTGTATAGACGAATCAGAGTCTGTGGTTAGGAGTCATAGGACTGGATTGTAGGTTCTGTGAGAATATGTCATATTACTGGGTAAAGTTTCTGTGTAAATTGCTGATTACTAATTGTTCTTGGTTTGGGGGCCTCAGTGAAACTCTGTGACAATAGAAGTACCATTTGCTATTTTGTTAGGTTTAATATTGCACGTCTTAATTACTTCCTTTTCCTTGAATCTTCTCTCTGGGATTCCCTTACTGTGCTGATAGTCAGGAACTTTTCATCGGGTACTGAGAGAATCTGGATGTGAGATATTTGTATGTTTCCTCCCCTGATTTCTTTTAAAACATGGGCAGGAAAAATCCCCATAATGTGAGACTCTTGACTGGTCTAAATGTGAGTACTTAATTTAAACTTGATCAGCCTCCTTTCTGGGAATTTTTTTTTTAAATCATGGATTTAGGGGGCCAGTGCGTGGCTCACTTGGCTAATCCTCCACCTGTGGCGCCGGCACCCCATATGGGCACCGGGTTCTAGTCCCAGCTGCTCCTCTTCCAGGCCAGCTCTCTGCTGTGGCCTGGGATGGCAGTGGAGGATGGCCCAGGTGCTTGGGTGCCTGCACCCACTTGGAAGACTAGGAGGAAGCACCTGGCTCCTGGCTTTGGATTGAAGTAGCTCCAGTTGTGGTGGCCATTTGGGGGTGAACCAATGGAGGGAAAACCTTTCTCTCTGTCTCTCTCTCTCACTAACTCTATCTGTCAAAAAAAAAATCATGGATTTAGAAAATATGACTCAATTTCTCTCCAGTGAATGACTAAGATTTTATGAAATCAGCAATTGCCAGTGATATTGTAGGGCAGCGTTTCCATTATGATGCCACAATAACCTTGCTCGGATCTGCACAGGCCACACAGGCAAATGCTTGGACTTGAGCAGTTCTACTCTGGGCTGCATACCTTGTAACCCTTCTGTGATGGGAGAGAGTGGGAGGCCCATAAGAAGACGCTTTCTTTCCTGAAAGACTGCCATGAGACAGTTTCTCACCTCCTCCCCGGTTCCTAGGAAGTATGGGACTAGCTTCCTTGTCCCCACTCCCTCATGGACAGAGCGGCAGGATGGAAAGAACACTTAATTGCAGCCCACAATTGGCTCCCAGGGAACAGGGTATCTCACAACGCACAGGGCAGTCAGCCAGCCCCTTCTGTTTTCTGTTTCAGAGTTGTACTTTGTGGCAGATAGTTAAAAAATAATAATAAAAAAAAGCAGCCCTGGGGGAGCTGGCATCTTTGGCTTATTATTCTTTCCACTGTCTATGTAAGTCATAAACCATCTGAACCTAAAAGTGATTGCTGTATCTTTACCTGTTGAACCAGCTCGGCTTTGGCCTTGGCATTGATCTGCCTTGTGTATGCTGGAGAGTTATGCTTCTTCCCCATGGGGGGAAATAACAGGCTGCAATAAAAGAGACTAAAACAGAGACAAAAGAAGCAGAGAGTGTGAAAGTGCAGCCACACTGCCAACCTGGCTATGTCTTATTTGTTTAAGCCTTTCCTATATTTACAAATTACCAGTTCATGCTGGATTTCTGCTTCTCAAAGTATGTAAGTCGTGACTAAAACATGGGTGCCTCAAAAAGTTTGTGGGAAATGGCATTAAAACAATATTTTGCTGCAAAGATTTTTGAAATTCACACAAATGTTCATGTAAATGTATATTATAAAAACTGTGCATGAATTTCACATTTTTACAAAATTATTTTTAATTCCTTTTCCACAAACTTTTTGAAGTGCCCTTGTATAAGTGAGATCCCCTTTCCCACTCTCAGTGCTGGTGACCTGAGGCCCATTGTGCCTCTTGATCTCAGGGAGTCCACCTGCTCTGGGACTAAATCGTCCAGTTCCTACTATAGAACATTTATGTCATTTTAATCAATGAATGACTACTATGTGCCTGTTCACCCCCACGTCTGGGGAATTGGGTACAGTGAAGGACCTATTTGTCTAGGCCTGATCTCAGATGCTACTTTCAGTAGGATTTAGGATCCTTGGTTGCAACCCAGAACAAATTAATGAATTCACATTGGTAAATGGTGAATTGGCAAATGCAAATTAAAAAAATAAGAGGCTTATTTTTCCATGTTGAAAATAAGAGATTTGGCTCTCAGAGAACTTGTTGTTCTTCCTCCCTTCCTTTGAAATATGTGTCAATCCCTTTGGTGGATAAATAAGGCTTTTGCCAGTTTCATAGCCCAGGAAAGTCCTTCTCAAGGCCCTAGGGGTGGTCTCTTTGAAATGTAAGCCAGGGAGCTAGTACCAGTATCTCCCAGTTTCTGTGGAAGGGTAGGGGCCTAACTTCTGTGAACTCCTTCTGAGCTGCAGTTACCTCCTGTCATAAACAGAATTTTGTTTTTCCCTTTTGTATGAAGTCAGTTAATTGCATAGCCACCCCAGTTACCAAGTAAATTTTACAGGAACTCTTTTTGATAAGTAAACAGGGAAGTCAATTCATCTTACTTGAGGTCTAGTTATTATGTAGCTTGAGACTATGTACAAGGATACTTCAAAAAGTGTGTGGAAAATTCCCAGTATGAGACTACATGTACTTGGTAGACACATATGAAAGGGTAAGATTTTTTTTCTTTGTAACTTCTTGGTGGATTGCTTCTGATGCCGGTCACAGTCTGTTTTCAATGCTTATTCAATAGCACCTGTGTTTTCTTTGACCATTAGCTTTGTGGGAAGGTAATTCCCCAAGAGTGGGATCAGAGCAATTACTTTTTCAAAGATTCACAGTTATGTTAAAGATTGTTAAGAACAATCTTTGTGTCTTGTATGGCAGTGGATGAGGGTCCATATTATCAAGAAAAACAATTGGTCTGTATTCCACCTGTTAAGCATCAGTACCATCCTCATCACAAAGCATAACTGAAAGTTTTGGACCAGAAAAGACTCAAGGAACACTGCAAAGAAAGGATAAAATCTATTTACTATAAATATCCTCGCTATGTTAGCAGCTCCAAATCTCAGGTGTCCACATAGTAAAGGACAGGACTGGAGCCAGACAGTCTGACTGGGTTCTCTCTGGCTTCACTTACCACATGACCACTCTCAGACTCCCTTTCTTCACTTACAAAATCAGCTTTAACAGTACCTATCTCTGAAACATAACAGGCAGGGAGGAAATACAACATATATTTACTGTTTAGTTGAGAGGTTGGTGCATGTTTTGTGCTCAACCTATAAATATTATAACTATCCTTGTATTCAAGGCTTTCTTGTGTCTCATTGCACAGTTAGAAGTTGAAATTTTTTTTTGTCTTGGAGACTTCTCAATCTCTAAGCACTATAACATGTAAATGACCAGGTCAGGTAACCTTTAAACTAATTTAGCACCTTGTAAATGATAGTTTCTAATGGACCCATTATCTAAAAGTAAAGTGTCTTGAGCAATCAAAGCAAGGGATGGGATGTATGCCCACATTGGTGTGAGGATTGTGGGGATAGAAGGAGACCTTAAGGGGGATGTGAATTTAAGAGGTGGGGCCACTTATTATTTTTCTAAGCAGGACAGTATCGTAGCCCCCCATATTGATTATTTGGCATCATCAGTAAAGATTATCTACTATTGTATATATTTTGATTGCATTCTCTACAACTCTACAGCGGGTCTAACGTTGCCTCTATTATAGGTAAGAAAACCCAGGTTCAGTTTACCAGGGAAATGGCCACAACTACTCCCAGAATCCTCCCAAATCCCAGTGGTGTAAACATCAATCATAGCCATTTGTTCGCACTCTCTTTGTGTCTGAAGTAGTTTGGGAGTCTCTTCTGGGTGGATTTCCTCCAAGCAGGGCCTCTGGGGTCCAGATTCCTGTCAGAGAGAGGCTCTGCCATTTCAGGTTCACTTTCAGCCACAAAGTCTGGAAGAGAGAAGGAGCTGAGTTGGCCAGGGAGAGTTAGGTCAGGAGATTAAGTTAGCAGAATGGCCACTCTTGCTTCCTGGGCTATCTGGCCTTCACTGCAAAGGTGGTTGGGAATCTATCCTCTCTTTGCATATCCAAGAAGAGGAAATGGGCTCCACTGAGGAATTTTCAAGAGAATAGATTCAGATTCAAGTAGGAAAGCAAAAATAAGTGAAAACAATGTTAATATGAAAAGAACGGTAACATTTTAGAGACTCTACAGCTCGTTAGATATTCTGTTTCCCAGATTTGTTCATGTTATAAGCATGGGTTAAAGCCCAGGGAAGTAGCAATGAGTTACGTTTCATGCAAGAAACCTGCCAGTAGCAAGTAACCTTCTTTATGTAGAGAAATAATGTTCTCTATGTTGCTGTAGATGCCACTCTGCAATTTAGTCAGTCTTCTGTAAACATCAATCCTGAGTGCATTATGGGAGTGTGAGCAAGGCAGGAATAGGTCTCAGATGGGGTCATTGGTCTGTCTCTGCCTGGAGAGAGAGAGGGGATGCTACCAGCTGAAGGCCCCCTGAGGGAAGTAAAACACTACTGGATTTCCTTACCTCGTGCTCCAGTGCAAATCAGCCCGAGCCTGTGCTTTCCCCATAATTACAGATTTGCTTTGATTCTGAAAATGAGAGGTACCTATTAGGACATCTGAGGCAAGTCCTTAATGACTGTCATTTGTGAGCTCTGCGGAGTGCCATATCACACTTGCGGATATGGCCTTAAAACAGCTGCTGGGGAACTCCTACCCAATCTTCTTCTGAGTCACCGGGGCTAATTTTGCAGTGAGGCTAATTTCTGGAAGGCTTAATATGGGAGTCATGAGCAGAGAGCTGTTGCATAGTTACTGGGAGTAGAGCACATTGTTTCCCTCATTCCTTCAATGTTAATTTAGTCCATCCCACCTCAAATTAAAAGGGTCAAAGAGCAGCTTGTCGTTTTGAAACGAAGGATCTGGTGTTTAAACTGGAAATGGTGGGTCCACTTGGTTGGGTGGGGAGGCAGAATGGATGAATGGTTGATCTCAGTAATTTTAGATAATATGCGTGCTTCACTGATAACATTTTTTCTTCTTTTGTGATAATGCAAGTTTGTTGTAAAAATATAAAAATATAAGTAAATATAGTATAAGCGTTGTCTATCATTACATCCCAGATAATACTGCTGAAAATATTGTCTATTCTGTAAGCTGTGTTGCTATATGTGCCTCTCACTCTACAGAAAAACATACTAAACATATTTTGGTTTCATTCACTCATTCATACAATTATATTTATTTGAGAGGATGAGAGAGACAGAGATGGCTTCTATCACGAGTTCACTTCCCCAAATGCCCAAGACATCCAAGTCTGGGCCAGACTGAAGCTGGGATCTGGGAACACAAGCCAGATCTCCTAAGTGGATGGCAGGAACTCAAGCACTTGAGACATCATCTCTGTCTCCCATAGCTTGCTTTGGTAGAAAGCTGGAATAGAGAGGTAGAACCAAGTATTGAACCTAGGTTCTGCACTGTGGGAGTGGTTACTGTAGCTGCTAGGCTAAAAGTCCAAACTCCCATACTTTGACTTTGCACATGTGATTTTAAATTTAACAGTGTATTTTGAACATATGTTTTGGTTAATGTTGTATGATCTCTTTAATAACTGCTTGAAATATCCTGGACAATGATATTTTCTCTATCTGACATGTTCTTTTCTCTAGTTTTTTGGGATTATCTCCTTTTATGTTATTTACAGTTCAGCAAAATCACCAAGGTGAGACCTGGGCTACTGAACTTACTGTAGCTATCCAGTCACCTCTTGTACCTCAATCTTTACATTCCTGTACACCTCTCTGTCATTGTCTGATTCCTCCTTTCTTTATCTCTTTCTTCTTCCTTTCCTTCTTTATTTTCTACTTCTACTTTTGCTTAACTCAAATATAAGATCCTGTCCTCTTATCAGACAGTTTATATAATCATCATTCACTTGTCTCTTTGGTTTTCTGCTTCCTTTTCAATTTTTCATCCCTGGAGATAGCCCTCACTTTCTCACAAGTTTATTGTGCTTTAAAAACATTATTCATAATAGAATTTATGATATTTTATAGCAACAAGGGTTATCTGGGGAGGAGGAAAATACATAATTTACTATATAGTCAGAAGCTGAAAGTGTTTCCAGTTCACTTTCTAAATGCCACGTGTATTTAATGCAAATTCTTTCTCTAGAAAAATATTTGTTGGAAACTGGAAGAAAAATTTTATACATCACTAAGTATTGTAGACATCTTCTAATCTATAGGACTTTATTCCACTTTTATATTATTGCCTGCAATAGAGTTAATTTCCTGTGTTTCTATACAGACTATGTTGTAAAAGTTAAGGAAATATATTCATACTTCAGAAATTGCTAGTAGGCTGTGTAAAATCTATTGAATGATAAGTTCAACTTCCGTGAGTCATTAAAACAAATTTATTAAATCTAAGCAAGACATGGTCTTCTGTATTTGATGCTTCTTTATAACATTCCTGAAGAATAACAAGTTCTTTGTTGAGAAAACAATTGTGGAATAAGGCAATAAAAATGTACTCAGCAATTATTTTATGACCTGGCAATTTTATCTTGGGCAGTCAAGTACAGACTTGACCTGTCTATATCCTTGCCATCTTTTTTGAAAAATCTTAAAGATGAACAAGATGTTTGCCAATTTGATTTACAAGTTGAAATGACTACGGTATTGGTAATCAGATATATCCCAGGTATCATGTACATTCATTATGACATAGCTCTGCTATCTAACATGTTCAATGCTTGAAATGTCTTGTGATTTCAAGTGATTATTCATTTGTATTTTATGAAGTTCTACAGATTTCCTCTTATTACAATTGTCTTGATTAAACAATGTGTTTGAAAATATTTCTGGAGAAATATTGTTTTCATAAGAATGGAAAAAAATAAGACTAAAATATGAATTTGTAAATTGTCAATGTTGGCTAAACTTTCTAAAGACATGTTTATAGAGAACATAAATTTGCCCCCCTTCTCCAACCCCAGTATATTATCTACAAAATGATGGGAGGATTTTATTTATTTATACAAGGTACACAAATTTCACATATACAGATTTAGGAGCATAGTGATTCTTCTCACCCTATCCTCCCTCCCACCCATGCTCTCATCCATCCTCCTCCTTCCTTTCTTAGTCTTAATTTATTAGTTTTATTTATTAATTTATTATTTATTAATTTATTATTATTAACCCTCTACTAAAAATTCAACAAGTAGTAAGAAGAAAAAAACACTATTCCCAACACTGGAGAGAAGGGCTGTAAACAATAACCAAATCTCAAAATATCAATTTCTCTAATATACATTAGATTTTTTGTATTCTATTAGTTACCACAGATCAGGGAATATATATGCTATTTGTCTTCTCGGGCCTGGCTTATTTCACTAAGTATATTGCTTTCCAGTTGTGTCATTGATTTAGTAGACAAAAAGTCGGCAAGAGAGCTCTGTCTAAAATTCAGAACTCCATAGTTTTTATACAAATACATGTTTTTAAAAAATTGTTTTTGGCTGTTCTCTAAGCACAAATAAATCCAGAAAAAGCTTTGGTTAACTGTATGCTGCCTAAATAGAAAGTTAGCATCGTTCTGTTGAAAAATTTTTAATTGATTTGGACAAGATAAAACCACATAGATTGTCCTCTGTCAATTATTCAGAATATTCCTGGTTCACCATCATAAAGATTAGGTGGAAGTACGTGTGTGGGGGCAGCTTTAGCCCCTCCGGAGCATATTCTGAACATAATCTAAGAAAATAATTTACCTAAACAAATCCGTGTATCTGCTGTGCAAGTACACTTAGCAAATAATCTCCAAACTTATCCCATTTCCCTTTTTCCTCTTTCCAGTCAGTTTTTAACCCATCATTAAATCAGCATTATAAGGAAAGCTAGGAATCTGGTATTGATTAGAATATTTTAATAGGATGCCATAAGTAGGTAATTAACCTTGTCAGTTTATAGGAAGAATGCGCACATATGAACTTCATTGTGCTTAATGTAAAGATATCAATTTTAACATAAAAAAAGGTCAGTGGAGACATAAGAACTCAAAAGAGTTAAATATATATAGGTCAAAAGGTACAGCTCATAAGATATTGGCATACTAATTGTGTTTACTTATTTAGTAATGTTAATTAAAAAGACAAAATTTATATCCAGTAATATGTAAAATATTCCAAAATCTCTCTTCAAAATATAAGACAGGGACATATTATTTTGATAATATTTTACTTCCCTATCTTACTGTGTAATATCCACCTTTTTGTAAATATTAGAGTATAGGCTCTAATTGTAGCAGACATAAATAACATTGATAGTCCTTAGAAAAGCTTGTCATTTAAAGCTCCATCAAAACCATGAAATTAAAATTTTATAGATTTAAAAATATAAAAATGTCCCTGCAAGCGATGACAGTGTCTCTGTGGAAATCACTAGCTGCAGTGAGAAATTAACCTATCCTGTGCGAAGCCTTTGAAGAATCTATTGCTCTGAGTGAACTTTCTCTGAACTGGAAAGTTCCTCTCAGATCTACAGACTTCTGAGGATTAGCATTTGGCCTCTGAAGAGAGCATGAAAACTTTATTTGTAACAAATTCTCTGTCTCTTTTCAATCAGCTAACAAATATTTGTTCCTTAATTGATGGTGTGTATAGCATTCATTTGGATGCTGAAGGAATTCAAAGACATAAAAGGCTAGAGTTTAACAAAACAACACAATTGGATAGCCAAGGTGTCCTTAACTCGAGATGATAAATAGTAGCAAAATGAGATGGTGCTCCATGACCTCTGAATAATTATCTTATCATTAGAGGAAGTTCAAACTCACTGAGGTTAGAGGAGAGCGAGTTGAAGTTTTTGAGATATTGGGCAGGACACTTGCACATGACGGAATATGGGGCAATCAGGAAGACTGGGAAGTTTCACTGTTTAAAATGTGAACCACAAATTCTGTAGCAGGTGGGATTGAAAAGAAACTTACTGTAAAATTTACCTTTTTAAAACTTTTGAGGCCTCAAAATTTGTGTTAATAAAAACAACAATAAGAAAAACAATGAACACCACTGGGGGATTTACTATGTGTTAAAGTAGTAAGCAACATTTTTCTTTTTAGAATCACCCATTAGGTCAATATAAGGAGAAACATGAAAAAGGCAGTAGAGCATAAGACACGTATTTTGAGGACTGACATTGTTGCTCAGCAGGTTAAATTACTGCGTGGACACCAGCATCCCATATTAGAGTCTCAGTCTGAGTCGCAGCTGTTCTGTTTCCCATCCAGCTTTCTGCTAATACAGCTGGGAAAGCAATGGAAGGTGACCCCAGTGCTTGGGCCTCTATCTCCCACATAGGAGACCTGAATGGAGTTCCTCGTTTTTGCTTTCACCCTGTCCCAGCCCTGACCATTGAAGCTATTTGGGGACCGAACCTATGGATGAAAGATTTTTTTCTCTTGGTCTCTCCCTCTCTGTCACTCTTTTTGGTAGTTAAAATAAGTCTTTTAAAAAAGCCATGGATTTGGGACTCAAATTGACCTAAGTTTTAGTTTTGGTTCTTCTATTTGTAGCCTGTGTAGCTTGGCAAAATGACTTCACCCTAGAGAGTAAGGATTGTTATCTCTTTGGTAGGGATGAAGACACTGGAGAAATTAAACTGCCCAGGGTTGTAAAATTAGTATGGGCAGAATTGAAACAAGAACGCCAATGAATCTGACTCGAGTGTCTGCTCTCAAGCACTATCTTATTCTGTTTTTGCTTTTGTTTGTCCTCATTAATTTAGTAAGCAGTTTTCATCATGTACCATGTCCAGGGCTTGAGCTAGAAATGCAATGGGAAATGAAAATTCTACAATGCTATAGATGAAAGCTGTAGTCATTCATAGATATTTAATCATAAGCTGAGATAAAGGAATGCTTATATAGTTCCGTATAAAGATAAACAAACTTCCCTGTCATTGTGATAATAAAAATATTTTCGTAAGAAAGATCTATGGGGCCAGTAGTTTAGTGTAGCAGGTCAAGCTGTCACTTGTGAAACTGGCATTCCATAAGGACGCTATTTTGTGTTGCTGCCACTACACCTCTGATTCAGCTCCCTGCTAATGGCCTGGGTAAATAAAAGCAGCAAAAGATGGCTCAAGTGCCTGGACCCCTGTCAGCCACATGGGAGACCTGGATGAAACTCTCTACTTTGGCCTGGCTCATCTGTGGCAGTTGTGGCCACGTGGGGAAGAGAACCAGTGGATAGAAGATTTCTCTCTGTGTCTACCGCTCTTTCAAATAAATAAATACAACTTTTAAAAAATAAAGGAGGATCTAAAGAAATGGCAAAAGACATATTAGATCTTGTTATTAAAAATCTTGGTATTTTCCCAAAGACAATGTAAAATCATTGAAAAATTTTAAGCAGAAAGTGACCTGGTCAGATTTATTATTAGAAAAATCACTGGCTAGTTTGGAGAATGGTTGGTGGAAAAACAGTATGTATAAAAGAAGAATTATTAAAACATATTAATTTATATATGCTAATGTATTTTAAATATCATCCAGGAAAAGAACTGGGAGTAGCTTGAAGAAGGACAGCTCACGTGGGAGATGGTGATGAGTACTGCTTTGAAATATAATAGGCTAACAACTCAAAGGACTAAATGATTAATCAGGTGGGAGAGAATGACAAGTGGGAGAGAATACGAATACTCCTAATTTTCTGGCTAATGTATCTTGAGGAGGATGATGTTATACTCCAAGAATAGGAGAGGATTAAGGTTTGGAAGAAAAATAAGGAGCTGAGTCTTGGATATGGGAGTTTAAAATGCCTTTGGTATTCAAGTGAAGATGTGGAGCAGGCAGCTAGATGTCTGGCCAGAGGAGAGCAACAGCTGAAACTGGAAAGATGGAAGCCATCAGCCTGTGGGTAGTATTTAAGGACATGGGTCTGATGACTCAGGGGCAGAATCACAGGGGAGGGAGGACACAGGAACCATGAGACATGGCCACATGAAATGTCGTGGGCTAGAAGAATAGACATAAAAAAGATTAAAAAAGAACAGAAATATAGTTGAGAGACCAACAGAGGGTACTGTCATTAAAACAAAACAAAACAAGACAAGACAAGACAAATATCAGGGAAAATAGAACTGATGGAGTGGTCTATGTTGTCAAATATTGTGGAAATACCAAATAAGATGAAGACAGAAAAATAGCCATTAAACTGTGGCATGAACCTCAATAGTGCTATCAATGGGAGTTTTCATCGTAGAAAAGAGAAAAAGCCAGTTTGGAGAGAACTGAGGAATCACTAGAAATAAAGAATGGAGATAGTAACTTTGCACAGTTCTTTCTGAATATTATATTTGAATTCAAGCAGTGTATGGAAAGAGTACAGGTGGAAAATATGGGGTTAAATGATGACTTTGGGTAATTTTATGTTGGGCAGAGAACACCAGCTGAGAGGAACTGACTCATAAACAGGAATTTGGAGTAACAATTAGTATGTAAGTATCCACAGAGTATAAACGTGCATAGATCCCCAAGTACAGATTAAAGGACTGTGTGTGCTTAGAAGAGAGATGCCATCGCTTCTAATGTAACAAGAGGGAAAAAGGATGTCATGTGCTGGCACGAACAGGTTTTTATGGCTTGTGTTTTGTGGGAGCAATTTCAGGGAGTTCCTGCGGGATGGCTTCAGTTTTCTCTGTTTACTATTGTTTCCCTGAAAACCAGCTAGTCTGTCTTTTAGAATTTAGAATAAGGTTGTAGCATATGCACTTTTTAAAAAGATTTATTTATCTATTTGAAAGGCAGAGTTAGAGAGAGAGAGAATACTTCCATTCCCTGGGTCACTCCTGAAATGACCACAAGGGCCAGGACCTTCAACCAGGTCTCCCACGTGGGTGGCAGGCGCCCAAGCACTTGGGCCATCTTTTGTGGCTTTCTCAGGTGCATTAGCAGGGAGCTGGATTTGCAGTGCAGCAGCCAGGACATGAGCCAGTGCCCATGTGGGATGCTGGTGTTACAGCTGCGCCACAACACCAGCCCCAACCTACGGACTTTTAACCGCAGAAGCTACAGTCTGTGGTATTTAAACTATTTTAATGATTGAACAATTTACTTATACAAAATTAGCCTGAAGGCTTAGGGTAAAAGTTGTATGCTAAAATCAATGATAAGGCTAGATGTAGATCTGGTCTAATGGAAAGGATCAATTTGTTGTAAAAGAGCTTTAGGAAGTAGAATTTTTACACTAGAAAAGAATTTTAATTAAAAAAAAATCCTGATGGTATCCACAGTTGTTATTTTGTTGTTTTTTTACTGTATTTTTAATATTTTATTTTTAAAAGATTTAATTGCAACTGACTTTCATCTCAATTAATACAAAGACATTAATTTATTTGAAAGTCAGAGTAACAGAGAGATAGAGATAGCTCTCCATCCTCCTGTTCACTCTGGGCCAAGAGCTTCATCTGGCTCTCCCTTATGGGTGGCAGGGGCCCAAACACTTGTGTCTCTTCTTCTGCTGTTCCAGGCCATAGCAGGGAACTGATTGGAGAGTAGAGCAGCCAGAACATGAACTGGCCCCATTATGGGATGCCAGCTTGGGAAGCCATGGCTTTAGCAGTTATACCATAAAGCCAGACCCTAATATTTTGTTTCTTTTCACATCCGTATACCTGTTTAAGTATATAATTGTGTAAATGTTTTAATATCATATGTTAACTAGCATTTTTGTCCTATCAGTTTTCCAAAATATGTCCTCTTGACTATCCTACCCTTTCATAACCAAATGACCTAAATCATGAGTACAAATTATATGTATTCTTTCAGATTTTTCTCCATTTTTATAAAGTTGTAGAAAAATATATCTAGGTATTTCATTTTTTGTAAGTTATTGTTTTTCAAAAATGAGACCTGATGTATGCTCTTTTGTGAATTCAGATTTTTTCCTCACTCAACTATCTCATGAAAATCTGTACAAATTAACTGATAAAGTTTTAATTTATTCTTTTTAATACTTTTGATTGAGGTTTCTATCACAAACTATTCAGCCTTCCCTATACTGGATGATGATTTACATTTCTAGTGACTTTTTTGTTTCTATGAAATTCTATTCCTTGAATATGCTTGAGATAAAATCTTATAGTATTTATAATATCTTAATATTAAACTATTATATATTTAATATATTAGTATGTATGAATGAGTATGTGTGGATGTGTGTGTGTAATGGATTTCCTTGAGTTTACCAAGTGTGTAATTTTGTCATATGGCTTATAAATAGTTTTAATAATCAACATTTTTATAAGCAATGTAGGACTGCTTTTCACCTTGCATCTTCACTAAGTCAAGATGAATATTTTCAAAGGAAATAGAAAAGTTGTCATCTATAAAGTTGATTGTTTAAGATTTTTTAAAAGATTTGAGAGGTAGAATTAGAGAGAGACAGAGAGCTCCTCTATCTGTTGGTTCACTCCAAAATGGCCACAACGGCTAGAGCTGGGCAGGTCTGAATCCAGAATCCAGGAACTTCTCCTGGGTCTTCCATGTAGGTGCACTGGCACAAGTACCTGGACCATCTTCTGATGCTTTCCCAGGCCGTTAGCAGGGAGCTGGATTGGAAGTGGAGCAGCCAGGACTCAAACCAGTACCAGTACTGGATGGGAGCACAGTAGGCAGAGGCCAAAACTGATACTCCATGGCACTGGCCCCTATTAAAATATTTTAACAATTTGTAAAAAGGATGTGTTTTATGAAACTTGGCTGATAAAGCCATGTGAACCAACTCCGAATTAGAATGCTGGGTGAGCCCCTGTGTACCTCATGTCAAGGTAGTGATATCAACCAAACCAGTAGGACTAGGGCTTCCAGATAAAATAGGGGTCAACTAATTTGAATTCAAGATAAAGAAGGAATAATTCTTCAGGTATGTATCAAATATTTCAGAGGCCATATGAAAATAATGTTATTTATCTGAGACTTAAATTTAACTAGAAGTCCTGTACATTAATTTGCTAAATCTGATATATAGCCTGAGTTATGACAACATCATTAACCAGTGTCTTAGACATGCCTGGGAAATCTAGAGGGTGAGAAAAAGGTCAAAGATCAGCACAGGGTGGCAGCAGCCTGTACATTCAGCCCTCACGTAGAGTGAATTTTCTTCCACTGGTCAATCAGGACCTGGGCCTGAGAGAGACCAGCATGTGGTATGGTCCCTCTACAGCACACATTGTCCCAGCCAGAAGCCAGAGGTAGAACACCCAATTCCTAAAGCTGAAGAGCATGTGAGCACACTTTAAAAAGAGTCCATTCGTGTGAGTCAAGAAAATGTTCAGGAATGTGAGAGCAGTAACTGGGGTTCTCAAACAGGAGCAAGAGTGAAAAAGTCAGCATTATGTTTACCAGAATCCAAGAGTGTGAAGCTTCCCTTCTTTCTGTCTGCCTTAAACGCTGTTCTCCTTTGCCTTGAGCAGAGCTGTTTGCAATACATCACTGGACAAAGACTTATGGAAATAACAAGGTTCTATGTGAGCTTTGCAGAAAGGAGAAGTTTTGCATCCAGAATGCTAGCAGAGTATAGACTAGCAAATTCAGAGGATGTGACTACATGGGTTGCACGCAGGAAAGAAAGAACACCTGTCTTTGGCTGAAGCACAGAGTAGTCTATGGAGACTCCTAAGAAAGGAGGATAAAGGAACACAATACAGTAGTTTTTTTTTTTATTTAATAAATATAAACTTCCAAAGTACAGCTTATGGGTTACAATGGCTTCCCCCTCCCAAAACTTCCCTCCCACCCACAACCCTCCCCTTTCCCGCTCCCTCTCCCCTTCCAATCATGCTTCATTTTCAATTCTCTTTATATACAGAAGATCAGTTTAGTATATATTAGGTAACGATTTCAACAGTTTGCCCCCATATAGCAACACAAAGTGAAAAAAAATACTGTTGGAGTACTAGTTATAGCATTAAATGAGTGTACAGCACATTAAAGACAGAGATCCTACATAATATTTTATTTAAAAATTAATTAATTTTCTATGCCATTTCCAATTTAACACCAGGTTTTTTTTTTTTTTCATTTCCAATTATCTTTATATACAGAAGATCGATTCAGTATATAATTAGTAAAGATCTCATCAGTTTGTACCCACGCAGAAACACAAAGTGTAAAAATACTGTTTCAGTATTAGTTATAGCATCACTGCACATTAGACAACACATTAAGGACAGATCTCACATGGGATGTAAGTACACAGTGACTTCTATTGCTGACTTAACAATTTGACACTCCTGTTCATGGCGTCAGTAATCTCCCTAGGCTCTAGTCATGAGTTGCCAGGGCTATGGAAGCCTTTAGAGTTCACTGACTTTGATCTTATTCCGATAGGGTCATAGTCAAAGTGGAAGTTCTCCCTTCAGAGAAAGGTACCTCCTTCTTTGATGGCCCTGTTCTTTCCACTGGGATCTCACTCGCAGAGATCTTTCGTTTAGGTCTTTTTTTTTTCTTTTCCATGGTATCTTGGCTTTCCATGCCTACAATACTCTCATGGACTCTTCAGCCAGATGCGAATGCCTTAAGGGCTGATTCTGAGGCCAGAGTGTTGTTTAGGATGTCTGCCATTCTATGAGTCTGCTGTGTATCCCACTTCCCATGTTGGATCTTTCTCTCCTTTTTTGATTCTATCAGTTAGTATTAGCAGACACTTGTCTTGTTTGTGTGATCCCTTTGATTCTTAGACCTATCAGAGCCATCGAATGTGAACTGAAATTGATCACTTGGACTGGTGATATGGCATTGGTACATCCCACCTTGATGGGATTGTATTGGAATCCCCTGGCACATTTCTAACTCCATCATTTGGGGCAAGTCTGATTGTGCATGTCACAAATTGTACATCTCCTCCCTCTCTTTTTCCACTCTTAAATTTAACAGGGATCACTTTTCAGTTAAAATTTAAACACCTAAGAAAAATTGTGTGTTAATTACAGAGTTCAACCACTAGTACTAGAACAACAACAACAACAACAAGAAATACTAAAAAGGATAAAGTATTACATTGTACGTCTAGAGTCAGGACAAGAGCTGATCAGGTCATTGTTTCTTATAGTGTCCATTTCACTTCAGCAGGTTTCCCCTTTGGTGCTCAGTTAGTTGTCACTGATCAGGGAAAACAAATGAAATTTGTCTCTTTGGGACTGGCTTAATTCACTCAGCATGATGTTTTCCAGATTCCTCCATCTTGTTGCAAATGACTGGGTTTCATTGTTCCTTACTGCTGTATAGTATTCTATGGAGTACATGTCCCATAATTTCTTTATCCAGTCTACTGTTGATGGGCATTTGGGTTGGTTCCAGGTCTTAGCTATTGTGAATTGAGCTGCAATAAACATTAATGGGCAGATGGCTTTTTTATTAGCCAAATTAATTTCCTTTGGGTAAATTCCAAGGAGTGGGATGGCTGGGTTGTATGGTAGGGTTATGTTCAGGTTTCTGAGGAATCTCCAGACTGACTTCCATAGTGGCTTAACCAGTTTGCATTCCCACCAACAGTGGGTTAGTGTCCCTTTTTCCCCACATCCTCTCCAGCATCTGTTGTTGGTAGATTTCTGAATGTGAGCCATTCTCACCGGGGTGAGGTGAAACCTCATTGTGGTTTTGATTTGCATTTCTCTGATGGCTAGTGATCTTGAACATTTTTTCATGTGTCTGTTGGCCATTTGGATTTTTCTTTCGAAAAATGTCTATTGAGGTCCTTGGTCCATGTCTTAAGTGGGTTGTTTGTTCTGTTGTTGTGGATTTTCTTGATTTCTTTGTAGATTCTGGTTATCAACCCTTTATCTGTAGTATAGTTTGCAAATATTTTTCCCATTCTGTCGGTTGCCTCTTCACTTTCCTGACTTTTTCTTTTGAAGTACAGAAACTTCTCAATTTGATGCAATCCCAAATGTTAATTTTGGTTTTGACTGCCTGTGCTCCTGGGGTCTTTTCCAAGAAGTCTTTGCCTGTACCTATATCTTGCAGGGTTTCTCCAATGCTCTCTAATAATTTGATGGTTTCGGGTCGTAGATTTAAGTCTTTAATCCATGTTGAGTGAATTTTTGTGTAAGGTGAAAGGTAGGGGTCTTGCTTCAAGCTTCTGCACATGGAAATCCAATTTTCCCAGCACCATTTATTGAATAGGCTGTCCTTATTCCAGGGATTAGTTTTGGATCTTTGATCAAATATAAGTTGGCTGTAGATGTTTGGATTGATTTCTGGTGTTTTATGCTGTTCCATTGGTCTATCCATCTGTTTCTGTACCAGTACCATGCTGTTTTGATAACTACTGCCCTGTAGTATGTCCTGAAATCAGGTATTGTGATGCCTCCAGCTTTGTTTTTGTTGTACAAGATTGCTTTGGCTATTCGAGGTCTTCTGTGTCTCCATATGAATTTCAGCATCATTTTTACCAGATCTGAGAAGAAGGTCTTCAGTATCTTGATTGGTATTGCATTGAATGTATAAATTGCTTTTGGGAGAATAGACATTTTGATGATATTGATTCTTCCAATCCATGAGCATGGAAGATTTCTCCATTTTTTGGTATCCTCTTCTATTTCTTTCTTTAAGGTTTTGTAGTTTTCATTGTAGAGATCTTTAACATCCTTGGTTAAGTTTATTCCAAGGTATTTGATTGTTTTTGTACCTATTGTGAATGGGATTGATCTTAGAAGTTCTTCCTCAGCTGTGGCATTGCCTGTGTATACAAAGGCTGTTGATTTTTGTGCATTGATTTTATACCCTGCTACTTTTCCAAACTCTTCGATGAGTTCCAGTAGTCTCTTAGTAGAGTTCTTTGGGTCCCCTAAATAAAGAATCATATCATCTGCAAAGAGGGATAGTTTGAGTTCTTCCTTCCCAATTTGGATCCCTTTGATTTCTTTCTCTTGCCTAATGGCTTTGGCTAAAACTTCCAGAACTGTGTTGAATAGCAGTGGTGAGAGAGGGCATCCCTGTCTGGTACCAGATCTCAGCGGAAATGCTTCCAACTTTTCCCCATTCAATAGGATGTTGGCCGTGGGTTTTTCATATATTGCTTTGATTGTATTGAGGAATGTTCCTTCCATACCCAGTTTGCTTAGAGTTTTCATCATGAAAGGGTGTTGTATTTTATCAAATGCTTTCTCTGCGTCTATTGAGAGAATCATATGGTTTTTCTTCTGCAGTCTGTTAATGTAGTGTATTACGTTGATTGTTTTGCGAATGTTGAACCATCCCTGCATACCAGGGATAAATCCCACTTGGTCTGGGTGGATGATCTTTCTGATGTGTTGTTGTATTCTATTGGCCAGAATTTTATTGAGGATTTTTGCATCTATGTTCATC
Source organism: Lepus europaeus (assembly GCF_033115175.1). Classification (NCBI taxonomy): domain Eukaryota; kingdom Metazoa; phylum Chordata; class Mammalia; order Lagomorpha; family Leporidae; genus Lepus; species Lepus europaeus. Next base: position 47,932,300 of record NC_084836.1, on the reverse strand, counting down.
AGGGATATTGGTCTGTAATTCTCTTTCAGTGCTGCATCTTTTTCCAGCTTAGGAATTAAGGTGATGCTGGCTTCATAGAAAGAATTTGGGAGGATTCCCTCTTTTTCGATTGCTCTGAATAGTTTGAGAAGAATTGGAGTTAGTTCTTCTCTAAATGTCTGGTAGAACTCAGCAGTGAATCCATCTGGCCCTGGGCTTTTCTTTGTTGGGAGGGCCTTTATTACTGTTTCAATTTCTGTGTCAGTTATGGGTCTGTTTAGGTTTTCTATGTCTTCCTGGCTCAATTTAGGTAGGTTGTATGTGTCCAAGAATCTGTCCATTTCTGATAGATTTCCCTGTTTGCTGGCATACAAGTCCTTGTAGTAATTTCTGATGATTCTTTTTATTTCTGTGGCGTCTGTTGTTACGTTTCCATTTTCTTCTCTGATGCTATTGATTTGGGTCTTTTCTCTTCTTTTTTTAGTTTGTTGGGCTAATGGGGTGTCAATTTTGTTTATTTTTTCAATAAACCAGCTCCTTGTGTGGCTGATTTTTTGTAATGTTTTTTTTTTGGATTCAATCCTGTTGATTTCTTCTTTGATTTTAATTATTTCTCTTCTCCTACTGGGTTTGGGTTTTTTTTTTTTTTTTTTTTTTGACAGGCAGAGTGGACAGTGAGAGAGAGACAGAGAGAAAGGTCTTCCTTTTGCCGTTGATTCAGATGGCAGGAGCCAGGTGCTTCTCCTGGTCTCCCATGGGGTGCAGAGCCCAAACACTTGGGCCATCCTCCACTGCACTCCCTGGCCACAGCAGAGAGCTGGCCTGGAAGAGGGGCAACCGGGACAGGATCGGTGCCCCAACCGGGACTAGAACCCGGTGTGCCAGCGCCGCAAGGCAGAGGATTAGCCTGTTGAGCCACGGCGCCGGCCTGGGTTTGGGTTTGGTTTGCTGCAGATTTTCTAGATTCTTTAGATGACTTGAAAGCTCATCTATTTGGTGCCTTTCCAATTTCTTGATGTAGGCATCTGTTGATATAAACTTTCCTCTTAACACTGCTTTTGTTGTATCCCATAGGTTTTGGTATGTTGTGCTTTTATCCTCATTTACTTCCAGAAAATTTTTGATTTCTCTTTTAATTTCTTCTATGACCCATTGTTCATTCAGGAGCATGTTGTCCAATCTCCATGTGTTTGCACGTGCTCTAGGGATTCCTGAGTTGCCAATTTCCAATTTCATTCCTTTGTGGTCTGAGAAGCTGCATGGTATGATTCTAATTCTTTTGAATTTGCTGAGACTTGCTTTATGGCCTAGTATGTGGTCAATCCTAGAGAAGGTTCCATGTACTGCTGAGAAGAATGTAAAGTCCTTAGGTGTAGGGTGAAATGTTCTGTAGATATCTGTTAGATCCATTTGGGCTATAGTGTCATTTAAATCTACTGTCTCCTTGTTGGTCTTCTGTCCTGTTGATCTGTCTATCTCTGAGAGTGGAGTATTGAAGTCCCCCATAACTATTGTATTGGGGTCTAAGTCTCCCTTTAAGTCCCTTAACAAGTCTTTTAAATAAGCTGGTGCCCTGTAATTAGGTGCATATACATTGATAATCATTATATCTTCCTGTTGAATGGATCCCTTAATCATTAAATAGTGCCCCTCTTTGTCTCTCCTGACAGATTTTGTGGTAAAGTTTATGTTGTCCGATATTAAGATGGCTACGCCCGCTCTTTTTTCATTTCTGTTGGCATGGTATATCTTTTTCCAGCCTTTCACTTTCAGTCTGTATGCATCATTGTTGGAAAGATGAGTTTCTTGTAAGCAGCAAAAAGATGGGTTTTGTTCCTTAACCCAATCAGCCAATCGGTGTCTTTTAACTGGACAGTTCAAGCCATTAACATTCAATGTGACTATTGAGAAGGAGTAACTTTGCCCTGTCATTTGCTAAAGATTTTTTCTAATATATGGTTTGAGACTCCTGTGATCTTTTGCTGTGAGGTTTCCTTCCTTTATCTTCTTTCATATTGGTGACCGTGTTTCTGTGTTTCTGTATGTAACACATCTTTAAGCATCTTTTGCAGGGCTGGACGAGTGGCGACAAATTCTTTCAATTTCTGTTTGCTGTGAAAGGTCTTTATTTCACCTTCATTCATAAATGAGAGCTTTGCAGGATATAATATTCTGGGCTGGCAGTTTTTCTCTCTTAGTACCTGGGCTATATCTCACCATTCTCTCCTAGCTTGTAGGGTTTCTGATGAGAAGTCAGCTGTGAGTCTAATTGGAGATCCTCTGAGAGTAATCTGGCGTTTCTCTCTTGCACATTTTAGGATCTTTTCTTTATGTTTCAGTGTGGTGAGTTTGATTACGACGTGTCGTGGTGAGGATCTCTTTTGGTCATGTGTATTAGTTGTTCTATGAGCTTCCTGTACTAGGATGTCTCTATCTTTCTCCAAACCTGGGAAATTTTCTGCTAGTATCTCACTAAAAAGGCCTTCTAATCCTTTCTCTCTCTCCATGCCTTCAGGAACTCCTAGAACCCGAATGTTGGTTTTTTTAAGTATCCTGTAGATTCCTGACAGTATTTTTTAGATTTCTGATTTCTTCTTCTTTTCTTTGATTTGACTGTTTCCTTTCCTGTTCTCTGTCTTCTAATTCTGATATTCTCTCTTCTGCTTCACCCATTCTGTTTTTAAGGCTGTCTAATGTGTTTGTCATTTGATCTATTGAGTTCTTCATTTCATTATGGTTTTTTGTCACTATCACAGTTTCATGTTCTACTAGTTGTTTCATTTCATTTTGATTCCTCCTTAATATTTCATTTTCACGAGAGAGATTTTCTATCTTGTCCATTAAGGATTTCTGTATTTCAAGAATCTGTTTTTGAGAACTTCTTAATGTTCTTATCAGTTTTTTGAGATCTGCTTCTTGCATTTCCTCTATCTCTTCATCTTCATAATCTTGGATTGGGGTGTCTTGTTCATTTGGGGGCATCATAGTGTCTTCCTTGCTCTTGTTACCTCGGTTTCTATGTTTGTTGCTTGGTATGTTGGACATAATTTATTTTTTTTATTTTTTATTTTTGGCTGTGGTTTTTTTTCTCGTTATACTATGCCTCTAAGTGGGCTGTCTGCTTTGATGGATCCTTAGAGGCTGTGATGGGTGTGGCCAGAGAGCTCTGCTTGATTCTTCAGGTTTAAGGCTGTGCAAAAAGCGACTCACCCAGATTGTTATGTCCCTTGCTCCTTGCTGGATTGTTCTCTCTCTCTCTCTTTTTTTTTTTTTTTTTTTTTTTTTTTACTCAGTTGGGAAGTTATTTGGTATAGGTGAGTGGAATTGAGTGTAGTTGAAATCTGGCCTCTGTGAGTATTCGTTTGATCTACCCCTGGGACCACACAAAGAGTTTATGCAGCCCTCATGTGTTCTCAAGTTTCACCAAAGTTCCAAGTTACTGAGTTTGTGAACTCCTTGGTGGTGCTTTAGATATGTAAAATGGCGCCTGCTCTTTGTTTTGCTCAGTGAGTGAATCTGAGAGGCCTCTGCTTTTCCCCCCCAATGTCTCGGGTTTCTGACGCCTTTGTCTTACCTTCCGTTCATTCCCGTGCTGGCGAGATTCTGCGGCTCAGCTCCCGCAGTTGGGTTTCCACGCGGTGGGCTCCCTGTAGGTTCTCTGTGTGACATCCACTAGATCCGGAAGCGTTTCCTCTGCAGTTTTTTTCTTGAATCTTTTCCTGAGGCTACAGTAATTCCACTTTTATGAAACTTTATTGTCCCAAACTAAGGCGCACGTCCTCACTATCTGCCATCTTGGCTCCGCCCCAATACAGTTTTTAATGATAGAATGTTTAAAAAGTTTGAAATCTATTCTGTAGCTTGTAAAGGTATTTGAGGAAGGGAGGGATTTGCACAAGGAAGATTTTTTTCAAAATACCCAGTAAGTTCTGGACTGGAAGAAGAGAAAGGGAAAGGATTAGAAGCAATTTGAGGCTAGGATAATGGCATTGGTAGAGGGTTACCATTTAAAACACCCTGGTAAAAGTGGGTAAGGATTTGGTAGAGGAGTGAAGTAAAAAAGGGAAAGAAGTACATGGGAAACTCTATAAGCAAAGAAACAAGTAAGATGGCAGAAAGAGGAAAGAATAAATAGTGGCATGATAGTTTGGAGTTGGAGAAAAATGATGGTCTCATTTAAAGGAATAGGAAAATTAGGAGAAGATGAGATTTAAAGGTCTCTATATGCATTTAGTTGAATAAAAGCATAAATACATGTGTAGACTTATAAGAGCTTTAATCAAGACATATAAAATATTTTGAAGATGTATTTATAAATTTTCATAGCTATGAAAAATTTAAATGCTTCCCCAAATTTGTTTGAAAAAAAGGATTGTTTACTTTTTAAAGTTAAATACAGCTGTCATTCCTTCTGTTCTTTTGTAATAAATTCTGTTGTTTTTAGCTCTCATTCAGCAAAGTAAGACCCTCAGTTACATGAATATTCTTTATGAGGCTGGTTTTTGTTGAAAAATTTTTATATTAACAACTTTATTATGAGTACAAATGTTTTGAGAGATCAAATAGTATAGTGAAATAAAAATAACAGAAGATATATTTCTCTTCTACATAAAAGTCTACAATAGTACATGATCAGATTTGGAAAAATTATGCATCATCACATAAATTCCATCCCTAGATCCAAGGCACATGTTTCATTTGTTATTTCTCAGACTTGTTAGGAGGGAAAAGACTAAGTAGAGAAGTAGTAACTGTTATTTTAGGGGTAGGCATTTGGTGTAGCAGTTAGGATTCCATGTGAGATGCCCTGCCCCACATCAATGCACCTGGTTTTGAGTCTCAGCTCTGATTGCAGTTTTCTGCTTGTGTATATCCTTTGAGGCAGCAAATGATGGCTCAAGTACATGGATCCCTGCCACCCATGTGGGAGACCTGGATTGAGTTCTGACCTTTTGGCTTCAGCTTGTCTCAGCCGTGCCTGTTGGGAGTCAGTCTCTCTCCCTCTCCCTCCCCCCCCCCCCCCACTCTCAGCATGTGTGTCTGCCTTTCAGATAAATAACTTTTTAAATAGAAGTTATTTTTAAAACATCACCTAGAAGTTGTTCCCATCCCATTGACTAAAACTTGGTCATCTGTTTTAGGAAATGTTATGTCTTGGTGGTTATCTTAACCAAAATTTGAGCTGATATCTGCTATGGCCCGGGAAGGCAGTGGAGGATGGCCCAAGACCTTGGGCCCTGCACCCACATGGTAGACCAGGAGGAAGCACCTGGCTCTTGGCTTCGGATCAGTGCAGTGCGCCGGCTGCAGTGTGCTAGCTCTAGCGGCCATTTCAGGGGTGAACTAACAGAAAAAGGAAGACCTTTCTCTCGGTCTCTCTCACTAACTCTGCCTGTCCAAAAAAAAAAAAAAAAAAAGAGCTGAAAGGAACTTGTTTCTAAAATGAACAATGGTACTCCTATGTGAGAAAATCCAAATCTGCTTATATTTCATGTGATTCACTCTACCCTATGGATTTATATGTATTATTTGACTTTCATTGTCATTCTTTATTATGACTTCTCATTAGTTAGATATTCTTAGGCAATTTTCATTTTTTTCACTTTTATGTGTAGCAGAGAGATGTTGACATACTTGGACAATAGTATCTTTGACAATTATTTGGATTGAAAGTACTCTGGGCCAGCGCCACGGCTCAATAGGCTAATCCTCTGCCTTGCAGCGCTGGCACACCAGGTTCTAGTCCCGGTCAGGGTGCCGGATTCTGTCCCGGTTGCCCCTCTTCCTGTCCAGCTCTCTGCTGTGGCCCAGAGTGCAATGGAGGATCTTGGGTCCTGCACCTGCATGGGAGACCAGGAAAGCACCTGGCTCCAGATCAGCAGGGTGCGCTGGCCGCAGCGGCCATTGGAGGGTGAACCAACGGCAAGGGAAGACTTTTCTGTCTCTCTCACTCTCCACTCTGCCTGTCAAAAAAAAAATACTCTGAAATCATGCCATTTGTCCAAATAAGAGCATTTTTGGATTTAAGATCACAACTTTTTCATTTGATGGCCTACATGTGACATATTAATTATAATTTCTATTGCTCTTAAGTATCCCTTTTCCCAAGTGCTCTTCATGTGATTTAACATGCAGCAGAGGGTATTGTAATTTTGTGGCAGAAGTGGGTGTGTGGTACACGGTGCTTTGAGGGGCTAATGATGTTGGGAAGAGAAAAAGCTCTGAGGACAATAAACATAAGGGGAAGTTATTTGTTAGCCTAACCGTGTGTCACTCAGATCAAAAGATGAATGAGCTATGTCTGTAGACAAATGTATTTCATCATGGGCATCAGCAGTGCTATCTAAGTCATTAATTATGATTTCTAAGGATTCTATTTTTCACATTTCCTCAACCCTGATACAGATACTAAAAACATATTTATTATGCTCAGGACTAACAGGGGGAGGAAAGAGGTCTCTGCGCTTGGAGATCATGGATTGTTAAATCTGAGGACAGTAAAGTGTCCTTACCCAGCAATCTCAGAAGTACCTGGGTGGTGGTGGTGACAGTGGAAAATCTGGGGAATGTATTATATCTACTAAGTGGATAGGTGAAGATTTGTAGCAGCAGACACCCATGGAATCTTTCTGATGTGACATAGTGTGTGTTCAGAAAGGAGGGTTAGGACTGTGCACCTCTAACTTTACATACACATCAGAGATTTTGAGTTTGTATCTGGAGAGGGGCTGAGACTGTGCAATCCTAATCAACTGCCAGGGGATGTTGATGCTGCTCTTCCACACATAATATTTCTAGTACCCCTGTTACTCATTCCATAGCTGGAATCAGTAATGTTGAATTAATCAAGCTCCCTTCCTCACCATCTGCCAATTTCTATTTCTTCCCTTCCTATAATCAGCAATGCTTCTTTTTCAAAACTGGCTATGCCACGAAGAAGTATCAATGAGTGTTATTTAACTTCCCTGAGGCTTAGTTTCATTACTTGAATAGCCTTTTAAGCATTATTGTTATTTCTGTCCAGCAAATATTTGATTTTCTTTTGGTGGATTGCACGTCTATGCCTCTTTGGAGTTAAGTTTAGCCATTTATTTACTTTGTTTAGTAACATACAGGCAGAAATATTTTACGTCACCTGTGTGATGTTCTATCATCTCTTACTGTCCACCATGGGTATTGGCAATTTTCTAGTAGATCTTTCACCATGAGTATCAGCTGAGCAGAGCTCCCAGCAAACCTTCGATGACATGTAATCATGGAAATAGACTTTCATTGCTTTAGGTCGTTGAGATTGTGCAGGTATTTATTGCATTAGTACAAGTTGGTTTATCTTGAGTGACACAAGCATTAAACAATTTTGGTTAGGACACAGATATTTTCCCTATTGTCAACTATTCTCAACCCAATATTATCTAGCTTCTTTTTGTCATTTCTCTGCATCTATAAGAGTAATAAGATAATTTAGGAAATGGGGAAAACATGATATTTTTACTTTTTAGTTTTCATAAAGTTAGATTATTTCAAAAGCACAGAACTTGCTGATAAATGAAGCTTGTTTGAAACTGTTTCATTGAATTCTAATCTGTTGGGTGATATTTAACTCTGTAGCTGATTAGGAAAGCAACAACTGATGAAGCAGGCTCACAAAATGGAGACTTAGTTACAGCAATGGCTGTTGCCTATTTGTAATACCACATTTTTGTGCATTTCTTTACTTGCTAGAAGAATGCCATTTTTCTTATTCCTCTGGGCACCAATTTAAATTTGGTATAAGTGTAACAAAGGTGTTTCTATTTTTGAGCCATTAGATCTTTTAATAAATCATCTACCCTAAGAAGAAAAGTGTTAACCAGCATTTCTTTGACCTTTTTGCTGGGTTATAATTTAACTGTCTGGTACTTTCCCCCCCCCTCACCTTTCTTCCTGCTCTGTTATCCATGTGACAGAACAAGAATAACCAGCCAATCAAAATAGAGATAATTTACAAGTAATGTTTAAACCAATGTGCCTTTGAACTTTCCTGATAATTATTCTTTATCATTTCTCTAGGTCTTTTTTTCTTTCCATTTATATCCTATCTTTATCTTCCAAAAGCAGTTTTTCTCCCTATCTCTCATTACACTTACGTTGCTTTAAAAATGTATCACTCAGATCTTGAAAATAAAAGCCTAAGAAAAAGGGCACAGAACAGAGAGGAGACAGAATACCAACTCGCAGCTAGCCTGAATTTATTAAGAGAAAATAAACTCACAGAGGTCAACCAACTGTCAGGGTGTACACAGACCAAACGTGGCAGAGGGTCCAGACCACAGCAGCTTGGCCTTTTTATATCTTAGGTAGACAAGGGGTGGGGTGGGGGACAGTAGGTGGAGATGTGCTTCTCCATACTGAGTCTTCAAGTTTGGCCCACTGGCTTCCAACCATGGAGATGAACGCAGGGAATGCGGTGGGGAACAATGTAGGGTATGAGATAGAACTGGTCTCCTGCAGAGGCAGGGATAACAGGAACCTAAAATGCTGAAGCTTCTGTCCCTGTTCCATCAATCCTGACTCTGAGTGCAGGTACGGAGATGGGGCACTGGTTTCTTTCTAGCTACTTCCTGCTGATAAAGGGTGTAGATGTGGGGCTAGGGTCTATACTCTGAATCGGATTGATTGAAGAAGAGCAGTCTTGTGTTTTTTCCTGCATGATGGCCTGGGATATAGCAGTCATTTGTTCCTGTGAGAGCCTTTGGGATAAGTTAATTACAGGAGCACTATGGTTATGAGGATAAAAGGAGATGCTAGAGACATTGCCCCTGGTGAAAATATGGCCAAAATGAGAAGGGCAAAGGGGAAAATAGGAATGCAAGAAACTTGTCCGGTTAGTGGGAAGATAGGTGTATGCCTGGTTGCCACAGGGAAAGAAGGCTCCTGTTTTGTTTAGTGTGTACGTGCTGGCAAGGAGCCATGGGATGGAGCTAGCCTGGCCTGCTTCTAGTCCTACGCTCCCTCATTTCCTCCCTCTGCTTATGGAAACCCTGGCTGCTGTCAGGGTTTTGGGTGAGGACTGAAGGTGAGTTCTTCAAGCTGAGTAGGGGCAGAGTAGGGACTTGTGGTAAAGACAGGGTTCCAGCCGCAACTGGCCTCTTGAGGGGGCTGTGAGCAATAGCTCACAGAAACTGTCTCCAACCGAGGTTCCATGTGCATGGCCATCTAGAATTTTATTGCCTGGAGCAAATGAATCTAACAAGCAGATTAAATACACAGGGTCTATAAAACTAAGAGTCATTATTAGAGGACCTAAGAAAGGTGCTATCCAAACAAGAAGGGAGTTTTCCCAATGAGAGGCAAACAGAAACTGACAGGAGGGGCTTTATAATAATCAAATGGGTGGTAAGGTCTGGCCAGGTAGATGTGAGGTCCAGACTTGTCTATCTCTTCCCATGTGGTGCTGGATAAGGGAGGTGTGAACCTCCATAGGGGAAGGCACCCTGTTGACTTCCATTACCTGGCGGGCCTGGGAGGAGTGCTGACCTGCATAGGGGGTTAGTGTCAAATAGGTATCATCTGTAAAATAAAATGTACAACTCTGCCTTGATTGTTACTGACCCAGGATGCCCTCCTGATGACGGTGGTTTCTTAGGAAGCTGGGCAGAGTGAAGGGCTTTTCACTGTGGGGCCAACATGGTCTGTGGTTCTGACCCAGGAGTTCTTCCACCCCTAAGGCACTTCCATTTCCAGTGGCCTGGCTCTTGGCAGAGCTGACAGCTGCTTGCCCATATTGCTCCTCATATTGAAAACAGGTGCATTTTGGGGGCAGGCTGGCCTTGTTGAGTCTCTTTGATGGCAGATCATTGTGTAAAATAACTGTTAATTGGCCTATCCCCTCCCCTTAGAATGCTCCTGCTGCCTCACTGCTCTTTATCCAGGTCTCTGTTAAAGTAGGACACAGAGGAAGCCTTTAGGAATGGCAGCCAAGGGGGTGCTCAACCCTGTCCCTAATAGTTGGTGGCCTGAGCTAGAAATCTGTGGTCACAGACATGTTATGACAGTATTCTTTCTGTAAGATCAGACAATGTCCATGAGGAAAGCTACATTTTTCTATGTAAGACCAAACATTAAGACCACCTTGGCTGGCGCCACAGCTCACTAGGCTAATCCTCTGCTTGCAGCGCCGGCACACCGGGTTCTAGTCCCGGTTGGGGCGCCAGATTCTGTCCTGGTTGCCCCTCTTCCAATCCAGCTCTCTGCTATGGCCCGGGAGGGCAGTGGAGGATGGCCCAAGTCCTTGGGCCCTGCACCCGCATGGGAGACCAGGAGAAGCACCTGGCTCCTGGCTTCGGATCTGCGCGGCGCGCCGGGTGCTGCGGCCATTGGGGGGTGAACCAACGGAAAAAGGAAGACCTTTCTCTCTGTCTCTCTCTCTCACTGTCTACCCTGCCTGTCAAAAAACAAACAAACAAAAACAAAAGACCACCTTATCCAAACTATCTTATATAAGGTCTAAAGATCAAACTGTACATTCTAATAGAGTCCTTCAGAATAGAATCAGTTTCTCATCTTGAAGATAATAGAGAAATGAGGGAACAAGTCAGGCTTCCCAGATCATTTAATATCAAGTAAAAACTTAGTAAACAATCTTAGCTGTCAAATAACTTCTGAAAACATTTTACCAAAAGGTCCAATGCCTTCTATAAATTTTAGAAATACTTGCAGTTGGAAATATTTCTTGAATATCTAACACAAGTAAGTCCATTAAAACAGAACTGTTAATAAATTTTCCCCTGTAGACCTAGCATATGTACACATGTATAACACATTACAGGAGAGAGAATAACAAAACTGTTGGTCATTAGCAAAGAGATGTTGGCTGCCAGTAACAAGGCAGGGGAAAACATAGAGGAAAGCTAGGTTTAGAGCATTCTTTGAGTGAGGTTGCTCAGGACTTACACTGTTCTGGAGTTTTTCTTTGCTAGCACAGCCAAATATATTACTAGAGATGTCTGGAACAGAGGTTTCGCCATCATGTGAGATGTGGCTCCATTATGTTAGGTTTTAGGATTTTAATATTCGTAGAAGAGGAGGGGGTGGCTAAAGAAGACTTTACTTTTAGGGAGGCCAGAATGGGGTGGGGATAAAAGGAGAGTAGAGACTGAGCTCACCTGGAAAGAGGGTGGGGGTGGGGATGTTGCATTTGAAGAGCAGGCAGAGTCCAGTCTGGAGCTGCTCCTTGGGAGGTACAGAGCACTGCCCTGGCCAAGATAAGGCGGGCAGCAAGATGTGAGGAGGGCTCCTGGTTGAAGTGCACGGTGCATTGTCTTAGGAGTTTGGAATGTCTCAGGTGCAGGGCTTTCCGGAGCAATCAACATTCTGCTAGCCTTTACACTGTCTGTCTGTGCCCAGGTGGAGAGAGTGGCGGGACAGAGGAGGAGGGGCCAGGAAGAGAGAGGCAGTTTTGGTTGTTGGTGAGGGGGAGTGAGGAAGAGCCCGACAGGAGGGCAGAAAGTAGAGGGTCCTATTCCTGAGGCAGCAGGACCCCTGCCGAAAGAGCAAGGGTGAAAGAAGGGAAAGTTGAGGGTTCAAGAGGAGGCTCTAAGCCTTTCTCCTGCCTGAGGGCTTGGAATGAGGAAAGTTGACCTCAGTGGACAGAGGCTTGAACATAGGGCAATCAGGTGGGTCTGCCAGAGAGGACTCATCAGACAGAGGCTGGCGAGGGCCCTGGGCAGTAGGGCAGAGGGTCAGTATCACAGGAGCAAGGTGAGGGAGAGAACAGTGGAGCAGAGGGCCTACAGGGAGATTTTTCTTCCTTGGGGAGAACAAGATAAAGAGAGAGTTGAGGAGAGAAGAGGGTGGAGGAGCGGTACATGCCCCTGCTGCCACTGGCTAGAGGGAAGAGGAGGCACTGGGGTGGGTACTGCAGTGAGTGGAGGGCTTCTCAGGTGGGGAGGAGGAAGGGAGAGGTGGAGGGGCCGGTGCTGTGGTGCAGTGGGTTAACACCCTGGCCTGAAGTGCCAGCATCCCAGGTGGGCGCCGGTTTGAGATCCAGCTCTCTGCTATGGCCTGGGAAAGCAGTGGAAGATAGCCCAAGTGCTTAGGCCCCTGCACCTGCGTGGGAGACCTGGAGGAAGCTCCTGGCTCCTGGCTTTGGATCGCCGCAGTACCGGCCATTGCAGCCATTTGGGGAGTGAACCATTGGATGGAAGACCTCTTCCTCCTTCCCTCCCTCCCTCCCTCCCTCCCTCTCTCCCTCCCTCTCTCTCTCTCTCTCTCTGCCTCTCCTCTCTCTCTGCCTTTTCTCTCTCTGTGTAACTCTAGCTTTCAAATAAATAAATCTTTAAAAAAAAGAAGGGAGAGGCGGGGAGGTAGAAGATTTAAGGGGTGGCTCCAGGCCTTCTTTCTCCACAAGGACTTGGAATGAGGAAAGTTGACCCCAGAGGAAGAAAAAGGCTTGGAATAGGGGACCTCTGACCATTTGCTGTTTCTCTGTAAAGTTATTAAGTCTTTGAAGAGGCAGGCCAGACATGAGTTGAAATTAGGAACCCATGCATTAAGCAAAATGCAGTCTGAGGGAAGAGGGTACTTTCACAGGGTGTCCCCCGGGGAAAGAACCACCCCAACCAAGAACCTAAGTTCTGAGTTCTTCTAGGAGGAGACAGGAGAATCCACATGCTTAGACCAGTGCCCCATTCTAAGCTGTAGTGGCTGAGCGTTTCCCCCAAGCAAGGGAAAGCGAACACCCCAGGCCCTACCAGGGGGGATGAACCAGTCACAAGCATTGCCCCTGCATGCTTGAGGCAACAGAGACCTCTCTTACCAGTCTGATGCATTGAGAACTGGGTCCGATGTGGGCATGTAGCAATGAGGTCTGGCAAGGGCCCTGGCTGTGAATGTGTTGGGAAGTGAAAAGTGCAAGTGGGAATGAGAGAGTGTTCTGGAGAGGCATCTCTCAGGACCGTCCAGGTCAGAAGGGGAAACGGAGATTGTAGGAAAGAGAAAGTAGGGGTGGGCGGAGACAGTAAGAAGGGGGAAGAGTTCAGAAAGGAGATGTTTGGAGGAAGGGTAGGGGAAGCAGAGCTCTTACCCAGATGCAGAGTCCTCTGCTCCCTGCCTCACACGGGGCACCAAATGTAAGAAATGTAAGAAAAAGGCCACAGAACCGAGAGCGGGCAGAATGCAAACTTGCAGCCAGACAAAACTTATTCAGAGAAAATAAACTTGTAGGGGTTGACCAGTTGCCAGGGTGTTCACAGACCTCTGGCAGAGGGCCCAGACCCACCAAGATGAACCTTTTATATTTTAGGTGGGCTAGGGCTTGGGGGGGCGGGGGCAGTAGGTGGAGGTGAGCTTCTCCATACTGGGTCTTCAAGTTTGGCCCATTGGCTTCAAACCTAGGGAAGGATGCAGGATGGAACTGGTAAGATGGAACTGGGCTCTTGAAAGAAGGCAGGGGTTACAAGAACCTAAAATAGCTGAGGCTTATGTCCTTGTTCCATCAATCCGAATTCCTGTTTTATGATTTCATTTAATGTATATGAGATCTTTGAAATTCAAATGCAACACGTGGTAGCTGCTCTTGCATGCTTTGAACAAACATCATTGTAACACTGTATTTGGTTCAGGATACATAGCACTGAAATGAATACAAAATTGCTCCCTGAGTAGACAGGTATACTGGTTGGTAGAGACATAATAAACAAACAAACCAAAAGATATTTGCAAGTGAGAAATTAAAGCTAAGAAAGGGGAAACAGTGTCCTCAAGGAAGACTGCTATTTTAAATAGGATGCTCTTGGAAGGTCACATTGATTGAGGGGTGTTTAAGCAGAAACCTGGCAGAGGTAGTGGCAGGAGATGGGGGATATCTAGAGAAGAGTTTAAAGGCAGAGAATCAAGGGCCACACTGTCAACAGGGAATGAGGCTGATGGAGGATTTGGCAACTTTCCATCTGAAAGTGAAGCTTGTTTTGGGAAGCAAGAATGAGTGACAAGTGAAGAGGCAAGGGGGTGGAGGACTGCATGGGAGGTTTTGTGAATTAGTCCTGCTGTAGAGTATTTTACTTATCCTCATTCTGTGGACCAGGACTATGACGACACCTAAATGCTTGAGAAGCCCAGGAATGGCGTCTAGTTTAATGTTCATGAGGGAAGGAATAGGGATTTGGTACTTAGGTGACTAATTTCTAGATCAGCATAGAATAGATTGCACTTGAATCTATACATTATTTATAGTTTGCTGTCAATGAATACTAAAGTATTGAATACATACAATGAATGGATTTCTTGTAAAAGAATATGTGTATGCATATGCATTAAAATACCACATTTTTAGTAGTAAAGAAAGAGTGCTTTGCTATGGAGACCAGTGTATTGACAGAGTGTGCTTTCTTTTTAATTCTCATTTAGCCCAGTCCTTAACCTAAATTGTTTTGGTTATTTTGTAATATAACTGTTATTCTTCAAAATAAAGATAATATCTTTTATTTAATGAACTATAGGTTATAGTGATGATCTATTCCAATTGTCTGTCCTCCAGATTGTCAGCATGAGTATAATTAAGGTAATCTTAATGGGGAAAATGACATTATCCTATATAGTTGACCACTTATGTGTTTCCCCAGCACTTTTACTCATTTATAAATCTAATAGAATTTGCACTGATGAGCAGCAGACATATTCAAAATATTAATAACACTGTTCATAATCAAATTTCAGAAACCATTTAAATATCAGTTGACAATAGCATGAATCCATAAATTGTGGCATATATGGTATAAAATAGAGCAGTACAGTAGATGGGAGCAGTAATGTTTTCAAGTTTTATTTATCACTCCCTTAATCCTTAAAATTGTTATTGCCCTTAGTAAATTTGCAGACCTTGGACTTTGTCAGATGGGACAATGGCAGATGTGATGCAAGAAAAAGTTTAATCGGTGCTTGTTCATTGGAGCTTGCCGCTAATGGAAGCTCTGCAGTATCCCCTACAAGTTGAAGCCCAAGCCTATCTGTAGGAAACATGTTTTCCTGTTAACTTCATCACCCTGAGCTGATAGCCATACATGAAAGAAATGCTGTCCTTGAATGACCAACCCCCATATAAACCTATTAATTGACTAATTGCACATGTGTACACAATAAAAGTAGCACAAATGCTATCCATTAGAAACCATACTTAGTGGTTGGACCCACAAAATTATGAGTCAATGAATGACTGCTCGTGTAAGTCACTGTGCTTTAGGATGGTTTATTCAGCAAAAATCAAGTGAAATTAATCACAATTTCAAAATATTATGGTAACAAATTTTAATATATCAGTATATCTAGTTTTTTTCTTTTTATGTAGGTATGTGTAAAAATATTATGTACACATTTTGTATCTTGTTTTTCTTGCTGTCATTAATTTCTCCAAAGATATAATTAAAGATGGCTGATAATCCACAATATCAGATAATGAATCTAATCAGTCTCCTAGTTTTTATATTTAGATTATAACTTTTTTTAAATTGACAATTGCAGTGGACAACTTCATATGATTTTATAAATCTTTGGGACATCCTCTCCATAGAGTAATTTCTTAGATGTATATTTAATCAAGTACTACAAATAGATTTAAAAGTTGTCAATTCCCTTTTACTAAACTATAATCTGGAGTAGGTGAAAATTTACAAATACAAATTTTCAGAAACATGTAGTTGCTTTCTTCGTTGAATATTTACAAGCATTTGGTGGTATTTCATTCATGATTTTTGAAAAGTTGATAGATAAAAATATCAATTTTAATTGTTGAGTTACTGAATATGCAACTTTATTCATTAGCCATTTATATTTTCACATTTCTGAATTATCTTTCCATGTATTTTACTCTAAATACTTTCTTTTTCTTTTGATAGCTTATAATGCAGTTGATTGGGTTCTACCTTTCTTAATTACAATTACATTCTAGTACTGGCTATGGAGATTATACTCTCATCAACTTGATTGTGCTTCAGTGTTTGTGTACTTCTCTGTCTAAAAATGGTATTTTACTGATGATTAACCTCTTCTTTTATGAGTGTCTGATAATTCATGTATTTGTAATAGTAAACTTTAGTCCTTAGAAATCCAAGACCAACTTGAGATAGCTCATTTTAGTATGGTTGTTAATAATTACAAAAGAGAATAATTATTTTCATAACTAAAAGGCACAGTATTTTTCCTGTGTATTATTTTCTGTCCTATATAATCATGCAAATCTGGTAAACAATTTAGACAAAAGAGTTTTGGAAACATAAGGTTGATTTTTTTTTCCCATAGATTCTGTCATTTGACCAAAGGATCATCAACTGTGGAATCAAATTGAGGTAATTATAGAAGAGTCACCATTTGAAAATTGTAAGTGAAGGAAATGTGATTTCAAAATATATAGTAATCATGAAAATCAAGGTAAAATGGTATCTTGATAAATGATTTTGATTGCCAAGCCCAAATAAAATCTGTCATTCATTTTGCAAGGTAAATCAATGCACATAAAATTCCAGGTAGTCTAATTTGACGATCTTCCATTAGGTCACTTGTCCTGTATTGTTTTTACCACTAAGTGTTGTTAAAAGTTGTATTATTTGAGAAAAGAAAAAAGAAATTTTCCATTCCTGCATAGAGATGAATCAAAAAATATTTAGCCAGGGTTGGGCATTTAGCCTAGAAGTTAAGAGGCAGGCTAACATACCTGTCTCATATCATACAACCAGGATTTGACTCCCACCTCTGGGTCCTGTCTCCATCTTCCTTCAGTGCAAATCCTGGGAAGTAGGCATAATGCTGCATGTAACTAGGTTCCTGCTATCCATGTGGGTGACTTGGATTGAGTTCTCGGCTTCTAGCTTGGGCCTTGGCTCTTATAGGCATTTGGAGAGTAGCAGCAAATGGATAAGTATGCTCTGTCTCAGCCTATCTGCCCCTTAAATAACTATTCAAAAATTTTTAAAAGGAGACTGTATATATATATATATATATATATATATATATATATGCTTATGTACATATTTAATCAAGCATAAAATGAATTAAAAAGGGCTAATAAAAGTAGAAATAATAACAAAGGTAAAATCATGTTTTGATGCTATTAAACTATAATGACATAGAATGTTACAAAGGTCAATTTTTTCCATGTGACAATAATTTTCCACTGAGTTTATCTTGAGATATAAATTTTAAAAATCACTTTTGCTTTTCCTTCTGGGTAAAAACTTTATGGAAGCATTCATATTTCTCCCTTAACACTGTAAAGGTACAGTGAGCACACAGGATGAGATATATGCAGAAGTATTCAGGTTAGGGGCCTAAAGCTCTTGAGCACAGCCAATCTTTCATTAGGTGGGGGATGCCATTGCAACACACACTTGAAACAGCACATTTTTCATATTATATATGTGTTTCCTTTACGAAACTGAGTTTAAACCTGTAGGCAATTGAGAGTGCATGAAAACAAAAATATTTTCATTTTTATAAAGGTCATCAAATTAATGTGAGAAAATCTCTCTGTAGGCATACATGTTTCAAAACGTTATTCCTAGCAGCTTTTTCAGGACAATATTTTGACTTCCTAGACTACCATCATGTCACTATTCCCAGAACACTGATACAAAGATGGCTCTATCTAATCAGGAAATAGATTCTACATATTAGAATTGTTCTTAAAGATATTAACTTAAACGTGAAAAACTGTTATAAGAGCACTGCACAGTAGCATAATTAAATACAATTTAGATTTGTCCTGAATCTGTCTATCAAAACTATTTGTTTGAAAATCAGGTTCTTTCATCTCTCTGAATATGCAGCAAGTTCTTTTCAATCAGTAATACAATAGATGATTATTGTACTACTCACAGAAACCTTTAGTATTCATTAGAATTTCATTATGGAGTTAAGGAGGAAATGGAGAAAAGGAATTGCCTTCTGTCAAAAGAATTTGCCACGTAGCTTGCTTCAGGAGACTGATTGCTGCAGAAAGAAAGGGAAGATAATGTGATTTGTTAATGATAACCAAACAATATTGTGGACAACCTCAGCATCAGTGTCATTCATTAGATTGTCATTATTCAATGCTAAGAATACTTTGCATTTCCACTGTTACACTCTGTCTGAAATGCTTCGTTCCCATGTTCTGCCATCTAGTTGATATAGCCACTTGTTGGGAATAAGCAGCTGCAATTAAAGTAAAGGGCGACAAATGTTTGCTTACACACACACACACAGACCTTTTTTTCATGGAATCTTCTAGTGTTCAGAGGCACTTGTCTGGGAACTGTCAGTTTGATCTGGGAGGCAGGTGTAGAAATCCTCGATCATTATTTTCCATTTTGCAATATTTATACTGTATATAATTTTCTTAGTTGCCAGACATCCTTATAAATCAGTGGACATCATTTAGATTATATTAAATTGGATCAAAAGAATGTTTTATAAATATACAAACTGTGATTTTTTTTTAAAGTTATTTCAAGTTCAAATATAGAACAATAAGTAGAGCCCAAGGCTATGTGCTCTTCAGAATTATCTGGAGATTCTTAAAAAGAACAAGTATTAGCACAAAATCCAGTTTATTACAGTCCTCTGTTCCTTAACCCCCCACCAGAAATAACTCTATATTCCTGCCCACAACCACATGACCTGCAAGAGGAGTCTAAGATCACTTCCCCTAAAGGTGGTTTTGGCCAGGTGACTCAAAGTGCTCCAGGGCATGAAAGCCCCACTGAGCTGACTTTGTAACTGTAGAATTCCATTACCAGCAATTCAGTTCCTTTCCCCATGACACCAGTGTGGTCCTATAGGGCTGCTATTTCTGTTTTGGTTTCAGATATCAAGGAATAGAGATGAGCTGTTCTCATGACACTGTACCTGAGTTTCTGACCGATAGCTGCAGTTTCACATGACTGCATTTTGAAGTATTTGTTGTACAGCATTGGTAGCAGAATATTTATTCACTTGTGTGTCACAATGAGTGTATGGTTTTAGTTTGAAATATACTTTTGTTCTGAAAATTATATAGGAAAATAGTCAACTAGCCATGAACACAACAACAGTGTAGAAATGGTTTCCCTCAGACTGTAATGAAGTGTTCAAGATACTGTTTTATATACAGAACACATAATTTAGCATTTAAATCATTTTAAAATGTACAGCCCAGTAGTGGTAAATTATTCCTACAGTTGTGCATCCATCTCCAGCATTCGTTTTGTTTTCTGGAACTGTAAGTTCCTATTCCTCCCTGTCCCTGTATTTGAGCTATTCTAATTACTTCACACAAGTGGAGTAGTCAGCATTTATCTTTTTATAACTGACATATTTCACTTAGTGTAATGTCCTTAGGGTTCATCCATGTTGTAGCACATATCAGAATTTCCCTCTTTTTTAAGGTTTAATAATATTCTGTTGTATGTACACATTAGATTGTTCATATCTATTCACCACCCATCAATAGACAACTGGTTTCTTTAACAGTTTAGGTATTGGAAATACTGCCACTATGAACGTGGATATACAAACATTTCTGAGATCCTGTTTTCAATTGTTTTGAGCATATACCCAGAAATAAAACTCTGGGATATGTGATAATTATATATTTTTTAAGATTTATTTTACTTATTTGAAAGAGAGGTAGAGACAGAGAGGTCTTCCATTTGCTGTTTCACTCCCCAAATGGCCACAATGGCAGGAGCTGAACCAATCTGAAGCCAGGAGATTCTTCTAGGTCTCCCATGTATGTGCCAGGGCCCAAGAACTTGGACCATCTTCTACTGGTTTCCCAGGTTCATTAGCAGAGAAATGGATTGAAAGTGGAACAGCCGGGATTCGAACAAGTGCCCATATGGGACACCAGTGCTGCAGGCTGGATCTTTAAACTGCTGTGCCACAGTGCCAGCCCCGATAATTATACTTTAAAAAACATTGAAAATCAGAAATATATAGAGGGAGATACACACATGCACACACACGCACACACACACAGAGAGAGAGAGAGAGAGAGGAAATCTTCCATCTGCTGGTTTACTTCCCAGATGGCCTCAATGATCAGGATTGGTCAAAGCTGGAGCCAGGAGCTTAAACTTTAAACTGCGTCTCCCCCATGGGTGGCAGGGGCCCCAAGGATTTGGGCCTTTTCCATTGCTTTTCTCAGGTTACCAAGAGGGAGCTGGATTAAAAATACAGTAGCCAGAACATAAACTGGCACCCATATGGGACACCAGCATCATAGGTGGTGCCTTTACCCAGTATGCAACAACACTGGCCTCTGATAATTACTTTTTTTTTTTTAAGTATTTGAGGGGAAGGGAAGGAGAGAGAGAGAGAAACAGAAATGGAGATAGAACCCAAGTACTCCCGTTTGCTGGATATACATTCCAACAGCTGGGGTTGGGCTGATACTGAAGCTATTGAAGCCAGAAGCTGAAGTCGGAAGACAAGGATTGAAACCAGGTTTCAGATGTAGGAGGACAGAACCCAAGGTCTTCATTAGCAGGAAGGTGAAATTAGGAGTTAGGGCCTTTTAACTCTTAGACCTATCAGTATGATCAGTTGTGAACTGAAATTGATCACTTGGACTAGTGAGATGGCATTGGTACATGCGACCTTGATGGGATTGAATTGGAATCACCTGGCACATTTCGGTTCACAACTGATCGTACTGATAGGTCTAAGAGTCAAAGGGATTTCATAAACAAGACTAGTGTCTGCCAATACTAACTGATAGAATTAAAAAGGGAGAGAACTATCCAACATGGGATACACAGCAGACTCATAGAATGGCAGATGTCCTAAACAGCATTCTGGCCTCAGAATCAGCCCTTAAGGCATTCGGATCTGGCTGAAGAGCCCATGAGAGTATTTTAGGCAAGGAAAGCCAAGACACTCTGGCAAACAAACAAACAAAAAACAACAACAACAAAAACTAAATGAAAGATCTCTGTGAGTGAAATCCCAGTAGAAAGAATGGGCCGGCTGGTGCCATGGCTCAACAGGCTAATCCTCCGCCTAGTGGCGCCGGCACACCGGGTTCTAGTCCTGCTCGGGGCACCAGATTCTGTCCCGGTTGCCCCTCTTCCAGGCCAGCTCCCTGCTATGGCCCAGGAAGGCAGTGGAGGATGGCCCAAGTGCTTGGGCCCTGCACCCCATGGGAGACCAGGAGAAGCACCTGGCTCCTGCCTTCAGATCAGCGCGGTGCACCGGCCGCAGCGTGCCGGGCTTGGTGGCCATTGGAGGGTGAACCAATGGCAAAGGAAAACCTTTCTCTCTGTCTCTCTCTCTCTCACTGTCCACTCTGCCTGTCAAAAAAAAAAAAAAAAAGAAAGAAAGAAGAAAGAATGGGCCATCAAAGAAGGAGGTACCTTTCTCCGAAGGGAGGAGAGAACTTCCACTTTGACTGCCCTTGTCTAAATAAGATCCGAGTTGGCAAACTCAAAAGGCTTTCATAGCCTTGGCAACTCATGACAAGAGCCTAGGGTGATTACTGACTCCATAAACAAGACTATCAATTGGTTAAGTCAACAACAGGAGTCACTGTGTACTTACTCCTCATGTGGGATCTCTGTCCTTAATGTGTTGTTCAATGTGAATTAATGCTATAACTAGTACTCAAACAGTATTTTACACTTTATGTTCTGTGTGCATCCAAACTGTTGAAATATTTACTTAATATATACTAAATTGATCTTCTGTATATAAAGATATTTGAAAATGAATCTTGATGTGAATGGAATGGGAGAGGGAGCAGGAGATGGGCAAGTTGCAGGTGGGAGGGAAGTTATGGGGGGGGGAAAGCCATTGTAATCCATAAACTGTACTTTGGAAATTTATATTTACTAAATAAAAGTGGTTTTTTTGTTTGTTTTTTAAAAGGAGTTAGGGCCAAGAACTGAACCCAGTGGAGGCAGGTCTTTTAATCACTAGGGGAAATATCTGTTCCACTGAATTCTATTGTTAATTTTTGAGGAAGTACCACGGTTTTTTCAAAAGCTATTGTACAGAAGTTGGTATTGTGGTACAGTGGGTTAAGTCACTGCTTGAGATATTCTCATAATATGTCAGAGTGCCAGTTTGAGTCCCACTTACTCTGCTTCTGATCCAACTTCCTGCTGATGCATTCTGGGAGGTAGCAGGAAAAGGCTCAAGTGCTTTGACCATAGCACATACGTGGAGACCTGGGTTGAGTTCTTGGCTCCTGCCTTTAGCCTGGCCCAGTCCTGACTGTTGTGTGCCAGCAGATGGAAGATCTCTTCCTCTGTCTCTTTTCCTCTCTTTACCTCCATTGCTTTCCCAGGTGCACTAGCAGGGAGCTTGATTGGAACTGGAGCATCCAGGGCTTGAACTAGTGCCCCTATGGGATGCCTGCATTGCAGGCTGCAGCTTTACCCAGTATGCCTCAAGGCCAGACCTGCGATATTTTATTTCTGTTCCTAATTTGTTGAGTGTTCTTGTCATAAATTGTATTGAACTTTGTTAAAGGCTTTTTCTGCATCAATTGAGATGATTATATGGTTTTGTACTCTCATTCTGTTAACATTGTCTATTACATTGGTCAATTTTCACAGGTGAAACATTCTAGCATTACGGATAAGTATCATTTGATCATGATGTATAATTTAATACACTGCTGAATTTAGTTTGCTAGTATTTTGGAGAAAAGTTTTTAACATTGCTCAAAAAAAGATTTTTGTTTATAATTTTCTTGTGGTATCTTTGGGTTTGGTAACCTGGTGATGTTGGTCTCATAGAATGATTTAGGAAGTGTCCCCTCCTCTACAATTCTATAGAAAAAGTTTACAATGGGCTGATGTTAGTTTTACTTTAAATTTTGTTAGAATGCACCAAAGAAGAGTATTCAGGACTCTCTACTTCTTAGGAGAGGATTCAAGCTCTACTAGTTATATAGATATACAACAATTGTTTATTTCTTCATAATTTAGTCTTCATGGGTTTTATGTTTCCAGGAACTTGTCTCTGTCACCTAAATTATCCAATTTGTCATCATGCAATTGTTCACAGTACTGTTATATTTTTATTATAAAGATTATTTTTATTATAAAGATTATTAGGATTGGGGCTGGCGCTGTGATGTAGTTGGTACAGATGCTGTCTGTGGTGCTGGCATCCCATAGGGGCACCCATTGGAGTCCCTGCTGCTTTGCTTCCAATCTAGCTCTCTGCTAATGTGCCTGGAAAAGCAGTGGCGGATGGCTCGTACTTGGTTCCCTGCACCCGCATGGGAGACCTGAAAGAAGCCCTTGGCTTCAGATAGTTGCAGCTCTGGCTGCTGTGGCCATTTGGTGATTGAGAGAGCAGATGGAAAATCTCAATCTTGCTGGCTCTCTCCATAACTCTGCCTTTCAATAAATAAATATTTTAAAAAATTATTAGGATTTGTAGTAATGTTTCCAATCTCATGTCTGATTATAATAATTGGAATCTTCTTTTTCCTGGTCCATCTAGATAAAGATTTATCAGTTTAGTTGATTTTTATAATGGAACTGTGTTTTGGTTTCATCAGTTTCATCCATTGTTTTTCTATAATCTGATTTTATTATTTCTGCCTTCTGCTAACTTTTTTTTTTTTTTTTTGCTTTCCAGTTCCTTAAGTTGTAAAGTTAAGTTGCTAATTTGAGATCTTGTTTTTTTTTTTTAAAGTAAGTGTTTATAGCTGTAAGTTTCTCCATTAGCGCTGCTTTATACCACATCCCATAACTTTTCATATCTCAGGTTTTCATTTTCTGTAATCTCTCAGTATATTTAAGTTACCTTTGTGAGTTCTTCTTTGGTCTGTTGATCATTTTACTGTGTGTTGCTTAAATTCCAAGATTTGTGAATTTTCCAGTTTCAGTTCTATTATTGATTTCTAGTTTCATCCTATTGTGGTCAGAGAAGATGTTTTGTATGAGAACATATCTTTGTAAATCTATTGAGACATAATTTGTGTCTATAGTCTATTCTGGAAACCATCATGTACGCTGGAGAGGAAAGTATATGCTGCTGTTGAGAAGAGTTTTGGTTATGTCTGTTAAATCAGGTTATTCTGTTAAGTCCTCTATTTCTTATCCTCTATCTAGTTGTTGTACCCATTACTGAAAGTGGGTATTGAAGTCCCAATTGCTATTGTAGAATTGTTTCTCATTTCAGTTTTTGCTTTACAGAATTTGATGATCTATCATTAGCTGTATACATGTTCATAATTGGTATAACATCTTGATGTATTGAGCCCTTAATTAATATATGGTATCCTTTGTTTTTGGAAACCTTTGTAATTTAAACTCTATTTTGTCTTACATTAATATGATGGTATTTTAAAAAGTTTATGAAGAAAATGTAATTAAAAGAAAAGTTTATTTCAGTGTAAGATTATTTTGGGAATCCATGCATTTTTTTCCTAATATGCATTTTTATCAAGCTTCTGGAAGACTCCTCATATAATGACTTCTGCTATCTTTTGGTTAATAGTTGCATGGAATATCTTTTACCGTCTTTTCTCTTTCAAATTATTGTATCTTTGATTCTAGTGTGTGTTTCTGGTAGACAGTGAACAGTTGTATCATGTTATTTATTTATTTATTTATTTTTGACAGGCAGAGTGGATAGTGAGAGAGAGAGAGGTTCACCCTCCAATGGCCGCTGCTGATCCGAAGCCAGGAGCCAGGTGCTTCTCCTGGTCTCCCATGCAGGTGCAGGGCCCAAGGACTTGGGCCATCCTCCACTGCCTTCCCGGGCCACAGCAGAGAGCTGGCCTGGAAGAGGGGCAACCGGGATAGAATCCGGCACCCCAACCGGGAATAGAACTTGGTGTGCTGGTGCCGCCAAGGCAGAGGATTAGCCTGTTAAGCCATGGCGCCGGCCTATTTTTGTTTTTAGCCACTTTGTCAATCTCTGTCTTTTGACTGGGGTGTGTAAACCATTTATACTGGTTTACATAAGGAGAGACTTCTTTCAAGATGTTATTAGTTATCGATAGCCTTAAAGTGTTTTTTATTCCTTATTTCCTCAACGTCTTCATTTATGTTTGGGATATTTTTCTGGTAGTAAATGTTTAATTTCTCTTTTTGTCATATTTGTTTTATAGCTATTTTATTGTGGTAATGTGGGATTGTATTCATCATCCTAAATTTATAACACACTAATTTGAATTTATACCATATAGCCACATCTTCACTGTTTTCAGCTGTTGATGTTTCAAAATTACAGCTTTATAAATTGCATACCAAAATATGAATAAATAATCCACTGGGTACATTAGATTTTTTTGGTAAATATTTATTTACTTTTGTTCTTCGTACTTGAAAAGCAGAGCAACAGAGGCAGAGAGATCTTCTATTCACTGATTCACTTCCCAGATGCTCCCAAACACCAAAGCCAGGAGCCCAAAACTCAATCTAGGTCTCCCAAGTGGATGGCAGGACCATATGCGCTTGAGACATCGGCTGCCTCCCAAGATGTATTGGGAAGAAGCTAGATAGTAGTGGAGTAGCAGGGACTCAAACAAGCCCTCCAATACCAGGAGCAGACATTCTGAGCAGTGGCTTAACCTGTGCCACAAAATCCACCCCCTATCAGTCCTTTTAATTGTATAGAAAACAATTGTGGAGTTACAATCACACTGGCTTTTAGACTAGTACTATTTTTTAAGTATTAGTTTCTTATATCATGCAGAATACAAAAAATAGTTAGGCACTGTTGTTACAATGATACTAGCTCTGTAATCACTCATGGGTTTATGTTTACTGAGATCTTTATTTCTTTGACTTACTGTCTATTGTCCCTTCATTTCATCCTGCAGGTTTTCAAGGCATGTCTAGTAGTAACAAATATCTCAGTGTTTTTATCTGGAAATGCCTTAATTTCTTCCTTACTTCCAAAGAATGATTTTTGCCAGTTACAGGATTCTCTGTGAAAGAGAAAGGAAGTGATTACAGAGAATATACCTGTAACAATGAATTTTAACTACTTAGTCTGTGCTTTATCTAATGCCAACATGAAACATGTTTTCATGTCTTGTTTCCATCTTCATCATTTATAATTTAATATTTACATGAACATTTTATTCTGAATATTCAACTAGGCTTTATGTTGCAATTTTGCCAAATACCATTTCTAAATGTGGTATATTTGTATTTGTATTTGATATTCCAGTGAGTAACAAAGAAATATTCTATATTAGTTTTGGATAGTTATTTATCTTTTTAAATTCTTTTTAAAAAATCTGCTATTTGGGGCTGGTGTTTTGGCATAGCAGGTAAAGCTGCTACCTGTGATGTCAGAATCCCATATGGGTGTCGGTTCATGTCCTGGGGGCTCCATTTCTAATCTAGTTCCCTGCTAATGAGCCTAGGAAAGCAGCAGAAGATGGCTAAAGTGCTCAGGTCCCTGTACCCATGAGGAAAACCTGGAAGATCCTGGCTTTGATCTGCTCCAGATGTGGCAGGTGTCATCTGGGGAGTGAACCAGTGGATGCAAGATCTCTCTGTCTGTCTCTTTTGTGTGAGCTATACTTTATACAGGTAAGAATCCCACAGACTCAGGTATGCTTCACAACCAATTGCTGTAATTATTGTTGGAGTAAGATCCTAAAAATGTTATCAATAACACAAGTTTAAATTGAGAATTTATTCAAATTATATAAAAGTGCAAAATTTAGCCAATGTTATATAAATATACCTGTAACTTATGTTTAAGGAAAATTAAAATAGAGCAAAATAAAAATAAGTTGTATACTAAGTGCTAGCTAAAAGCTTGATGTATCTACCACCATATTTTGAAATTAGTACTTAAAAAAGCAATATGGTCACAAATAAAGAAATTTAAAAAATTATCAAAGTAACAAACAACACCCAGAATTCCACCACTGTGGCATTTTGTTATGTCTACAGTTAGGCTTATTCTGTACATAATATTATTTAAGCAATTCCAGTTATTCAGTTGGAATTCTACTATATGTTTAATTTTTGCTTTTTTATTTTGCTGAACATGATATGGTAAGTATTTTTTTTTATACCTGCAGATTCTTCTTAATAACTTTTTAAAAGCTGCCTAACGTGAGAAGCTTGAGGTTAGGTTTTGATTTCTGATTCCTACCACTCATCTTGCTAGCCATCTAGGATCCTCTACCTATTCAGAAAACACAAAAGGATTATATGAAAAAATGGCAAACAGTGTACTGAGTCTACTACTAGCCAAGCAATTCCAATATCAACTGCAAGACATTGGAGAGGATTGAAAAAAATTTTTTTTTCTTTTTGCTTAAGGAACATAACAGCCTCCCTATCTCTAATTCTCTATCAGTGCAGATTTCGAGAGGAAAACATCCCATGCTAGAGAGTTGAACAGGTGAAATTTAATATGGAGAAATAGTTCTTAAGTGTTAGGAGAGTCTTCCAGCTAAAACAGCATATCCATTCAGAGAGTAGCAATAACAAAAACTGCCATAATCATCAGAGCTGGAAGACCAAAGGATGTCACCTGAATTTAGGATCAGAAACTGCATTCACACAATTAGTAGAAGACAGAAACTGCGGTAAGTGCGTAACACAGGATACAGACAGGTCCAGGAGACATAGTAGGATCTCTCTTTTTAAAAAATTTTCTTTTCTAGCATTTACTCTTCCCCAGCAACTCCCCAATTATAATTGCATTCAGAAGTCAATTCTGGTAGGTAGAGCAGGGGTCTTTTATCTGGAAACGTGAGCCTGCAGTATGGGATCCACAGTAGTCCTGCATTTACTGTGCTTCTATATTCTCCCATTAAATTTTCCTAATGAGCTCTAAAGCACTAGAGGTGCTCTGATCAATACCCTACATTCTACACATAGCTTGCTTTCTTTTCTCCTTGTGTAGCAGCAGCCTGATTCTCTTTGGTGATAGATTTACTCACAGGATTAGTTTACTCCAGTTTCTCTTTTCTTTTTACTTATTTTAGCTTGTTGACCATGAGGCAAAATCAAAATGGAAGGCTCAATTTTCAATCGAAACAGTGCTGTTAGCCCTGGTGAAAGTTTTCTTCCCTTGAGAATTAAGATCTGTGGTTCTATTAAAATTCACAGGAAGGAGAATCCAGAAACCTTGAAGTTTCTTTACATGTCTGGTTTTGAGAAGAGCCACTCTTGCTTCCACCATTTGGTTTTAAGTCCTAAGTGCTCTGCCTATGGGAGCAACTGCACTGAAAATTGTTTGAATCAAAGCCCATATCATGTCCAGTAGGGCAGAACTTGAAATTTGCAAATTGTTTTCTACTAGCTGAGACTGCAACTGTGTTTTCAGAGATCTAGTTCATGATTCTATCAGATCCGCTGGGCAATGAGATATTTAGAAAGATCAATAAATCCCATGCACTTAAGGCCTTTGCTTCCTTGCTGTGCAGAAACAATATTTGTATAGTAAACTAAGATGGTAACTGAGACATTGCATAAGCCCCTGAATGATGATGCTGGCATACGCGTGAGAAGCAGCCAAGCATGTCTACGCTCAGAATGGGTGTTTTTGCAGGAAGAACCTATCGCTGCTGCCCTAATGAAGCAATTTTCCAAAGACAGCAAGTGCTATCAGGCAGTTGGCTGGCTCCCTTGGGAAATAACGCCTTTAAGGGGAGTACTGACCTCTGCTTTTGGGGGAGTGCAACCCAACAGCAGAATACAAACCTGCTTTGGTGAGAAGTATGTGTTGCTGTACCTCCTCAGAGTATCTTTTCTCTTGCAGTACTATTTTGTACATGTCCCATTAAGCAACCATGAGAGTGACTGCAGAATGAGACTGACTGACATTCCTAGGCTGTCAGCTTATTAAGAGCCTACTCAGCAGTGGCTATTGTTTAGTGAGCAAATGTCCATGAATCGATATAACTCAATTTTGACCATTTTTCTTTCAGGCAATAAGGACAGCAGATTTACTGCTTCAAAAGCTGCCTACTGGAAGGTTTCCCTTCTATGTTATCTTTCTACATCATCCTTGAATTGAGATGAAGGTCAGAATTCAACTTTAAGCTGATGCAAGTTTACGTTGCAAAGAGAAATGTAAGCAAAGTTATTTCTGATTCCCCCTCACAGGTCCTGGAAAACCTTCATGAGGCCATCGATGTGGTTGGAAAGGGGACAGCAATGCAATAGGAATCCAAATAATGGGAATTGGAGCCACATGCTCACGCTAATTACTTGTACGTCTCAGACTGGTGCACAGCGCAATCCATATATAACATTTCCCTTTTGTTGAATTACTGCTAAACATGACAAGACTGACAGGCCAACGAGTGAGCCAACTCCTAGTTAAATATGGACAACACATGTTTCGTGTTACTTTGTGTTCTACAGGCAAAAGTCTGTAGAATTCCCTATCTACCAATCCAGAAGCTATTTTTCAAAAACAAAAGAGATACCTTCAGGTAAGAGTATAGCTTTGTTTTAAAATTATCTTCTGAGTCATAACGTCCTGGTCTCTTGGTTTTGGGTGGGAGTAGCTGATTTCATTATGTGAAATGTTGCTTCCCAAATCCAGATTGCCATGCATTATTTTTTAGTGGTAAGTGTTGCAAGGTGTCACATTACAAATTTCAGACCACTGAATTTTTAGAAACTTACCAGTGTGGAAAAGTCCTAAATTATTCTTGGCTTATCTTCCCTTACTTGGCATCTGCATACTTCACTAACATAGTTAGCATGATCGCTGTTTTCTGCTCAGCAGGTCCAGTCTACAAGTATGTTGTGTGGTGGATTCCAGCAGTAAAGTATGGGAGAGCCAGATAAACTATTTCCTGAAAACGGTTTGACAATAGAAAAAACAGGTGTTGATTTAACCCTGAAATTAGATTGAGAAGTGTTTTACTGTCCCTAGCTGGTAGAAGTGAGCTGCTTCTATTTTCTCCACTATTGGCATGGTATAAAAACATCACCAGATGTATATAGTCATCCTTTGTCCACCGGAGGTATTTTGTAAGACCTCCAGTGCATGCTTGAAACTCAGATAGTACTGAACCTTATACACAATTTTTTTAGTTCCTTACACACATTTAGGTAACTTATAAATTATGCACAATAAGAGTTGTTAAATAAATTAAATTATTTTCATAATTATTTAACACCTATAAATTCTTTTTTCTGGAATTTTTCTATTTAATAGTCTTGATCACATGGTTGATCACAGATAACTAAAATTATGGAAAGTGAAAGAAGAGGAGGGACTGTGTTAGTTTTGACATTTGATTTGTGAATCAGTCTGCACCCCAGATGGTCTAATAAGCAATTATTTTTTATGGACTCACAATTCTGATGCCAGTACTTTTAGTGGGGCTCAGCTGGGCAGTTCTGCTTAGGGAATTCCTTGGAAATTCTGGTTTTCTGCCCAACCACTGGTGTTCAATCATGAGCTTTCATGGAAGAAGTCAGGCAAAGCTGAGACTGCCAGGTTGCATGGAAACCCAATCCATGCTTGAAAGCAACAGTTGAGATCTCTGTAAAGAGAAATGTCAATAGATGTGTCTAGATAATTCCAGTCCCCATTTACCACCAGTCTTCACAGTGAAGAACCCAATATTTGTATAGAAGTTTTATTTCTCTAAATTTAGGGATGACATGTTATGTAACAATAGCCACTACAATAATAGATTGTTAAAATTCATTAATCCAGTTATAACTTTTTATGTAGGAGGTAGTAATTTTATGTATAACTTTTCTTAGTTTTTAAAATATTTTTTACTCATGTATATTCATTGTATTTGAAAGGCAAAGAGAGAGAGAGAATCTTCCCTCTGCTAGTTCAGTCCCCAGGTGTGTGCAATGGCCAGGACTGGGACATACCATTGAATAAATGACTCTAAGAATAATATGGCATATTTTGCAGGGCTAGAAAGTATAATTTTTGTGTGGTTTTTGTATAGAATTAGAAAATTATCATAAAGTGAGCTTTAGGTTTGTCCAAATTTAAACTCAAGAACTGATTTATAGTGATTTTCTCTGCCATAATAACAATTTCACATTAACTGAAAAAATATAAAATGAGAGTAAGCTCCTTCTCCATCTGCAACTTGTAGGATGGCCCCAGTCCAGGCCTTTACTTCTAGCATTGGGCCATCTTTTATGCTTAATTTGGCTCTTGTAAATTTTAAAATTTTGTGTAAAGAATGGTCTCATTCAGTGACATTTATATCGTTTTAATTTTAGTCTTTACATAACTCTAAAATGCATATGCTTTTTCTATGAATATCTTTTACACTATTAACTGATTGGTGATCTGACTTTAAGAGCCAAGTATTGCCGGCGCCGCGGCTCACTAGGCTAATCCTCCACCTTGCGGCGCCGGCACACTGGGTTCTAGTCCCGGTCGGGGCGCCGGATTCTGTCCCCGTTGCCCCTCTTCCAGGCCAGCTCTCTGCTGTGGCCAGGGAGTGCAGTGGAGGATGGCCCAAGTCCTTGGGCCCTGCACCCCATGGGAGACCAGGAGAAGCACCTGGCTCCTGCCATCGGATCAGCGCGGTGCGCCGGCCGCAGCGCGTTACCGCGGGGGCCATTGGAGGGTGAACCAACGGCAAAGGAAGACCTTTCTCTCTGTCTCTCTCTCTCTCACTGTCCACTCTGCCTCTCAAAAAAAAAAAAAAAAGAGCCAAGTATTAGGTTTTATATTTCTTTTACTTTATAAAGTTGTGAATAACACATTCTACAATCAAAAGAACCAAGTCTAATAAGGTATAGAGGAGAAGGATTCCTATACTGATCCATAAATTCTTCTCTCCTATGTGTGCAGTTAATTATTTAATTCATGGAAATCTTGGGTTTTTCAGTTCACTGTCCATTTCCACTCAGGTTGAATAAAGGTCAGTAAAGAGTGGTTAATAACCAGAAAAACTGCAAAGTAAGGGAATTTAGGAAGTGTGAAATTTTACATTTTCAACTTTCATCCTGCTAGAAACTTTATACCTGTTAAGTCTGATATTAAAAAAAAAATCAATGTTTTGCAAAACACTCAAACTCCCCACTACATGAAATGTGATATGCTCCAAAGTAGAATTTTGCCTGGCATCCTTTTAGGCATTAAGAAACATATTATTCACAGGAATCAGCTGAGACAGTATGATGTTAAATGATAGAGAGATTTAGAATATATAAAGTTCAGCATTTTCCCAATTGGGTTTAAACAGACTTCCCCTAGGAAGGGTTTCTGCCATAGGGTATTTATTACCTTGAATAATGTGACAGAAAGAAATGGAACAAAGGAAATGATTTTGCTAAATGAAAGCAGCCAACGGCTCTCAGAAGATAAACTATCTGTATTTTAGGAAGAATACAGTTCACTAGAAAGTTTTGGTGTTTTAATGACAGTTTGGAGAAGCAATTTTTATTTGTGCTGTACAAAGTGAGCACACATACTCAGTTTTACAGCTCAAGGAGCTACAGCTAGACATCTAAAAATTGTCAAAATCTACAAAATGGTCTTCCTTTTGTTAGTTCTGCGCAAACAAGCAGGGAGGCCAAACTCCCTAAGCACAGGTTCTCGGTACAGGCAGGAACAGTAAATAAAAGTGGCTCTTAGAGAAACCAAGGCAAAGATGAAAGCTCAGAGAGACCCAGGGGACCAGGAGTTGCTGTCAAGTTTCACTGTGTGCTTATAAAACAGGAAGCCTAAATCACTACCATGGCGCTTCCGGGAAAATCAGCGGCTGGCTTTTTCTTAGGAGAGGGCACTGGTTTCACTCTAGCCACAAATGTGTAAGTGGCTGAAGATTACTATTCCATAGAGGAAAAGCATGCAAAAATGAAGAGCTTTTTTTTTTTTTTTTTAAGTCAAAGCAGAAATGAAGAGGAATTCTTGAAAATTGTTTCCCTGTCTCTGACCCATTTTTTTTCCTAATGGAAATTATGGGTCTCTTTCTGACCAAAAGTACATTTATTAAATTTTCCACTTAGAAAATGTGTTTATTAGAGAAGAAGAGCAAATATAGATGCAAAATAAAATTATGGACATGCATAAGGATAGAGTTAAGTGCCTCCTCTCTGCATATAACCTATTTGTCTATAATTTTGAACACTCCTGTATATGTCCTGAAATCATCCTTAGGATATTTAAAATTTCTTCCTCTGTAAGAAAATTGTTTTCTTAATGTTAACTTATGTTATTGCTTAGCAAAATCATATGGTTTGCTTTTATTGTCAGGTTGCTTAAATGCACTCATAATCTGACTCTGATCTAGATCTCTGTGGTTGATTTTGAAGATATACAGGCTTGATTGTAAAATCAGCCTTTTAACAGGCTGACTTTGCACTATGCAGCTGTCACTCCCTTTATGGCTTCTGAGTGTATTATATTGCTTGTAGAAATGGAATGTTCAGAGGCAATGAGAGATAATGTATTGGAAACCATGTAAATCTGCATTTATGTATCAATTTCCAATGTGATTTCAGTGTACAGTTCTGAAATTCTATGCAATATCTCATATTAGGTACCTGTAGAAGTCAACACCCGTATAATAAATAATTCAGGAATACTGAAAATTGTTATGCACTTAGACAAATAACTAGTAAATTCCAGTTACCAGAAAAAGGAATAGTAATCAGCATTGCTTATGACATCATCTCCCTCATGGAGGTATTTGCTGTTCGTCGGTTCACTGAATAAACTCTTTGAGATTTAGCTTCATTAGCAGAAGTTATCATAAAAACACTTATTTCGATCTAAATTGGAAAAATGGAAATGCTCAAATTAAACTCATATTTAACATATGAAACTTCCAGACAGCACTGCCCTGACAATGAATATAATTCAAATATATTCCTGTATGTTTAGTACAGCTTTCAACTATCTTTCCCAACCACTTGAAAATGAATCATTTTATGTCTCTTCTAGCTAAATGATGCAATGAAGAGCAAACCTCATGTTTCCTAAATTTTGCAGTAAAATGCAATTTTATTTGTTGGTCAAGAGGTTCTATGAAAGCTCTTTCTCAAAAATTTTACTATATTGAGAAAGAAAAATTATGTAATTGAATATTTTTCACAAGACAAAGCATCCTTTAAGATATTTTACTTACTTTGAAAAGCACGATTTTATTTTAATAGTGTTCCATTCCAGCTGCATGTGTTTCAGCCCTTGCTGAATATGTTTGGTCTTGGTCATGAGTTATGTTTTCCAGGTGAGTGCTGACTCCCAGGTGCAAGAGCACCTAATATACCGTGGCAACCTTCTTCATACTTACTGTGCTTTCCTCATAGTTTACATTTTGATTCATCTCACATCCTCCTCATTGGCTGTCAATAAGAAAATCCTTTGATTCCAGGTTGTGCTGATCACTAAGGAAACATTTTTCAAAGGGAAACTCCTTGTCCCCATGGGGTTATAGGCCTCCAGAGCAAAATTTTTCTTAGATCACTAAACCTGTGTACAGCCCCAAATTTTCAGATTCCTACATAGAAAAGTTGAGATTCTAGGATACTAGAAACCATGAGAAAAATATTTGAAGGTTATATAGCTTAAACTGTCTCTTCATTGGTATACACATGTTATAATTGTCATGGCCCATACCTACAGGTGGTCTTTAGATAAATTTTATAGCAGTATGCAGCTGCCACCTCAGTAAATATTTCTAATAATCCAATTTTTTGTTAAAAATGATACATCCACTAGACTGAAAAAAGTCACTAACATAGTTCTATTTGTATTAATTTATTGCACAACATACTTACCCCCAAAATGTTACTATTAAAGATTATCAGACAAGAAAGTAACTGGTTCACTTGGTTCATAAAAGGATAATATCAGTCAAAAGAAATTAGGACAAGAAAACATCACTTATAAAGGCCAAATCATCAATAAGTGTCTAAATTAGGAAAGAATAATAATGATGTTCATGAATAATGATTCAATTTATGCTTTTGTTATTGATGTAAAACATTTGTTTTCATTAAGATGCCCAAATTTGATTAAGGCCAATACTAGCTCTAACATGAAAATGTGTTTAATCTCTGTAGCAACATTACAATATCACAGCCTTTTACTTATTTCCATACCTTGACCCCTGTAATGAACTTATTAAACTCTAACAAAGATTGATCTTTAAAAACAGATGTGTAGATTGAACCTTAACTAATAAATTCACTAATTGTTTTGCCTTAGTGCAGCTATTAGTCTGGATTAAATATTTAGAAGCTCCATCTTTTTAAGACTCTTTCCTAATGTTTCTCTAGGGACATGAGTGACGTGATGGGAAATTTTTGATAAGGAAACAACTCTCTGGGTTACTCAGGGCTCCATTGATGACAACAGTATGAAGAGATGGTGAGGAAGAAGTATTAGCTTTTGCCTTGAGTGAAGGTCGAGGAGGGAATGTTAGCTCTCTTGAGGAAAATATTGCAGCAAGTTTCAAAGCAGACAGCTATTGGAACATACATATATTAAGTGAACACATTTCTAGATATTTTCCTGAAATATTTTTATATAATACCTCAATAAATATCTGTGGTAAT
Organism: Lepus europaeus; assembly: GCF_033115175.1. NCBI lineage: Eukaryota > Metazoa > Chordata > Mammalia > Lagomorpha > Leporidae > Lepus > Lepus europaeus. The sequence continues at coordinate 47,896,889 of NC_084836.1, read as the reverse complement.
TGTGATCAGCTAGAACATCATTATAGATTAAACTATCCTCTCATTCGTAGGATTATAGAATGGTGTGTAGACAAAGCACATATCTAGGAGGAAATGTCTTCTCCCACAACAACGTAGTATACAGTGTTTATTAATGCTTTTAAATAAATAGGTAAAAATATAAGTTCACAAGAATATTGTAATATTTTTATTCTTCCAGTCTCTTTTCTTATAAGCAGAATCAAGGTTTACAAAGGTGTTCAGCTGATTCGATCTGGGAGAAATATCATATAGCTTGTTTTTGCTATCCAAGGTAACTAGAAAATGTTTCATTTTTCTGCCAAATGACAAATTTGGGAGTATGCCACAGCTATTCTGAGAAGTGAGAATATTTTCATGTGGTATGTGTTTCTTTCAGAGATACATCAAAACACTGACATAACACATGATATTAAAAGCATTTCTTAATGCACTGTAGTGGCAGTTTTAATTCATATTCATTGCTTACATGTGATGAGGTAAGGCTAAAGAACAACCAGTCTCTGTAGGTTATTTCCTTAATGTACATTTTCCTAGGAAAAGATTTAGGCAAAGTGGCTAATTTATTTTGCTAGCATAATCTTTTTGGATCTTTAGAAGGATAATTGGTGGATCTTTAAATGGGGAGTTGGTAAACAAAGACTAAGTTTAGTCAAAACTACAATACAGGTAAAATTTTTGAATTCACATATTTGTGGGTTGGGAGCCTCAAAGCCCTTTCACCTCTCTTACAGGCCCTCTCTTACAGGCCCTTGAGAATAAAGTAATTGTTTCTGGAATTTGGGAGGCTATTGATTGAAAGCTCTGTGATACATTCCCAGGTGCTCTGAGTCCAAAAAGTCAGGGAAGAGAAGGAGTCTGGGCTTTTTATATATTTGCTTTGCAAAGATACTCAAACAAAGGAGTTGAGGAGAACAGGGCATTGTTTTGCAGTTTAGGTTGAAAGGAATTTTAAATTTTTAGTACTTTGCTTATAGGTTTTTGTAAAATGAATTTTTAAAATTTTAATTTTAATTGTTATACAATTTTCATATACTTCATATATAGAGATTTAGGAACATTGCGGTACTTCCCCCTCTGCCCTCCCTCATGCCCATGCTCCAACCCTTCCTCCCCCCCTCAATTTTTATAAAGATCTATTTTCAGTATACTGAATGATCATATAGTTAACCCATTTCTAGTTCAACAGAAATAATATGGCATTATTTTGTCATGTAATTTCAACAGAAGCAGTTTAAGAAAAAAAAAAAAAAACCAACCTGATCTTTCAAGTTTATGCAATATAGGAAATCCTCTGATAAAACAAATATCATCCAGACTGATATCATTTGGCCCAGTCCTTTGATGCTGAAAATACATTTTTCTGAGGATCATATACCGTGAAAATCAGAATAACTATGGCCTTAAGTATAAACTATAAAAGGATATAAAGCTCCATAATCTTTTTTATTCTCATTATAAAAACAGGAGCTATGTTTTCTAAATAGATTTTAATAAGTGACCTAAATACTTTCTTCAATTAATTTGGAGGAGAAAACTAAAATAAGCATTTCTGACACAATTAATAAGCAGGTAACACAGAAAAGTGGTAAAAATAGCATCAGTGATAAGTTGTAAAAGGGGAAGCTTAAACAGTACATGCCTATTATAAGAATAGAATTTTCTAAGCACCAAATCAGATTTATAATTAAGTTATTTTAAATTTCCTCTCACTTAAAATTCTCTGATAAAAGCAGAGATGTATATGAGTATCTCCTCGGCATATGAAATGAATGTGTGGATAAAACTTTGCTGATGAATTATAAACATTTTCTACATAATTAAAAATCACTTAATTCAAAATATTATCTACAATTAGGTTCTCTGCATATAATAAAATAGTGAACAATAATCTAATTTTCTTAGAAAGTGAATGAAATCCTCAAAAAAAGTAGGTTTTAAGTACTCAAGAAATATTTGCTGAGTTATTTGCCGAAGTACAACCAAGCATCAATATTAATTCTTCTGCATTACGGAAAAAGTGACTGATTTTTTCTTGTAGCACGCACCTGCGTTGGCTGACTTTCAATCTGAATTTCCAGAAAAAAAGAGAAGCAAAAAAAAAAAAAATGCAGGAAGGCATAGCTTGTGCTTCTTCCTACTTACCACTTAATTTGTAGGTCTTGATGTGGCTGCATTGATAAAATCCTGGGCACGTAAGAAGTGAAAATGAAGGCTGCCCTACAGCCCAGCTTCTGTACAAGTTCAGATTGGTGAGATGTTCACAAATCAATGACTTTCTCATTGAAAGATAATACAGTTTTGTAATGCTGGAGAAGTTAAAAGCTAGAGAGGTCACTGCAGGAGGATAAGGAAAGCTACAGCAGTTGTGAGAATAGCAATTTTTCCCAAGCAAACTTGGTTTGATGTAGCGAGTAACAGTCTTACTGGGCTCAAATTGCTTTCTATTTGATTATGCTTATCAGTAATTAGAAGAACATATTGGAGGAAACCAGGGTTGGGGAGAGAGTTCTCTAGGGTCATCTCTTTATGACAAGAAAACATCCAAGTCAAAACTCATCAGGCAGTTTTGTCTACAGGGTGCCAAATAAGCTATTTCAAGGTTATGGAAAGCCAAAAATTGATTGTTCATGAATGCTTAATGTGAACCTGAGCGCATCCATAAGTCAATCTCTGACAAACAATCATTTGGTAAAAATTTAGTTATGTTTAAAAAAAAAACAGTGAAATACAATTGAAAATTAGAAAGGACATCTGGGGAATTATTTCATTTATTTTGTGTATATGTAGACACAGAACAGCCCAGATAGATCTCAGAACAGCCCAGATAGATCTCATATCTTTTAATTTGTAATTTGTTAAGCAAAATCACATAACAAAATTTCAATTAATTGTAAATAACAAGGTAGAAGTTTGCTCAGTCCCTGAAGAACCATAGCTATGTTTCAGAACTGCTAAAAAGACATTTCTTTGCCTTGGTTTTTTCTAATATACTAAGTTATAGTTCATATGTAGCATTACCCTGTTTTCCTGTCATACGTCTGTGGATAATCTTTGATCATTTGTTTATGTTTCACTATATTTAACCTTTACACCCATTATGGGTCACAGAGTTTAACTTTTCTTTGTCAGCCACATCCCTCACCCAGGTCTTTCCTATCCAATATATATCAAGTATGTACTGTACAATCATTTCAAGTACACTTGATTCTGATATTCCAGATGTTGTTGCTCCATGTCTTTCCAGCCAGCACTGCAGAACCCCAAATTCAATGTGCTCAATCATTTCTTCTTCATATTCAAGATCATGGGTACATACTGGTAAAGAAAAGATGGCAATCTTGCTGAAAGATTCTGTTCTCATTTATATTCAATCTCATTACTTGCAACCGCACATAGAATTAACTTTTGCTTAACAGCTTTTTTTTTGACTCTCATTCAACCCTTCATTTGTTGTACTTCTTACTCCTTCAACTTTTCCATTCATCTTCTCAGATGCCCTCATCCCTTTCATGTTAGACAGAGAATTTTAACTTTGGATGAATCTGAAAACAAAGTACCACCTGCGTTAATCTTTTCCTTTCTAATAGAACAGGTGCCTGATCTACCTGCCCTGGCCCCCTTTGGTCTTTGTCCACTGGCAATCCCTTCTATTAGCACACAAAAACCTTCAAATTTTGAGGGAAAAATAAAAAGACAAACCTATCACCACCAGTACAGAGTTTTGAAAGATTTTCAACAACCACATATCACCTAATAGGTAATAATTTTGTTTTCCTTTTCATAGAAAAGTCTCTGATACTCTTTTTTGCCATTTCTTCACCCTCCGCCCACTACTGTACCCACCGTGAAATGGCTTCCACTGTCTAAATTTCACAGAACCTGCTCTTGCTAAGATCATCCATAGACTACTAATCCCTAAATCTAAATGACTGGGTTAAATATCCTATTTATTTTCTTTTTATGTAGAAAAAGCTTTATTACAACATATTAAATGACTTATAGGATGGTTGGGAAGGATTTCGAAACAATTTTAAACTTTCAAAAAATTATCTCAGAACTACCTACCTCACAAATTTGAGTCACTTAGACAGCCATTGTTTCTGCCATGATCATAAAGCCTACAGACCCAGGGCCTCACTGTCATAATTAATAGTCTTTCACAGTTAGAAAGATGCTGCCAGTGTGGCCAGCTCCAGATTACAGCCATGAGCAAGATTTGTGGTCCTTACCGTGTCAATAGAGGATGGCACAGATACTGAGTGCTGACTCATCTTGTCTGACGTGGCTGCAATGGAGCACTTGAATGAGGCATCCAGAGGAGGTATTTACTCTCATGGTTGGGCAAGTTTCCTGAGTGTGTAGCACATGTGTTTCTTCTGTTTGTTGTATTTTTCAACCTTTAAATTTATATAAGGTGAATATATATAAATTTCATGTATTTATTACATACAGATTTAGGAGCTTAGTAATACATTCTACTGAACCCTCCCTCCCCCTGCATCGTGTGTGGGAAGAAGCTCATGGCTTCAGATCAGCTCAGCTCCAGGCATTGTGGCCATCTTGGGAGTGAACCAGTGGACGGAAGACTTCTCTCTCTGCCTCTGCCTCAAATAAATAAATAAATCTTAAAGAGAAAAAGGCAACAAGAAGAGTGATGGCTGAAATAGTTTAAAACATCAAAGTAAAGACTGCATAATTTTGGAGAAGAGGCAGCAATAATAAGCAGAAAGAACACCCATGCCCATGACTGGGGGAGCAAAAACAGTGGTGTCTTGAGGGGACAGCAGGGAGCATACTAAGGTAAGATTTAGTCAACACAAATATTTGGAAAAAACTTTGAAAGAAGAACACACTTTCTTCATGGATTACAGAGTGCAGAGAAAGCTTTATGATTTTGGAAGGATCCTAATAGAATTTGAAAAGGACATATACAATCTGTAAGTCCATATAAAGATTAGAATCCAGAGGCTAAAGATTTCTGGAGAACATTAGATTTCTTATAGTGATTAGCAAATTTATTTCAGCAACTGTTTTTGGATGGTCCGCCACATATGAGGCATTCTTCTCATCAACAAGAGAAACAAAGTATTTTTCACTTTAAGGAGAGCATGTGGCACAGCAAGCTAAGCTGTAGCCTATAGCGTATCAGAGCACAGGTTTGAGTCCCGCCTGCTTCTCTTGCAATCCTGCTCCCTGCTGATTTGCTTGGGAGGCTGCCTGATGGCTCTGAGCTCCTGGCTCAGCTTGGTCCTTCCACAACATTTGCAGCCATTTGAGGAGTCAATCAGTGGATGGAAGATCTCTCTCTACCCACCTCTCTCTTTCTGTGCCACTCTACTTTTCAAAAGAAAGAAAATAGGGAGAAAGAAAGAGAATCTGCAATGCAATGATAAAAAGTTTAATGAGATTATATTTGAGCTCAGGTTGATTGAAATGGTCATAGGGCTATGAATTCCGGAGAAAAGAGATAATTTGAGATTTGTATTATCTATCTATGTTTATATGATATATGTATATATATAGACACATGCCATTTTTCATTTGTCAACAGGTATTGAATATATAAAAGAATGCTATGAGATTTTAGAAACTAATTTTTGTTTACCTTTTGTTAGTGTTCCTAAATATTAAATTTTATTTTTTTAAATATTTATTTGAATGGCTGAGTTACAAGTGAGACAAAAAGACAGATAGAAAGGTTTCATCTGCGAGTCCACTCCTCAAATGGCAAAAAGGCCAAGACTGGACCAGGTAGAAGCTAGGAGCCAGGAATGTCATACAAGTCTCCCATGTGAGTGGCAGGGATCCAATGACTTGGGCCATCTTCTGCTTTGGTAGGTGCATTTTAGATGAGCTAGACCAGAAGTGGAGCACCCAGAATCCATATGGGAATGCCAGCAGCATTGCAGGGGGTAGCTTAACCTGCTGTGCTACAAAGCTGGCCCCAAATTTAAAATGTTTTAGAAAGTGGGGGCTCCCATCCATTGGTTTACTTTCTAAGGCTCTCAATGGCTAGAGAATAGATGGAAGGAGCCAGGAGCCCAGGAACTCAATCCTAATCTCCTACATGCATTGTAGGAACCCATCACTGATGCATCCCAAGGTCCCCAAGAGCAAAGTGCTGGAATCAGGCTCTGAGACTGGGCACCGAATTCAGGCACATGAAGGTTGGGTCTGAGCATCCTAGCCAAGGTTCTAACCACTAGGCAAAATGCCTGTTCTTCTGCCAAATCTTAACAGACCTTTTATTACTTGGTTTTGCCTTTGTATTAAAGACAGAAGCATTTTTCTTTATTAAAAGCTACATGGATAGCTTAACAAAATTTTTCTTAGTACTTAGGTTTTTCTTTTTATTATTTAACAGTGAAATTTTTCATCCAGTAGTCTTCCTTTCAGACTTGGGCAATGAAACTCAGATTTTCTTAACAAAGACATTTAATGAGAGAGGAGAGTTGCATATTACCTTCTGGGCATCTGGGGGCAAAGCCCGAGGCAACTTATGGCTTAATTAAAGTGTCTTTGAAGTCTTATGTTTTATCTTTAAGAGTGAGGCAAATTTCTTCACAGTCATGTTTTATCTTTAGGAGCAAGGCAAAATTTTTATCACAGTCTGTAGTATATAAGGATCTTCAATGTAAAAATTGTTTTAAATGATTAACATTGATTACATTTAAGGATATGTCACATTTATTCTTTGACTTAAAGCTAATATATGATTAATCTATGATGTATTGCCATTTATAAATTAATAGCTCATTGAAGATTTCTGATTAATTAATATCTCATTAAAAAAAAACTTTTTATTGAACTTTAGCTTAAGGGCAATAAAGTCCACAGATCTGAACTATACCATCTAGTGGATCCTCAAAATGAACTTTGGTGTAACTACTATGAAAATAAAGGTATGAAACTTTATCATAATCTCAAATTCTCTTCCATGCAATTCCATAGTTGATGTACTATCAACCATGAATACAGTCTACTATTTCTAATTCCTGGAGCATAAACTAAATTTGCCCAATTAAATATTTTAAATTGTCTTTTTGCCCTGTATTTCATGGCTGTTACTATTATTGAATAGTTAATCCTTTTCCATTGCTGCATAAGATCAGTTTATTGATCTACTTTAATCCTGATAGATATTTGGGCTACTTCCAGTCTGTAGCTTGTACAACTATTACTGATCTAATTATTTCTCTATACATATTTTTTTCTGCTCATGTACATATTTCTGTAGAGAATTCACCTTTGTAGATTCCTGAGTCATAGGGCATACTTTAGTACATCAGGATACTATCAAATGAGGTTATAAATAACATGATTTGTGATAGAAGAAACATGTCTTTGAACTTGTGTGACAATTTTTGTGTCAACTTTGCTAGACTGAAGTACCCAGTATTCAGTCAAACATCTGCCAAATTGTTGCTATGAAGGTACTGTGCAGATATGACTGTTATGTAAATAGGAAAACTTGGAATAAACCAGATTACTCTCCATAATCTAGGTGCACTTCAACCAATGAAAGATTTTCATGGAAAAGTTGACAGAACAGAGGAAAGCCCTCCCTGCAGCATTCAGACTTGCCAATCCTGCAATACATCCATCCGTTCTGTAAAGTCTCTCTTGTCCTCTCTCCCTACACATACACACACCCAATTGGTTCTGCTCCTCTGGAGAGCACTGACCAGAACATCTGACACCATCGTTTTTGTATATGTTTAGACATCTTGTGAGAGCTGCAGTGTAAATTTTTGTGTATCCTAATTCATATGCTGAAACCCTAGCCCCCAAAGTGCTACTAGAAAGTAAAGCCTTTGGTAGGTGATGAGATCATGAACATAGAGCTCTCATGAATATGATTGGTGCCCTTACAAAAGAGACCTGAGAAAACACCTTCATTCCTTCTTCCATGGGAACACGTGGGGAAATATACCATCTGCCAGCTGTAAATGTGCCCTCAGCAGAACTTTTGAAATATAAGTTAGTGGTCACTTGAATATCATCTTTCTGAAGTGTCTTTAACATATTTTGAATGAATATTCGTAAAAGCAGATTATCTTCAGTTTTATGGATCATAGAAATTCTTCATAATTCAGGTAATAAATCCTCTTTCAAGTTACACTTCTATATTGTAAATATGTTCTTATTTTACATCCTCAATGTTGTCATGACAGAAATTCTTAATTTTAGTGGAAGATTTAATTTAGTTGAAGATTTTAAACTTTCTCTTTGGTAGTGCATTCATTATAATGTTGAATAAAAAGAATTAGAGAATTCAAACATGTTTTACTCCTCTACAGTGGAAAACTTTCAAAATTTCAACACTGAGTATGATGGGGGATGTATTGTAATGTATAATTTTATCATTCAGGAAATTTTCCTTATACAGTTACTTTCCTAAGAGTTTATAATATACTGCAATACATTTTGACAATTTTTATAAATTCAGATAAAATGTTTGACAAAACTTATGGTTAGAAGAAGTGATCAATTTTACATGTTAAATATCCTTATATTCGGTTAATAAACATTGGTGTGTTATTAGCATATTTATGAGTTTCTAAATGTTATATATTGGCATTGTGCTTGGCTTATCTGTATATGATAAAAGAAATTTCTCAGTAATTTTTTTTATTTCTCATACTGTTTCTGTCAGTTTGGAAACTATATTAGACTCATAAGAATAGATGCAAATTGTTTTTTCTCTAATATTCTCTCAGTACTATAGAATTAGTATCAGCTATATCTTATATATTTGGAAGAATGCAACCATAGTTGTTCCTGAGTCATCTTATCATAAAAAATTAATGGTTTAGTTTAGTTAATGGGTACAAGACTATTTATATTACTTTTTTGTTATTTTTGGTAGGCTGATATTCTAAGGATTTTGTGTGTTTACATAAAATATATTGAAATATAGTCATTCATATTGATACAGTATAGTGCCTTAACTGTTTATAGCAACTAGTATCTATTTTTATTTAAAGATTTATAATCTTAAATATCTATGAAGGACTTATTAATTTTATTCAACTTTTTAAATAATTTTATTCTTTATTGTACATTTTTTATATCAGTGAATTTAGCTATCTCTTTTTTATTCCTTTCCCCCTGCTTTTTGGATAATTGATTTTTTATTTTCTTCTAGATCCTTGAGATGGAAGATGAACCTACTGATTTTCAATTTTCTTATTTTTAGACTAAAAATTTCTAAGTAATTTGTCCTCATGCCCCTATCACTTTTTATTGTCTTTCATTATTTTTAAAGGAGAGAAAGCGAGCGAGCATGCAAGCCTGATTCATTCCCCAAATCCCACAACAACGGGGCATGGGCCAGAGCAGAAGCAAAGATCAGGAAGTCAGTGCTGGTCTCCAGCATAGCAGAAACCCAATTACCTGAGCCATTCTGTTGTCTCATGGAATCTGCATTAGCAGGAAGCTGTAGTCAGGAGTCAGAGCCAGAAATCAAGCACAGGTGCTCTGACGTGGCATGCAGGCGTATTAACTACCAGGTCACATGCCCAATGTACCTCATAAGTTTTAATGTTATTCACATGTGTGACAGTCATTCATCTAATAAGGAACTATGCTAGTTCCTGACAATCATGATGAAAACCTACACACACACATGGTAACAGAAATGCATAAACTCAAGCTATATTAATTAGAGATACGGATTTGAATGAAGGAATTTTTGAGGAGAACGCGTGCCACTTGTTTCATCTGACTCCAAACTGCATGCAGTAATGAATGTAGCCTCAGAGCAGCAGATCAGAAGTTTCCACTTGGAAACTTTGTTTAAGAAATAAAGAGCTCAAGGTAATGTTATTAGAGGGTCAGCAAAGAAATGGCTCAGCTTGATCACAAGTTATGATACCTTCAAACAGCCAGGGTTAAATATACTTTTGATGAAAATTTCTAGTGTAAAAATACAAAGTGCAAGCACAATACTGTATCATGTTAAAGAAATATTAGAATGAGAGAAGGGGAGAGGGAAAAAGGCTTTAATTCAGAATGAAGAATAAAATGTCATGAATCTTCTTCACAAAGAGATCAAAAGCTGGAAGACAAGAGACACATGCTTTCTAAATTCTGAAGTGGTCAACTAATCGTGGAGATCAATAAATATATTTACAGATGTATAAGACCTCAAATTTCACCTTCCACAGAGAATGTGCTTTGTCATAAGAAGGGGTTAAATTAATAAAGAAGATATGGGATGCAGATAATCAAAAATGTAGTCTAAGAAGAGGGAGAGGAAAATGTCCAGGTTGATAGTGATGATCTATGCTCAGAAAACAGATCTGGAGAATGAGATGAAACCAAGTCAGAAAAATCTACAAGGAAGTTCCTCAGATGATTTACTAAATGGAGGATCTAAAGTATTCCAACATGGTGAGAAAAAATAGTGCTGATCTTGTGAACAAGACTAGAAAATAGAAAAAGGAAAAAAAGTCAACTGTACGTTAAAACTAAATAAGGCACAGAAAATAAAAAGTTATCACAGTTTGCAACTTGGTTTAGCTGCAAATAGCCATGCTACTGTAGATGTCTGTATGTAATCAAAATAGGGAGATATTTCTATATGGGGGATGTAAATGAAATAGAAGTCTAGGTTATATTAACGACAATGAATCTATAGTTTACATATTAGGAAGTCAGGAGATTATTTCAAAGTGAAACAAACTAAGAAGATATCGTAAAATGTTATTTAAACATATGAAAGTGAAGTCAGATAAAAATTGAAAGGAATTAGCTGTAGGGAGTAGAAAATGGGCAGTGACCATTCTGAGTGTATAATGAAACATTTCAAATGGATAAAGAAATTATGGGATATGTACTCTATAGAATACTATACAGCAGTAAAAAAAAATGAAATCCGGTCATTTACAACAAAATGAAGGAATCTGGAAAACATCATGCTGAGTGAAATAAGCCAGTCCCAAAGGGACAAATATCATATGTTCTCCCTGATCGGTGACAACTAACTGAGCACCTAAAAGGAAACCTGTTGAAGTGAAATGGACACTATGAGAAACAGTGACTTGATCAGCCCTTGTCCTGACTGTCGAGGAACAACTTACTATTTTATTCCGTTTAGTATATTTTTGTTCTACTTAATACCATTAGTTGAACTCTTTACTTAACACACAATTATCCTTAGGTGTTTAAGTTTAACTGAGAAGTGGGAATAAGAGTGGGAATAAGAGAGGGAGGAGATGTACAGTTCGGCACAAGCTCACTCAGACTTACCCCTAATGGTAGAGTTAGAAACATGCCAGAAGATTCCAATTCAATCCCATCAAGGTGGCATGTACCAATGCCATCTCACTAGTCAAAGTGATCAGCTTCAGTTCATTATTGATCATAATGATAGGATTAAGTGTCAAACGGATCACATAAACAAGACAAGTGTCTGCTAATACTAACTGAAAGAAATTAATCTTTAAATCAAAATTCTTTGATTTAAAAATCAATTCAGGGAGACACCAAATTAAATGAGCGTTAAGGAAATTACCTCCATAATTAAAAGGACTGTCTGAACTCTAAACTGAATCTGACTTTGAGACTTCCAAGTAGACCCTGGAACCTTCAAATGCTAAAACTAAAATATAGCATTACCTTTCTAATAACCTAAGATCGAGTAATAGGTTATAAAGCTGAACTTCTTCGGAGCCTGTATAAGGGCCTAAGGGTCAGGGTGGCTAAATGGTTAAAGCAGATCCCTCTCTTCCTCTAAAGCCATAAAAACAAGACAGCTTAAATCTTCTTTTCTCTTTGTTTTGTGGTATGTTAGGTCTATCTCTCACTCTGGGGTAGTGACATTCAGATTAAGATATATTTTATTTTAAAAATGTTATCCTAATATAGAGATTTTATTTAAAAGATTATTTCAAAATGTAATAATACCTAATGGTGTAAGTATGTTGCAAAAGGTGTGAGCAAGGCACAAAAGATTTTAGAGAAGTAAATATATCTGGGTGTGATAAAATTAACTATTTCTTAAAATATTAAGTGGTTCATTAAAAATTAAATCGAACTTAAAGTTTAATCAGTTAAAGCAATGAGGTTTTAAAATATATGTATATCAATATATTAAATATCTAGAAATAGTCTCTAAAATTTTAATCTGTTTTTACAAGTCACTGTAATATCTCATTTTAATAATTTTCTTCCTAATTGATTTTTCTCCATCAATTTTTCCAGTCTGGTCCTGAAAGCTCTTTTCAGGTTATGAATCTGTTAAATTGTCCTGGATTGCAGGATGATTTCATGTGCTAATACTTACATTCAAGGTTTTTATTTCCCATTTTGGTGACAGACAAAATAGGTATTTGTAATCCTATTGAGAGTATTATTATTGTAATCCTATTGAGATTAATATCATCAAAATGTCTATACTATCCAAAGCAATTTCAAGATTCAATGTGTTCCTAATGAAAATACCAGTGGCATTTTTCTCAAGTTTAGTACAAATGATACTAAAATTCAAATGGATTCATAAGAGACCTAGAACAGCTAAAGTAATCTTAAAAATATAAAACTAAAGCTGGAGGCATCACAACACCAGATTTCAAGACATACTACAGGGCAGTTATTATCAAAGCAGCCTGGTACTGGCACAAAAATAGACATGTAGATCAAAGGAACAGAATAGAATTCCCAGAAATCAATCCATACATATACAACCAACTGATCTTCGACAAAAGTACTAGAATCAATCCCTGGAGAAATGACAGTCTCTTCACCAAATCAAGCCAGGAAAATAGTATCTCCATGGGCAGAAATATACCGTACACAAAAACCAACTCAAAATGGAACAAGGATCTAAATCTATGCTCTAATATAATCAAATTATTAGAGAATAACATTGGAGAAACTTCAAGAATTAACACAGGCAAAGACTCATGGAAAAGACCCCTGAAACAGGCAATAAAACCAAAGATAGACAAATGGGATTACATCAAACTAGGAAGATTCTGTACTGCAAAGAAAACACTCAACAAAAGAGATGCAACAGAGTGAGAGAAAATATTTGCAAATTATGCAAATGGTAAGGGATTATATCAAGAATCTACAAAAAGAGCTCAAACTCAATAATTAAAGCATCAATCCAGTTAAGAAATGGGCAATGGGCTAGAACAGGTATTTTTCAAAATCAAAATTTGAGGCCATCTAGGGGGGCTGGGGTCTATGGGCTCCTCAGACATAGGTAAAATGTCCTTCACAAGCAGGCTGCCAGCTGTTTGTTTCCAGACTAGCCAGCATCTCCCTCACTCATAGCCTCTTATGCTACATGTGTGACCTTGTGGGGTTTTTTTTTTTTTTTACTTTTAATGCAACTTTTTAATTTTAATTCCTTACAGGATTTGATTGTGAACACTTATATATCAATACCACCACTTCACTATAATAATCAATTAAAATAAATTTTGGTGTTAAATGGAAAATGAATCATTTTTTCAGGTTTCATGTTTTAAATTTCCCAAAATTGCATGTTTAAATATATGTTTATATTATATGTTTGGTAATTAATTTTTAACATTTAATAAATATAAATTTCCAAAGTACAACTTTTGGATTATAGCAGCTTTTTCCCCCCATAACCTCCCACCTACCTGCAACTGTCATTTCCCATTCCCTCTCCCATCCCATTCACAACAAGATTCATTTTCAATTATCTTTAAATACAGAAGATCAATTTAGTTTATAGTAAGTAAAGATTTCAACAGATTGCACCCACACAGAAACACAAAGTATAAAGTATTGTTTGAGTACTAGTTACACCATTAATTCACATAGTACAACACATTAAGGACAGAGATCCTACATGGGAAGTAAGTGCACAGTGACTCCAGTTGTTGATTTAACAACTGACACTCTTAATTATGATGTCAGTAATTACCTGAGGCTCTTGTCATGAGCTGCCAAGGCTATGGAAGCCTCTTGAGTTCGCCAGCTCCTATCTTACATAAACAAGGCCATAGTCAAAGTGGAAGTTCTCTCCTCCTTTCAGAGAAAGGTACCTCCTTCTTTGCTGGCCTGTTCTTTCTGCTGGGATTTCACTCACAGAGATCTTTCATTTAGGTCATTTTTTTTTCTCCAGAGTGTCTTGACTTTGCATGCCTAAAATACTCTCATGGGCTCTTGAGCTAGAACCAAATGCCTTAGGGCTGATTTGAAGGCCAGAGTTCTGTTTAAGACATCTGCCATTCTATGAGTCTGCTGTGTATCCCACTTCCCTTGTTGGATTATTCTCTGCTTTGTCATTCTTTCAGTTAGTTTAGCAGACACTTGTCTTGTTTATGTGATCCCTTTGACTCTTAGACCTATCAGTGTGATCAATTGTGAACTGAAGCTGATCACTTTGACTAGTGAGATGGCATTGGTACATGCCACCTTGATGGGATTGAATTGGAACCTTCTGGCATGTTTCTAACTCTACCATTAGGGGTAAGTCTGAGTGAGCTTGTGCCGAACTGTACATCTCCTCCCTCTCTTATTCCCACTCTTATTCCCACTTCTCAGTTAAACTTAAACACCTAAGGATAATTGTGTGTTAAGTAAAGAGTTCAACTAATGGTATTAAGTAGAACAAAAATATGCTAAAAGGAATAAAATAGTAAGTTGTTCCTCGACAGTCAGGACAAGGGCTGATCAAGTCATTGTTTCCTATAGTGTCCATTTCACTTCAACAGGTTTCCTTTTAGGTGCTCACTTAGTTGTCACCAATCAGGGAGAACATATGATATTTGTCCCTTTGGGACTGGCTTATTTCACTCAGCATGATGTTTTCCAGATTCCTTCATTTTGTTGTAAATGACCGAATTTCATCTTTTTTTTTTTACTGCTGTATAGTATTCTATAGAGTACATATAGTATTCTATAGAGTACATATCCCTTTATCTAGTCTACTGTTGATGGGCATTTACGTTGATTCCAGGTCTTAGCTATTGTGAATTGAGCTGCAATAAACATTGAGGTGCAGACAGCTCTTTTATTTGCCAATTTAATTTCCTTTGGGTAAATTCCAAGGAGTGGGATGGCTGGGTTGTATGGTAAGGTTGTATTCAGGTTTCTGAGGAATCTCCAAACTGAATTCCATAGTGGCTTTACCAGTTTACATTCCCACCAACAGTGGGTTAGTGTCCATTTTCCCCACATCCTCACGAGAATCTTTTGTTGGTAGATTTCTGTATGTAAGGCATTCTAACTGGGGTGAGGTGAAACCTCATTGTGGTTTTGATTTGCATTTCCCTGATTGCTAGAGATCCTGAACATTATTTCATGTGTCTGTTGGCCATTTGGATTTCCTCTTTTGAAAAATGTCTATTGAGGTCCTTGGTCCATCTCTTAAGTGGGTTGTTTTTTTTTTTTTTTTTTTTTTGTTTTTGTTTTTTTTGTTTTTGTGGAATTATTCCATCTCTTTGTGGATTCTGGTTATTAATCCTTTATCTGTTGCATAGTTTGCAAATATTTTTCCCATTCTGTTGGTTGCCTTTTCACTTTCCTTTCTTTTGCAGTACAGAAACTTCTCAATTTGATGCAATCCCAGTTGTTAATTTTGGCTTTGACTGCTGTGCCTCCGGGGTTTTTTCCAAGAAGTTTTTGCCTGTGCCTATATCTTGCAGGGTTTCTCCCATGTTCTCTAATAATTTGATGGTGTCGGGTCATGGATTTAGGCCTTTAATCCATGTTGAGTGGATTTTTGTGTAAGGTGTAAGGTAGGAGTCTTGGTTCATGCTTCTGCATGTGGAAATCCAGTATTCCCAGCACCATTTATTGAATAGACTATCCTTGCTCCAGGAATTTGTTTTAGATCCTTGATCAAATATAAGTTGGCTGTAGGTTTTTGGATTGATTTCTGGTGTTTCTATTCTATTCCTCTATTTAGGCTGGTGTACTTTCCCCCACGGGTCTTCAAGCCTCGTTCCCTCTAGGCTCTTCCTGCTGCTTTTCTGCCAGTGTCTCGGGCTACTGCGGTTTCACCTCACCTCCCTTTCTAGTGCTGGTACATAGACTTGGCAGCACAGTGTTCCGAGCCATGGGCACCCATGACCTCCATGTAGGCCCACCACATCCTAATAATTCTGGAAGAGTTGCCTCTGCAGTTTTTTCCCTAACTCTTCCCTGAGACTACAGTATCTCCACTTTTATTTAACTATCTTTTCTGAGACTATTAGTGAGCTCCCTCCCTATTCCACCATCTTGGAGCCCTCCAACCTTGTGGTTTTAAATCACACCTTCAAGGTGGTAGCATTCTTCAACCCAGAGCTGGCAGAGGAGAGGGCTGAGCCCCTCAGGAGAGGTAGTCTGTCTCCAGGAGATCCCCGCTATCTTGTGTGACCTTGCAGTTTTAGAACACACCTTCAGTTTGAATGCCATCTTCTGCCTAGAGCTGGCAGAGGAGAGGGCTGAGCCCCTAGAGAGTCGGCCTGTCTCTGGGAGACTCCCACTGTCTCTGAACCCCAAGCCAGTCACCACACTGTATGTAAAACCCTGTCCAGTGGGCACCCCCCAATCGAATGACCCCATGACCAAATAGTTAATGCCTTAAGAACCAGGACACTTCCTCAAAGCCAGTGTCCCACTTGGGCATTCCACCTGTTCTCCACTCTGACTGAATGCTTTTTCTGTTTCTTTACAATTTGTTTCCTGGCTTTTTATTTCAATACTGAGCTGAGTAAAAGAACCCACAAGAGTTGCTGCTGGAATCACCCTCACCTCTGTGACCAGTAACATCCTAGGCACCCAACATGGGGCTCAGTAGAAGACTTCACCAAGGTCTTCTATTGAAGAAGAAGACTTCTACTTCACTGCACTCCCACGCCACAGCAGAGAGCTGGACTGGAAGAGGAGCAACCGGGACAGAATCTGGTGCCCCAACCGGGACTAGAACCCCGGGTTCTGGCGCCGCAGGCAGAGGATTAGCCTAGTGAGCTGCGGTGCCGGCTGATCCTGATAAACTTATAAATATTGTGAAACCTAGGCTCAGGGCCCATCTCAGGAACTAATTCCCACTGAGCCTGCTGGCATTAATAAACTGCTCCTGATCCTCCACTGTCCCTAGTGCCTGTTTGGACTAAGGGAGCTTTCCCACCTCAGGTTTCTGTAACAGTAAGAACTCTATGTGTAGACTGCTCAGATAGTGGATTTCTACACCCCTCGATCAGGTCACTGCATCTGTGCCCTGTGTCTCCACAAGAATTCCTGAGACAGATGTTTGCAAAGAGCCTGGGAGAAAAACATGAGGCTGCCCTTAGGTCACAGTAACTTTTCTTCACTTGCCTAAGCCAATGTTAAGGATAAATTCCTGACTCAGTGTGCCCCAGATATCAGGAGAAAGTTCCAAAAGTTTATGGCATATCCTGATGAGTCCTCCTTGGATTAATTACTTCAGGCTGCTAACACTGTCTACTACAACAGGGACCTGGAAAGGAGAAACAGGTAAACTGGTACCATGGGGAAATCTTGGCTGCGATGGATGTAGCCCCCTCAGGGAAGGCCTATAAATCAAGAGCCTGCTTCAACTGTGGGAAGTTGAGACATGTTCAGAAGGACTACCACAAGCCTGGAGAAAAGAGACCACCTCTTAGATCCTGTCCAATCTGTTAATGTCCCAGACTCCAGAAGGAAGGGAAGAGAACCAGTGACTCTGGTCGTGCTAGGTGTTACTGTCCTGGTGGCATCTGTGGCTAGGCTGATGTATGGAGTGGTTAGTACTCCCCTTCAAGCCTTGAACATCAGCACCACTGTGGGTGACATAGCCCAAGAAGTTGGTTTCAATTTGAGAGATTTATGAAAGTCTCTGAATTCACTAGCCCAGACGGTCCTAGACTACAGACTTGCTTTGGACTATATTCTAGCTCAACAGGGAGGAGTAACTGAGGTAGGAAATATCTCTTGCTGCTTCTCTATCAACACCTCAGGGGCTGTAGACACATGAACAGATCACATCCTACAAAAGTGGTGTGGTTAAAAAGTCTGACCATTAAAACCCCCCTGATAGGCCAGGTATGGGAATATTTAAAATCTTGGTCACCATCCACAGTATGGATACTTTCTCTGCTGGGTCCATTCTGTGTGCTACTTCTTACTGTAATGATTGGCCCATGTATCCTTAACTTCCTTGTCAAATTCGTCTCTCAAAGGGTAGAATCCATCAAGCGGAATGCTGCATGGAGACTGCATTCTACCACAGCAATCTGGATGGTTGCCCCCACTTCTACACCTAGAACAATGACCCCCCTGTCATCAGGAAGTAGCCAGAATGACACCAACACCCTGGGTCCTTACAGTAGTAAGGCATGGATTAAAAGAAGTGGGGGGGGAATGTAGGCTGTCTAGTGGGACTGGAGTCTATGGGCCCTATAGACTGATGTAGAATGTCCTTTACAAGCAGGCTCCCAGCTGTGGCTGAAAAACTTGCTTCTAGTATCTCCTCCACTAATAGCTTTTTGTGCACCATGAGGGACCTTGTGGTTTTAAATCAGACTTTCAAGTTGGTTGTAGTCTTCTGCCTGGAGCTGGCAGAGGAGAGGGATGAGCCCCTAAGGAGAATCAGGCTGTATCCAGGAGACCCCAGCTATCTCCATTAGCTGCAAACTCTTCAATATACTGTATGTAAACTCCTCATCCAATGCACACCCCCATAAAATGACCCAATGAAATAGAAACAGTAATGCCTTAAAAACCCTGGGCACTTCCTGAAAGCCAGTGTCCCATGCGGTCACCCTGCCTGGTCTCCTCTAGGGACAGCTGCTTTTCTGTCACTTGCTAATCAAATCAAAATTTCTACCTCCTTGCAAATTGTTTCCTGGATTTTTATTTCTATACTGAGCTGAGGAAAAGAACTCATACATGCTCCTGCAGCCACCCTTGCCTCTGCAACCTGTAACAAAGTTCAAATGGCCAACAGAAATAGGACAAAATGCTCAGGATCACTAGCCATCAGGGAAATGCAAATCCAAACCACAAAGCTTTTCACCACATCCCAGCCAGAATAGCTCTCAAACAGGAATCAAAAAGCAATAAATGCTGGTGAGGATGGGGAGAAAGGTACCCTAATCCACTGTTGGTGGGAATGTAAACTAATACAGCCATTGTGGAAGACATAGTGGAGATTCCTCAGAAGTCTAAAAATAGATCTAACATATGAACCAGCTGCCCTACTCCTGGAAGTTTACACGAAAAAATGAAATCAGAAAATGAAAGAGTTATTTGTACTCCCATGTTCACTGCAGCTCAATTCATAATAACTAAGACAGGGAATCAACCCAGATGTCCATAAACCAATGACTGGATAAAGAAAATGTGGTATCCATATACTACAAAAACTACTGATAATAAAAAGGGATGAAATCCTGTCTTTTACAATACAATGGATGCAACTAGGAACCATTATATTTAGTAAAATAAGCCTGTCCCCAAAAGACAAATATCATATTTTCCTGATCTTTGGTACCTAGTAGAATACAAAAATTGTAATGTATATGAACAAAGTGACATTCTGAGATCTGATTTTTGTTACAGACCCTGTCTCTACTATTGATGAACTGTGTGATATTTTTTTTTCATTTTCTTTACTTCTTACTATTATGAAGGGTTAAGCTTATCATTACAAAATTTTAAGAAGTATGCAATTGTAAAATTTAAAAGAAAGACTAAGAAAGAAAGGAGGATTAAGATTGGGAGCACGGGCAGGAGGCAGAGTAGGGTGGGAAGTATCACTGTGCTCCTAAATCTGTATGTATGAAATATATTAAATTTGTTCACCTTATATAAATAAAAAAAACTGTTTAAAAAGTTCTGATTGTTTAAAACAGCTAAATTTTAAAAGAATTATAGTTTGAATAACAATGCAATTATTTTAAAGTATTTAAATGGTCACTTTATAATAATTAAATCTGGTCTATAGTATATCATGATGTTAACAGATTCTATTTCCACCACATATTTTAAACCTTGTTGACATTTTGACAGCCATTCAAAAAAAAATACAAGCAAACTGCTCATAAATGTTGAAACATTGTTTATTGCTTCTTTTTAAAATGTTTCCTCTTCTGGCTCCTAAACAGTTTTTCTGTGATTTCTATTGCATTCAGTACTTTAAAATAGCTCTGTAAACAAATAAAGCTGTTCAACAATCAACTGAAAATTTGTGTTTAACAAATTAGAGAAAAAAGTTATTCTAATTACTTGCTGGTAATTTTAAAAATAAATTTTAAAGATTTTGTTACTAAAACCACTTTATTGTCTTGTCATAGTGTTATCTTAGACATTTACATTGATAAAGATTTGATGGAGGATTCCAAGATGGCTAAATAGAGAAAAGACATATTGATGTTCAGGAGAAGATAGGAGAAAAGCAGAGGAAGAATATTCCTGGGGAGAATTGGAGAGAATTTTGCAGTGGAAATTCTAAATAAAGTAGGACACTCTGGAGCAGTGTTTTGAAGATAGAGATATTGATGAAATGCCTGAAAAGGAATTCAAAAGCATGATCATAGAATTACTCAGAAGCAATGAGAAACAAATTCATGAGTTAAAGAAATCTATAAAAGACATGGATGGAAAAATTTCCCATGAGATTGAGATTTTTAGAAGAAATAAACTGAAATATTATAAATGAAGAATTTAATATGTCAAATAAAATACAGGACAAAGCCTAAACAAAAGCCTTGGTAAGAGCAAAAAACATCTGAGCTAGAAGGCAAATCTTTGGAAATATCTCAGACCAAAAAAAAAAAAAAAAAAAAAGAGAGAGAGAGAAGAAATTAGAAAAATTACAAATTTTAGAGATTTATGGGAGCTATTGAGCAACCCAACATATGGGTCTTAGGAGTTCCTGAAGGTGTGGAAAGAGAAAATGGGTTAGAAGGCCTATTTAGTGAAATAATTATAGAAAACTTCCTTTATTTGGAGAAAGAAAAGAAAATCCAATTACAGGAAGCACAAAGCTCCAAATAAACATGACCACAAAAAATTTCACACCATACTGTGGTCAAACATTTGACAATGAAACAAACAAACAAAAAAAAAGGATTCTAAAATGTGCATGAGAGAAATGCCAGATTAACTTTAAAGGATTTCCAATTAGACACCTGACTTCTCATTAGAAACACTACAGGCTAGGAGAGAATGGAGAGAGAGAGTCCAAGTATAAGGGGGGAAAATGTCAGCCTGAATACTGTACCTTGAAAAGCTCTCATTTATGAATGAAGGTGAATAAAGACCTTCCATAAAAAAAATCAAAAGAATTTGTCACCACTCATCTAGCCTAACAAATATGGCTTAAGGATGTTTTATACACAGAAACACAGAAAGATAGTCATCACTGGGAAGGAATGTGAAAGCAGAAAATCTCCTGGTAAAAATATAAAGAAATTCCAAAGGAATTAATAGGAATATTTATGAAAAAATGGCAAGGCACGGGGCTGGTGCAGTGGCTCACTTGGTTAATCTTCCACCTGCAGCGCTGGCATCCCATATGGGCACCAGCTTCTGGTTCTGGTTGCCTCTCTTCCAGTCCAGCTCTCTGCTGTGGCTTGGGAAGGCAGCAGAGGATGGCCCAGGTGCTTGGGCCCCTGTACCTGCATGGGAGACCAGGAAGAAGCACCTGGCTCCTGGCTTCGGATCAGTGCAGCGTGCCAGCCGTAGCAGCCATTTGGGGGGTGAATCAATTGAAGGAAGACCTTTCTCTCAGTCTCTCTCACTTCTAACTCTGCCTGTCAAATAAAGGCAATAAAAAATAAAATAACAAATAAAAAAAGAAAAAAAATGGCAGAGCTAAATTGTTGCTTGTAAATAGTAACCTTAAATTTAAATGGTATAAATTTTCTAATTGAAAATACAGACTGGCTGAATGGATTTAAAAACAAGACCTATCTATATGCTGCCTATAAGAAACACACCTCACCAATAAACATACATAGTGAATGCGAAATGATGGAAAAGGAAAAAGTTATTCCACACTAATGGAAAGAAAAAATGAATGGGTGTAGCCATCCTAATATCAGACAAAATAGACTTATCATAAAAACTGTTAAAAGGGACAAAGAAAGGCATTATGTAATGATTAAGGGAAGAAGTGACTTTAATACATGTATATGCAACCAATGCCAGGGCTCCTGTCTACTTAAAACAAATGTTAATGGATTTAAAGGGAGATATAAACTACAGTAGAAATGGGGGACCTCAACAACCTACTTTCATCAATGGACAGATCCACTAGACAGAAGATCAACAAAGAAAAACAGAGACAGACTACACTGTGGACCAAATGGACCTGATATCTGCAGAACATTTCATTCCACAGTTAAAGAATACACATTCTTGTTATCAGTGCAAGGAACTTTCTCTAGGATAGACCATATGCTAGGCCATAAAGTAAGTCTCAGCAAATTCAAAAAATTGAAATCATACTACCTATCTTTTCTGACCACATTGAATGAAGTTGAACATTAATAACCTAACAATCTCTAGGAAGTATGCAAACACATGGAGACTGAACATCATGCTCCTGAATGAAAAGTACATACATCATAGGAGAAATGAAAAAGTAAATGAAAAAATTTCTAGAAATGAAGATGATAATACAGCATGTCAAAACTTATGGGATACAGCAAAAAGTTTTAAGAGGAAAGTTTATAGCAATTAGTGACTACATCAAGAAATTGGAAAGGCATCAAATAATGAGCTAACAATACATCTCAAAAAAACTAGAAAAACAACAAACTAAACCCAAAATTAGTTGGAGGAAAGAAATAATTAAAATTAGAGAATAAAAAAAACTGGAACAAAATAATACAAATAATCAGGTAAATGAAGTGCTGGTTTTTTTTTTTTCTTTTAAATAAATGAGCAAAATAGATATACTATTGGGTAAACTAACAAAAAAAAAAGAGGGAGAAGACTCAATAAAATCAGAGAAGTAAAGGAGATGTAACAACAGATATCACATAAATAAAGATAATCATCAGAAATTCCTATAAAGAGCTTTATGCCAAAAAATTAGAAAATCTAATGAAATGAATAGACTCTTGGATACATATAAGCTACCAAAATTGAGACAGGAAAACAATGATAACTTAAACAGACCAATAAGCAAGATGGATCGAAAATCAGTAATAAAGACCCTCCCAAGAAAGAAAAACCCAGGAATAGATGAATTCACTGAATTCTACCAGACTTTTAAAGAACTAATTCCAATTCTAAAACTATTTGAAACAATCGAAAGTGATGGAATCTTCTCAAACTTCTATGAGGCCAGCATCTTCTTAGTTCCAAAACCGCAAAAAGATAAAGAAAGAGAACTATAGACTGTTATCCCTCATGAACATATATGCACAAATCCTCAATAAAATGCCAGCTAATAGAATCCAACAATACATCCAAAGATCATTCACCTGGACCAAGTGAGATGCAGTATGCAGGGATGGTCCAACATTTGCAAATCAATGAATGTGATACATCATATTAACAACTTGAAGAATAAAAACTACATAATTATTTATATTGATGCAGAGGAAGCATTTGATAAAATGCAACATCTTTTCATGAAAAAAACCTTAGTCAAATTGGGTAGAGACAGAACATTCCTCAACACAATCAAAGTAATATATGCCAAACACAAAGCTAGCAGTGAATAGAGAAATGGTTGAAAGATTTCTGCTAAGATTCAGACTAATAAGGATGCCCATTTTCACTATTGCTATTCGATATAGTTCTGGAAATGTTAGAGCCTTTAGGCAAAAAAAATAAAATAAATAAAATAAAAAAAAATAAAATAAAATCCAAAGGGATACATATTAGGAAGGAAGGAGTAAAAATATCTCCACAGATGGCATGATTCTATATACTGGGGAACCAAAAACTCTAGTAAGAGACTATTGGAACTCATAAGAGAGTTTTCTAAAGTTGCAGGATATAAATTAACATGCAAAAATAACCTTTATATATACAGACAATGCCATGGTTGAGAAAGAACTTGTACATCAGTCCCATTCACAATAGCTACAAAAATTTGAATACTGTGGAATAAATTTATCCAAGGTGGTGAATGATCTCTGATGAAAATTACAAAACATCAAAGAAAGAAAGAATATACAAAAAATGGAAAAATCTTCAATGTTCATGAATGAAATTATTAATATCATCAAAATGTCCATATTACTGAAAGCAATTTACAGAATCAATGTGATTCCTTTCAAAATATACAATGGCATTCTTCTTAGATCTAGAAAAAAAATAATGCTAAAATTCATATGGAAACACAAGAGACCCTGAATAGCTAAAACAATCTTAAACAACAAAATCATAGCCAGAGGCATCACAATACCCAATTTCAAGACATACTACAGGGCAGTTATCATCAAAACAGCCTGGAACTGGAACAAAAATAGACAGGTAGATCAATGGAACAGAACAGAATCCCCAGAAATCAATCCACACATTTACAAAAAACATATCTTGACAAATGAACTAAAATCAACCCCTGGAGATCAATGACAGTATCCAACAAATGGTGCTGGGAAAATTGGATCTCCACATGCAGAAGTGTGAAACAAAACTCCTTCTTTACATATTTCACAAAAATACACTCAAAATGGATCAAGGACAAAAATACCATCAAATAACCTTGGGGAAAGTCTGCAAAACATTGGCATAGGCAAAGACATCTTGCAAAAGACCCCAGAAACAGACAATCAAAGCCAAAATAGACAAATGGGATTACATCAAACTGGGAGCTTCTGCACTGCAAAGGAAAGACATAAAGTAAAGAGGCAACCTACAAAATGAGAGAAAACATTAGCAAACTATGCAATGACAAAGCAATAATTTCCAGATCTATAAACAGCTCAAGAAACTCAACAACAACAAAATAATCCAGTTAAGAAATGGGCAAAGGACCTGAGTAGGGATTTTTAAAAGAGGAATTTCAAAAAACCAATAGATACATAAGAAAATGCTCAAGATCTCTCTCTCTTCAGGGAGATGCAAATCAAAACCACAATGAGGATTTCTCTTATCCTTATTGGGATGGTTCTCATACAGAAATCAAAAACCAACAAATTTTGGTGAGGATGTAGTGAAAAATGTTCTATAATCCACTGTTGGTGGGAATGTAAACTAGTATAGCCATTGTGGAAGACATATGGAGATTCCTCAGAAATCTGAATATAGATCTACCATATGACCCAACCATCACACTCCTGGAAATTTACCCAAACGAAAAGAAATCATCATATGAAAGAGTCATCTGTATCCCCATGATCATTGCAGCTCAATTCACAAAAACTAAGTTATGGAATCAACCTAGATGTGCATAAACCAATGACTGGATAAAGAAAATATGGTATATGTACATATTACTTGTATGTGAAATAATGAAATCCTGTATTTTACAAAAAATGGATGCAACTAGAAACCATTATAGTTAGTGAAATATGCCAGTCCCAAAAAGACCAATACCATTTGTTTTCCTTGATTTGTGGTAACTAAGAGTACAAAAAAATTAATGTATATTAGGGAAACTGACATTTTTTGAATGGATTATTGTTACAATCCTTGTCTCTACTTTTGTGGAATAGTCTTTTTTTTTTTTTTTTTTTTTTTTTTGTTTTTGTTTTTTTTTTTTTTGTTTTTTTTTTTTTTTTTTATTTTTTTAATTAAACTTTTATTTAATGAATATAAATTTCCAAAGTATAGCTTATGGGTTACAATGGCTTCCCCCCTCCCATAACTTCCCTCCCGCCCGCTACCCTCCCCTTTCCCGCTCCCTTTCCCCTTCCATTCATGTAAAGATTCATTTTCAATTCTCTTTGTATACAGAAGATCAGTTTAGTATATATTAGGTAAAGATTTCAACTTTTTGCCCATATAGCAACATCAAGTGAAAAAACTACCATTGGATTACTAATTATAGCATTAAATAGCAATGTACAGCACATTAAAGACAGAGATCCTACATAATTTTTTTTTTCAAATTAATTAATTTTCTATGCCATTTCCATTTTAACACCAGGTTGTTTTTTTTTTTTTTTTCATTTCCAATTCTCTTTATATACAGAAGATCACTTCAGTATATAATTAGCAAAGACCTCATCAGTCTGCGCCCACACAGAAACGCAAAGTATAAAAATACCGTTTCAGTACCAGTCATAGCATCACTTGGCTTTAGACGACACATTAGGGACAGATCCCACATGGGGTGTAAGTACACAGTGACTCCTGTTGCTGATTTAACAATTTGACACTCCTGTTCATGGCGTCAGTAATCTCCCTAGGCTCTAGTCATGAGTTGCCAGGGCTATGGAAGCCTTTAGAGTTCGCTGACTTTGATCTTATTCCGATAGGGTCATAGTCAAAGTGGAGGTTCTCTCCTCCCTTCGGAGAAGGGTACCTCCTTCTTTGATGGCCCCGTTCTTTCCACTGGGATCTCACTCACAGAGATCATTCATTTAGGTCTTTTTTTTTTTTTTTTCCATGATATCTTGGCTTTCCATGCCTGCTATACTCTCATGGGCTCTTCAGCCAGATCTGAATGCCTTGAGGGCTGATTCTGAGGCCAGAGTGTTGTTTAGGACATCTGCCATCCTATGAGTCTGCTGTGTATCCCACTTCCCATGTTGGATCTTTCTCTCCCTTTTTGTTTCTATCAGTTAGTATTAGCAGATACTTGTCTTGTTTGTGTGATCTCTTTGAGTCTTAGACCTATCAGAGCTATCAATTGTGAGCTGAAATTGGTCACTTGGACTAGTGCGATGGCATTGGTACATGCCATCTTGATGGAATTGTGTTGGAATCCCCTGGCACGTTTCTAACTCCACCATTTGCGGCCAGTCCGATTGAGCATGTTCCAAATTGTTCATCTCCTCCCTCTCTTTTTCCACTCTTAGATTTAACAGGGATCACTTTTCAGTTAAAATTTAAACACCTAAGAATAATTGTGTGTTAATTACTGAGTTCAACCAATAGTACTAGAACAACAACAATAACAACAAATACTAAAATGGATAAAGTATTACATTGTACATCTAAAGTCAGGACAGGAGCTGATCAGTTCATTGTTGCTTATAGTGTCCATTTCACTTAACAGGTTTCCCCTTTGGCACTCAGTTGTCACCGATCAGGGAAAACAAATGATATTTTTCTCTTTGGGTCTGGCTTAATTCACTCAGCATGATGTTTTCCAGATTGCTCCATCTTGTTGCAAATGACTGGGTTTCGTTGTTTCTTACTGCTGTATAGTATTCTATGGAGTACATGTCCCATAATTTCTTTATCCAGTCTACTGTTGATGGGCATTTGGGTTGGTTCCAGGTCTTAGCTATTGTGAATTGAGCTGCAATAAACATTAATGTGCAGATGGCTTTTTTATTAGCCAAATTAATTTCCTTTGGGTAAATTCCAAGGAGTGGGATGGCTGGGTTGTATGGTAGGGTTATGTTCAGGTTTCTGAGGAATCTCCAGACAGACTTCCATAGTGGCTTAACCAGTTTGCATTCCCACCAACAGTGGGTTAGTGTCCCTTTTTCCCCACATCCTCTCCAGCATCTGTTGTTGGTAGATTTCTGAATGTGAGCCATTCTCACCGGGGTGAGGTGGAACCTCATTGTGGTTTTGATTTGCATTTCTCTGATTGCTAGTGATCTTGAACATTTTTTCATGTGTCTGTTGGCCATTTGGATTTCCTCTTTCGAAAAATGTCTATTGAGGTCCTTGGCCCATCTCTTTAGTGGGTTGTTTGTTTTGTTGTTGTGGATTTTCTTGATTTCTTTGTAGATTCTGGTTATCAATCCTTTATCTGTAGTATAGTTTGCGAATATTTTTTCCCATTCTGTTGGTTGCCTCTTCACTTTCCTGACTGTTTCTTTTGAAGTACAGAAACTTCTCAATTTGATGCAATCCCAAATGTTAATTTTGGTTTTGACTGCCTGTGCTGTTGGAGTATTTTCCAGGAAGTCTTTGCCTGTGCCTATATCTTGCAGGGTTTCTCCAATGCTCTCTAATAATTTGATGGTTTCGGGTCGTAGATTTAAGTCTTTAATCCATGTTGAGTGGATTTTTGTGTAAGGTGATAGGTATGGGTCTTGCTTCAAGCTTCTGCACGTGGAAATCCAATTTTCCCAGCACCATTTATTGAATAGACTGTCCTTATTCCAGGGATTAGATTTGGATCTTTGGTCAAATATAAGTTGGCTGTAGATGTTTGGATTGATTTCTGGTGTTTCTATTCTGTTCCATTGGTCTATCCATCTGTTTCTGTACCAGTACCATGCTGTTTTGATAACAACTGCCCTGTAGTATGTCCTGAAATCAGGTATTGTGATGCCTCCGGCTTTGTTTTTGTTGTACAGGATTGCTTTGGCTATTCGAGGTCTTCTGTGTCTCCATATGAATTTCAGCATCGTTTTTTCTAGGTCTGAGAAGAAGGTCTTCGGGATCTTAATGGGTATTGCATTGAATGTATAAATTGCTTTTGGGAGAATAGACATTTTGATGATATTGATTCTTCCAATCCATGAGCATGGAAGATTTCTCCATTTTTTGGTATCCTCTTCTATTTCTTTCTTTAAGGTTTTGTAGTTTTCATCGTAGAGATCTTTAATGTCTTTGGTTAAGTTTATTCCAAGATATTTGATTGTTTTTGTAGCTATTGTGAATGGGATTGATTTTAGAAGTTCTTCCTCAGCCGTGGCATTGCCTGTGTATACAAAGGCTGTTGATTTTTGTGGATTGATTTTATATCCTGCTACTTTGCCAAACTCTTTGATGAGTTCCAGCAGTCTCTTAGTAGAGTTCTTTGGGTCCCCTAAATAAAGAATCATATCATCTGCAAAGAGGGATAGTTTGAGTTCGTCCTTCCCGATTTGTATCCCTTTAATTTCTTTTTCTTGCCTAATAGCTCTGGCCAAAACTTCCAGAACTATATTGAATAGCAGTGGTGAGAGAGGGCATCCCTGTCTGGTACCAGATTTCAGTGGAAATGCTTCCAACTTTTCCCCATTCAATAGGATGTTGGCCGTGGGTTTTTCATATATTGCTTTGATTGTATTGAGGAATGTTCCTTCCATACCCAGTTTGCTTAGAGTTTTCATCATGAAAGGGTGTTGTATTTTATCAAATGCTTTCTCTGCGTCTATTGAGAGAATCATATGGTTTTTCTTCTGCAGTCTGTTAATGTGGTGTATTACGTTGATTGTTTTGCGAATGTTGAACCATCCCTGCATACCGGGGATGAATCCCACTTGGTCTGGGTGGATGATCTTTCTGATGTGTTGTTGCATTCTATTGGCCAGAATTTTATTGAGTATTTTTGCATCTATGTTAATCAGGGATATTGGTCTGTAATTCTCTTTCAATGTTGCGTCTCTTTCTGGCTTAGGAATTAAGGTGATGGTGGCTTCATAGAAAGAATTTGGGAGGATTCCCTCTTTTTCGATTGCTCTGAATAGTTTGAGAAGAATTGGAGTTAGTTCTTCTCTAAATGCCTGGTAGAACTCAGCAGTGAATCCATCTGGCCCTGGGCTTTTCTTTGTTGGGAGGGCCTTTATTACTGTTTCAATTTCTGTGTCAGTTATTGGTCTGTTTAGGTTTTCTATGTCTTCCTGGCTCAATTTAGGGAGGTTGTATGTGTCCAAGAATCTGTCCATTTCTGATAGATTTCCCTGTTTGCTGGCATACAAGTCCTTGTAGTAATTTCTGATGATTCTTTTTATTTCTGTGGCGTCTGTTGTTACGTTTCCCATTTCATCTCTGATCCTATTGATTTGGGTCTTTTCTCTTCTTTTTTTAGTTAGTTGGGCCAATGGGGTGTCAATTTTGTTTATTTTTTCAAAAAACCAGCTCCTCGTTTGGCTGATTTTTTGTAATGTTTTTTTGGATTCAATCCTGTTGATTTCTTCTCTGATTTTAATTATTTCTCTTCTCCTACTGGGTTTGGGTTTGGCTTGCTGCAGATTTTCTAGATCCTTGAGATGACTTGAAAGCTCATCTATTTGGTGCCTTTCCAATTTCTTGATGTAGGCACCTATTGATATAAACTTTCCTCTTAACACTGCTTTTGTTGTATCCCATAGGTTTTGGTATGTTGTGCTGTTATCCTCATTTACTTCCAGAAAATTTTTGATTTCTCTTTTAATTTCTTCTATGACCCATTGTTCATTCAGGAGCATGTTGTTCAATCTCCATGTGTTTGCACGTGCTCTAGGGATTCCTGAGTTGCCAATTTCCAATTTCATTCCTTTGTGGTCTGAGAAGCTGCATGGTATGATTCTAATTCTTTTGAATTTGCTGAGACTTGCTTTATGGCCTAGTATGTGGTCAATCCTAGAGAGGGTTCCATGTACTGCTGAGAAGAATGTAAAGTCCTTAGATGTAGGATGAAATGTTCTGTAGATATCTGTTAGATCCATTTGGGCTATAGTGTCATTTAAATCTACTGTCTCCTTGTTGATCTTCTGTCCTGTTGATCTGTCTATCTCTGAGAGTGGAGTATTGAAGTCCCCCAGTACTATTGTATTGGGGTCTAAGTCTCCCTTTAAGTCCCTTAACAAGTCTTTTAAATAAGCTGGTGCCCTATGATTAGGTGCATATATGTTGATAATCGTTATATCTTCCTGTTGAATGGATCCCTTAATCATTATATAGTGCCCCTCTTTGTCTCTCCTAACAGTTTTTGTGGTAAAGTTTATGTTGTCCGATATTAAGATGGCTACGCCCGCTCTCTTTTCATTTCTGTTGGCGTGGTATATCTTTTTCCAGCCTTTCACTCTCAGCTTGTATGGATCATTGTTGGATAGATGGGTTTCTTGTAAGCAGCAAAAGGATGGGTTTTGTTCCTTAACCCAGTCAGCCAATCGGTGTCTTTTAACTGGACAGTTCAAGCCATTAACATTCAATGTGACTATTGAGAAGGAGTAACTTTGCCCTGCCATTTGCCAAAGATATTTTCTAATATCTGGTTTGAGATTCCTGTGATCTTTTGCTGTGAGGTTTCCTTCCTTTAACTTCTTTCATATTGGTGACCGTGTTTCTGTGTTTCTGTATGTAACACATCTTTAAGCATCTTTTGCAGGGCTGGACGAGTGGCGACAAATTCTTTCAATTTCTGTTTGCTGTGAAAGGTCTTAATTTCACCTTCATTCACAAATGAGAGCTTTGCAGGATATAATATTCTGGGCTGGCAGTTTTTCTCTCTTAGTACCTGGGCTATATCTCGCCATTCTCTCCTGGCTTGTAGGGTTTCTGATGAGAAATCAGCTGTAAGTCTAATTGGAGATCCTCTGAGAGTAATCTGGCGTTTCTCTCTTGCACATTTTAGGATCTTTTCTTTGTGTTTCACTGTGGTGAGTTTGATTACGACGTGTCGTGGTGAGGATCTCTTTTGATCATGTTTATTAGGGGTTCTCTGAGCTTCCTGTACTAGGATGTCTCTGTCCTTCTCCAAACTTGGGAAATTTTCTGCTAGTATCTCACTAAAAAGGCCTTCTAATCCTTTCTCCCTTTCCATGCCTTCAGGAACTCCTAGAACCCGAATGTTAGGTTTTTTAATAGAATCCTGTAGGTTCCTGACAGTATTTTTTAGATTTCTGATTTCTTCTTCTTTTCTTTGATTTGACTGTTTCCTTTCCTGTTCTCTGTCTTCTAATTCCGATATTCTCTCTTCTGCTTCACCCATTCTGTTTTTAAGGCTCTCTAATGTGTTTGCCATTTGATCTATTGTGTTCTTCATTTCATTGTTGTTTTTTGTCATTATCGCGAATTCCTGCTCCATTAGTTTTTTCATTTCATTTTGATTCCTCCTTAATATTTCATTTTCACGGGAGAGATTTTCTATCTTGTCCATTAAGGATTTCTGTAGTTCAAGAATTTGTTTTTGAGAACTTCTTAATGTTCTTATCATAAATTTTTTGAAATCTGTATCTTTCATTTCTTCTATCTCATAATCTTCATAATCTTGCATTGGCGTGTCTTGTTCACTTGGGGGCGTCATAGTGCCTTCCCTGTCCTTGGTACCTCCGCTTCTATGTTTCTTGCTTGGCATGTTAGAGATAATTTGTGGTGTTTTTGTTTTTGTTTTTTTCTCTCGTTATACTATGCCTCTAAGTGAGCTGTCTGCTTTGTTGGAGCCTTAGGGGCTGTGATGGGTGTGGCCAGAGAGCTATGCTTGTTTCTTCAGGTTTAAGGCTGTGTAAAGAGCAACTCTCCCAGATTTCTCACTCACTTGCTCCTTGCTGGCTCGCTCTCTCTCTCTCTCTTTTTTTTTTTTTTTGACTCAGTTGGGAGTGGGGTTGAGTGTAGTTGAAATCTGGCCTTTGTGAGTATTCGTTTGATCTACCCCTGGGACCATCCACAGAGATTATGCAGCCCTCAATGTGTTCTCCAGTTTCGCTAAAGATACTGAGTTTGGCTGAGCTTTACATATGTAAATTCGCAGTGTTCTTTGTTTTGCTTGGTGAGTGAAGGGAGAGGCCTCTGTTCCCCCTCCCCCCAATGTCTCGGACTTCTCAGGTCTTTGTCTTACCCTCCTCCTCCGTTCCCGCGCTGGCGAGATTCTGAGGCTCTGGCTCCTCTCTCGCCGCTGCCACTCGGCTCCTCTCGGTTGGTTTTCCACGCGGTGGGTTCCCTGTAAGTCCTCTGTGTCTCATCCACGAGATCCGGAAGCGTTTCCTCTGCAGTTTTTTTCTTGAGTCTTTTCCTGAGGCTACAGTAATTCCACTTTTATGAAAGTTTATTTTCCCAAACTAAGGCACACGTCCTCAC
The DNA here is from genome assembly GCF_033115175.1 of Lepus europaeus. Classification (NCBI taxonomy): domain Eukaryota; kingdom Metazoa; phylum Chordata; class Mammalia; order Lagomorpha; family Leporidae; genus Lepus; species Lepus europaeus. The sequence continues at coordinate 47,864,099 of NC_084836.1, read as the reverse complement.
TATCCGCCATCTTGGCTCCGCCCCCCGGAATAGTCTTTTCTTTCCCCTTTCTGTTGAAATCTTTTGCTAGTGGAAGGTTAATTTTATGATTATAACATAAACTGAAAGCATGTCATTATAAAATAAAGAATAAGATAGGAAGGAGTAAGGAGAGCGGTGGCATGGGTGAGAAGGTGAGTAGGGCTGGAAGTATCACTATGCTCCTAAATCTGAATATAGGAAATTCATGAAATTTGTTCACCTTAAATTAAAAATGGTTTAAAATGATATATGCAATGTACATGACTTCCTATAAAGTCAAATTTAGCCTCTGGGGTTGGTCTTTGGTAAAATAATGACTTAATGATCATGTTTATCTAATATTTCAATTTTTAGATACTTTAAGTATAGTTGTTAAAAAATTAACTTGGTAAATGGAAAAGATCAATGTTAACAAATGCATGAACTGTAGTCTCAAAATTTATAGAAGGCATTGGAGCTTTCAGTAAATGTTTTCTTGACACTGCTTGCTAAGTATTCTTGATATTAAATTACTAAGTGTAAACAATCTGGGAAACCTAACTTGTTGCCTTATTTCTCCTCTATTCTCTTCAAGATAAAAACACTAACTATTCTAATGGACTTTCCAACAGGATATACAGTTCAATTCCCCAGACCTTATGGAAAGGGTGGGGCTTGGGGTCCATGGGCCCCTTCTGATGTAGGTAGAACGTCTTTCACAAGCAGGCTGCCAGCTGTGGCTGGAAAGCCTGTCTCCAGGCCAGTTGGCATCTCCCTCACTAATAGCTGCTTGTGCTGCATGTGGGACCTTGCAGCTTTAAATCACACCTTCAGGGTAGGGACAACCTTTCATTCAGAGCTGGCAGGGGAAGGGGCTGAACAACTGGGGAGATTTGGAACAGCTCCAAGAGACCCTGGCTAACTTGTATGACCTTGCGGTTTTAAACCATGCCTTCAAGTTAGTTGTAATCCTCTACCCAGAGCTAGAAGAGGAGGGGCTGAACCCCTAAGGAGACAGTCTCCAGGAGACCCCTGCTAATTCCTTGAGCCCCAAGCCAACCAACATACATATGTGAAACCCCCTGTCTAATGGGCACTCCCAATAGGATGACCCAAATGAGCAAATAGTAAGGGCTTAAAACCCAGGACAATTCCTCAAAGCCAGTGTCCCACCCCGGCACTCGGCCTGGCCTCCTCCTGCACCAGTTTCTCTATCGCTTGCCAATTGAATAAAAGTTTCTGCCTCTTTGCAAATTGTTTCCAGGCTTTTTATTTCTATACTAAGCTGAGGAAAAGAATCCATAGACTCACTCCAGCAACTGCCCTCCCCTCCGTGACTGGTAACAGAGATGACCACTTTTTCCTATAATAATTTCTGGCCATATATAAAAGACCAAATAGCATAACCAAAAATAAAAGCCTAGTTATGGCACAGTTTTGCAGCTATATTTAAACAAAGCCCCTTTGGAAACAAAACTAAAATAAAAGCTAAAACATTTTACTAATGACTTCAAAATTTATAGACAGATTAGGTAGGGAGATCATCATGTTCTGATCTTAAGGAGACATTGCTCTCCTCATGGGCATTGTCTTATCTCACAGATTAAAAAAAAAAAAAAAAACACTGTCAGTGGGGCTGGCACTGTGGCATAGCGGGTAAAGCCTGCAGTACTGGCATCCCATATGGGTGCCGGTTTGAGACCTAGCTGCTCCACTTCCAATCCAGCTCTCTGTTATGGCCTGGGAAAGCAGTAGAAGATGGCCCAAGTCCTTGGGCCCCTGTACCCATGTGGGAAACCAGGAAGAAGCTCCTGGTTCCTGGCTTCAGATTGGCGTAGCTTCTGCCATTGTAGCCAATTGGGGAGTGAACCAGTGGATGGAAAACCTCTTTCTCTGCCTCTCCTCTCTGTGTGTAACTCTGACATTCAAGTAAATAAATAAATCTTAAAAAAAAAAAAAAAAAAAAAAAACTGTCAGGGCCGGTGCCCAGGCTCAATAGGCTAATCCTCTACCTTGTGGCGCCAGCACACTGGGTTCTAGTCCCCATCGGGGCGCCAGATTTTGTCCCGGTTGCCCCTCTTCCAGGCCAGCTCTCTGCTGTGGCCAGGGAGTGCAGTGGAGGATGGCCCAAGTGCTTGGGCCCTGCACCCCATGGGAGACCAGGAGAGGCACCTGGCTCCTGCTTTTGGATCAGTGGGGTGCGCCAGCCGCAGCGCGCCGGCTGCGGCGGCCATTGGAGGGTGAACCAACAGCAAAGGAAGACCTTTCTCTCTCTCTCTCTCACTGTCCACTCTGCCTGTTAAAAAAAAAAAAAAAAAAAAAAAAAAAAAAAAAAAAAAAAAAAACCTGTCAGAACATGCCTGTGACTACAGATTGCTAGCTCAGGCCATTAAAGATTAGGCAAGGGACTGAATACCCCCTTGGCTGGCATCCTAAAGGGTGCCTTTGTGGTCTACATTAACCAAGACCAGGAGGAAGAGGAGCAAGGCAGGCAGCAGAAACAATATAAGGATGGGTGGCCGGTCAATTAATAACTGCCATACACAGAGATCTGCCATCAAGGCCAGTCCATCCCAAATGACATTTTGTTTTCAGTATGAAAAGCCAGGGCTTTGGGGCAAAAGCAGTCATGACAAAGCCAGTTTCTAAAGAGTACTGTTAGCTCCACAAAGAGCTGGGCCACTAAAAACAACTGCCCTGGGGTCAAACAACTTTCAGGTCAGAACTTCAGGCCCTGTTGCCGCCCATAGTCCAGGCTGAAACAGACCTTCACAAAGCCAAGCTTCTAAAGTAACCGCTACTAAGGAGGGTTCAGCCCAGGGTCAATAATGTTACAGGCAGGACTGTGAATTTCTTATTAAAGACTCTGCTTATTCTATGCTGACCTCCTTTTCATGACAACTCTCTTCCCAGCCAGCCAGCTGATGAGAGCTAACAGAATGTCTTCCCTAGAAAGTTTACACTATCCTCATTATGCTACATTTCTACTATGCTGCTACAATCTGTGGTCAATGATCTCAATGTAAGATTTTTATTATTAAGTATTTTGTTTAAACAAACAAAAAAAAACCTTTTTTTTATTTAAAACAATGCTTTCACCTACAAAAATAAAGGCCTAGATTGTAAACTCTTACAATAGCCACATCTGTTCCTAAGCTTTGGTTGTTAGTTCTAATTTCTTAGGTACCATGCTACCAGATAGCCCCCTGGAACTCTGGGTCTGTGTAATGTTAAAACTCAAAATTAGAATTCCTCGGCTCTGGATATGCAAAAGGAGCTGCATTTATTATGACTCCCCACAGCAAATGCCAAAAGGGAGACCAGAGGTTGTCCCATGGATCCACAAAGTAAAGTCAGCATCAAAAGGCGACCAGGAGTACATCTCTGATCCAGTGATGCCATTCAAGTCAACCATCTGAAACAAACATGCTGCGTCTCATGGGCCCCCCAAAGACAACAGCCTTGTGGTAGTCACTCTGGAAGCTGACTAATCTCTTAACAACAGACACTTGAGGAATTAATTGCCTAACCAATAAGTAGACTCTTATTCTCTGTGTCAGTCCCTGACTGTAGTGCATCAATGCTGTGATTTCTACCCTAATTCTTGCCATAAGTTTAACAAAAACTGTTTCAGCCAACCAGACTTGAGGCAAAAAGTTTTATACCTCTCATGAACAGGATGCTTAGCTGTTATAAAGTGGTATAAAGATAAGGTCATAAAAAATAAAAACATAAACATTTAAACCAAGGTGATTCTCTGTGACCCTGGGAGGGTCCAAGCGTCAAAGGGGGGAATGTGACAAGGACACTTTCCCAGAACTAAAGAAAATGAATAGTTAAGCTGCAAAGGGAAACCACCTACGGTAGATATGGTTGAGGCTTTCCAAGAAAAGCCACCTTACAACCTAAGTAGTTTTAGTATACACATGTGCAGTCTTGTAACAATTGTGTAAGTGGTGATTTAGCTCTAAAACATCCAATCAAAACATATATAACCAAATAAGTTAAAGGAAACTTACAGTTGTTTGTGCCAGGGTATATAAGACAATGCCCTGTTTTGTTTGGGGCCCAGACTCTGGATATAAATCCTCTAGGACTAGTTGCATAAAACAAAATCTGCTTTCTGCAGAAGCCTTGGTGTCCTGCCTCTCTGTCCAAGATTCCTGCTAGGTTTCTGTGGGATTTGGTAACGGATTTGGAGATAGTGTTGTCACCTTCTTTGTCACCGTGGTACAAAGAACCCCTGGGACACCAAGGGAGGCAAAGTCCCCTGGCACCAGCTGATCCACAGGGGACTAGCCTTCCTGGTGTGCAGGACAAGGACACTGGGAACACAAAAGAAGCCAGTGCAGAAACCAGTGCAAGGTAACTTCTCAGAGAGAACTTTGATAAAGGTAAATCTAATTTTAAATATTAAGATAGTACCTGCGTAATGACATACAATATCATGAATGTATCTTTTAAAGTCATATTAGGGGAAAGAAATCCGGTGCAGTATACTCAATAATTCCACTTATATGACATAAAACAGAGACAGACATCATTTATGGTGTTAGAAGTCAGGATAGAACAGAATTTCCTGCTAAAGCCAAGGGAAGGCATGTTTACTAACCATTATAAAAGACTCAGGTTTCCAAATTCAAGTGTTTTTTTTTTTTTTCTTCTCATAACTCAAGGTGTATGTAGGTGTCATATGACTTTGCTTATATAACCTTTGGGAATTCAGGCTTAGGGACCCTGTGCTAAACAATGATTCTCTGGCCACTGTTCTTGATATAAGGAAAACAATTGTCTCTGACCTAGGAATCCAATATCTTCTGCCAGAATCTACAAAATTATGACAGATTCACTTGTTAGTTCACACTTAGGGCCAAATTTCAAATGATTACAATCCCTAACAATAATATAGTATGTATTTAAGTTAAACAAATATTTATACAGCAGTTCTCTACAAGAACATCAAGAGATTGCACACAGAACTTTATAACATTAGTTCCAATAGCCTCAAACACAAAACATATTGTTTAACTTATAATAGACATATAAAGCGTCATATATTTAAAAAATGAATCACCCTGTATCAAAGGAAAAGAAAACTACAGCTTCCTATAAAAAAATAAGTATAGGTACATTTTCTAAACATAGTATTGAATGAAACAAACCAGATACAAACAATATATCTTAAATATTTGATGAAAAGTAAGACAAAACAACTTATTCTTGAAAATGCTCCCTTAGATATTAAAGCTGCAATAACAGCAAATAAGTAAAAAATCATCAAATTTCTATATGTTTAAGCTTTTGATTTTGGGGAGATTTTGATTTATAAGAAGTTTAAGACAGGAATTCTGAAGTGCTGACATTTTTTTTTTCATATGACATAATTACACAGATCTATGCTTTATGCAATATCATTAAACTATTTACTCTTGTGTATGCATTTTTCTTTGTGTTAAACTTTACAACTGGAATGTTTAATTTAATAGTGATAATTAGAATCCTGATGAGTAGGCTGGGACTCAGATGGGCTGGACACAAGAGAAAAAATGAAGCAGAAAACATAAAATTACCTTGGATGTACAGGAGAAATAGTCTACAAGCAAAGAAACCTTTAAAATAATGTAAAACCTATTGAGAATGAGTGGTAAGTTCTAATAGATGCCTAATTAAATTCAGAAATATAGAGCATTGGAGAAAGGCAATATTTGATATGTGCTGGACATTTGCCGATATTTGAAGCATATTCATCCTCAGAATATTAACCTTAACGGAGCTCAAACATGAGGGGTAAAAATCAGATGTACAATGTGTGTGGTGAGACACAGAACCACATGTGAAGAAGCAAACTTAAAAATATACAGAAAAGAGAGACACAGTTTCCCCCAAAAAATGACAATCTGATAATCAGTTGCTGTTTTCTAAAGGTGTCCTTGGAGTACAGCGTCAATATGCCAAGATAAATTAATTGCTTTATGTAGCATTTATATCTAAGGAAATTTGGGGGGAATGACATTAAATTTTAAAGTATTATAATATACTTGAAAGGGAAACAGAGAGGGAGAGAGAGAAAGGAGATCCATTGCTGGCTGAGTCCCCAGTTGCCTGTAACAACCAGGGCTAGAACAGGCCAAAGTTAGCAGCCAGAAACTCCATTTGGGTCTCCTACATAGGTGACAAGGACACAAGTACTTGAGGCATCACCTGATGCGTCCCAGGATGCACATTAGCACCGAGCTGGACCAGAAGCAGGTGAGCATCAACATCAAGCAAGCACTTCATTATGAGACATGGGTTTACCTAGTGGGTACTTATACCACTGTGCTACAATACACATCCCACCCCCCCCCAAAATTAATTAATTAAATTTACATAATAAAAATTAGATGATTTACCAATAGGCTATCATTAGAGTATTTTTAAAGAACAGGCCTCTAGTAACAGAGAACATGACACAGAATATTTCTCACACAGAGAAGTGACAGGGTCAGCACTGTGGCACAGTGGTTTAATCCACTGCTTGTGATGCCATCATATAATATTAAAATGCCGGTTTGAGGTTTCAGTCTAGTCTACCCTGCTTAAGATCTAGCTCCCTGCTAATGCACTTGGGAAAGCAGTGTTAAATGGCCCAAGCACTTGAGCCCCATCACCCATGTGGGAGGCCAGAACGGAGGTCCTGCCTCTGGGCTTTGGCCTGGTGCAGCTCAGGCCATTGCAATTTAAGGAAAGAACCAGTAGGTGGAAAATCTCTTACTCTCACTCTACCTTTCAAATAAATAAATCTAGAAGAAAAGAAAGAAATGACAAATTAAAGAGTTCAGCACAACAAACAGATGCTGTCTTCCTAAAATAAAGATAGTATTAAAAGTATGTTATGTGAGAAACTAAACAGTGGACAACAACAGAATGTATTCAAGAATGGGGTGGTAAGAGTTAAGGCACTAAATCTTTGTATTACTGTGTAAGGCAGACAAAATGACTGAAATTTGTAAAGTTATAATGCATTTAAAATTTCTACAGTAATCACTGAATAGTATATATACTTAAAATTTCAACAGAGTGAAGAAAAGAAGAAATAGAACAAAAGAAGACATACAATAAGCTGGAAGAAATGAAACTAAGTTCAACAATAAGCACAATCATGTAAGTGAACTAAATTTCTAGTTGAAACACATTTGTCAAACAGGATTTTAAAAACAGTTTAGCTACTTAATATTTACAAGATACACACTTAAGAATGAAGACATAGATCAAAAGTAAATATTTGCCTAAGTTTATAGCAGGTAATTGTCTCCAAAAGTAAAATCTAACATAAAATGTGGTATCATATAGACAGTTTCAGAATCATCTACAGTGTTTTTGATTTAGGGTTTTCCAACTTTCCAGTGTTACCAAAGCAATACACATTCAATAGAACAGCGGTTCGAATTTTGACTCATGATCCTTTCCCAGGCTGGGAAGCAGAACAGAGCTGTAGCTGCCAGTCAGCCAGGCTATCAGAAGGGTAAACAATAAAGCTCCACAGTGTATTGTGTTGCTAAGCAATGATGTTCAGTAGGATGGGTGTTTTAAATGATTTTCTCCTTATGCTTTGAATTTACAGTGGATTTGTCAGGACATAACCCTGTTGTTAAAGCAAGGAGGATTTCTTCTTGAAATGTGACTAAATGTTGGTAAAATGGTTGGATAACCAGGAAAACATAGCAATCATAAGCCTGTATAAATATAAAAATGTAATTTTAATCAATGTAATGTAAAAATTGATGTAACTTTAAGCAGAATGACAAGTTGGCCATAAAAAGAAATTTTCACAAACCTCTTTTTAGAAATGATATATCAAAATGAAAAAAGTTAAGTAAATATATAAAAGATGGAACAATTAATAAGCCTGATTTAGAAGGCATAAATAGAATGCTACCTAAAAACTAGAAGTTAAATTATCTTTTCCAAGTGTGTTTGAAGTATTAGCAAAAACAATTTGCAATGAATTTCAAAGAAACATTATTACAAATCATATGTATTTGATCTCAAGAAAATAAGAAATAAGAAATGTTGAAGTCTCAGAACATTTGGATTTTGTTTCCTTGTTTAAGATTTAATCACTTATTTTAAAGGCAGAGCTACACAGAGAGAGGAAGAGACAGAGAGATCTTCCATCTGCTATTTCATTCCCTAAATGGCTACAAATATCCAGGGTTGGGCCAGGCCAAAGCCAGGAGCCAGGAATTCCATCTGAGTTTCCCATGTGGGTAATGGGGCCCAAGTACTTGGGCCATCACCCACTGTCTTTTCAAGTGCATTAGTAGGGAGCTGGATTGGAAGAGCAACTGAGACGAACTGGCACTCAGATTTGAGATGCCAGTGTTGCAAGAAGTGATTTAACCACCTGTGCCACATTGGCCCTTAAATTTGCACAGTTTTAAAACTACTTCTAAATAAAAAGGATTATGATGACAGTTGAACAATTATAAGTTTAACACTGATCATGGGTAGAACAGATTACCTAAATATACATTTTCAATGGGTTAATTTTGGTGTCTGAGTAAGTTGTACATTCACAGGAGTGGGCTTTTAGTTTATCAGTTAAGAAGCCAGCATCCTTCATTAGAATGTCCTGGCTTTAGGTCCCACTAATACAGACCTGGGAGGCAGCAGTGAGGACTCGAATAACTGGGTTCCTACTACCCACATGGAACACCTAGTTCTCTTTCCTGCCTCTTGATATCAGTCCTTTCCCAGTGCTCCCAGTTGTGAGTATTTCACAGTGAACCTGCTGATGTAACTTGTGTGTCTGTGTGTGTATGTCTGTGTGTGTGTATTCTTTGTCAATTCTTTCTTATTCTTAAGTCTCAAGTAAAAAAATAAGTTTAAATTATTTTAATAAAGATGTGAAGAAAATACTTTATCAAAGTACTAAGAAAAGCCAGTCTAATACAAAAATAGCTCAATGATATAATCATTTCACTAGAAATCAAAGAAAGACAAATCATAACTAAAATAGGAAATCATTTTATCTCAAAAGCTTCACAAAGGTTGAGAAGTTTGGCAACACTTTGTAAAGAGTAATAGATAATAACAAGCTCCATCATACACACACTGTGGCCGGGAAAAATGACAGACACCCAAGTACAAAAATAAAACTATCTAGTAAGGTGTATATTTTCTCTTTTACCCAGTAATTTTGAGCGTGTGTGTGTGTGTGAGAGAGAGAGAGAGAGAGAGATCTTCAAAAGTAACAACAAAGACAAAGGTAGAAACACTCAAATTTCTAACACTAGAAGTGTGCAGGAATGAATTTTGATGTATTCAGACGATGGAATACACAAAGAAGTAAAAAAAAAAAAATGGGCAAACTCCTGCTACACATACCAGCATAAAAAAATTTGAATACCACAAATCTGAGTCAAAAGTGAGTTACTGAAATAAACGGAGTATAATCACATATAGACCTGTAAAAGTGTAAAATTAAATCTTAGCTTATTGATGTATACAGACAGACACATGGGGAAAACTGTCAAAAGAAAAAAGGGGGAGGGAGGGAGGAAATAATTTTTGCCAAATTCAGAACAATGATAGGCTCTGGCAGGGAAACAAGCACAACCAGAGAAAGGCCCATGAGATGTGAAGTCTCTGATTTATTTATTTACTTTGTAGAATATAAATGTCCATCTTATTATTCTTTAAATCGGACCTTTATGTCACTTGTAAAGTATAATATTTTTTAAAAATTTATTATTTTTTATTTTTTATTTCAGAAATGTGAATATACAAAGTGCAACTTTTGTATTGTTGTGGCTTCCCCCCCCAACCTCCCTCCCTCTCATGGTCCTCCCCTCTCCCTCTCCCTCTCCCTCTCCCATCCCGCCCTTTATCGAGTTTCATTTTCAATTGCCTTCATATACTAAAGATCAACTTAGTATATACTAAGCAAGGATTTCAACAGGCTGCACTCACACAACCACACAAGGTATAGGGTACTGTTCGACTAGTAGTGTTTTTACGTTTCATAGTAAAACACATTAAGGACAGAGATCCTACGTGGGGAGCATGTACCCAGTGACTCCCGTTGCTGATTTAACAATTGGCACTCTTATTTATGAAGTCAGCAATCACCCGAGACTCTTGCTATGAGCTGTCTAGGCTATGGAAGCCCCTTGAGTTTACCGACTCTGAACTTGTTTAGTCAAGGCTGTGTCACAGTGGAGGTTCCTTCCTCCCTTCAAAGAAAGGCGCATCTCTCCTTGATGGCCTGTTCCTTCTGCTGGGGTCTTGTTCACCAGGGTCTTTCATTTAGATTGTTTTTTGCCACCATGTCATGGCTTTCCATGCCTGTGAGACTCTCATGGACCTTTTAGCCAGATCCGAATGTCCCAAGGGTTGATTCTGAGGCAGGAGTGCTGTTTTGGGCATTTGCCATTCTATGAGTCTGCTGTGTGTCCTGCTTCCCCCGCAGGATCATTCTCTCCCTTTTAATTCTATCCTTCATTATTTGCTTACACTGGTCTTATTTGTGAAATCTCTTCTACACATACCCTATCTTTTTGATCGGTTGTGTATTTATACTTATCACTTTACCAAGTGCACTGGCATTGGTACCTGCCTCCTTGGTAAAATTGATTTGAAATCCCCTGGCACATTTCTAGTTCCACCATTGGAGGTAAGTCCGAGTGAGCATGTGCCAACCTATAATTTTCTTATGAATGTATGTTTACTCTGGCAATATTTTTTTCCTTTTTATCCGGATTCTTTATTAAGTTCTATCATTTGATGTATGTTGACACATAAGATGGTCTTATGTTTTTCCTAACTTAAAATTAACTCAGAAATTTCCCTTTCCTTTATTCAGCTATCTCACCTACTTAAGACATTCTTTTATATCACTAACTTATTTTAAAACATAAAGTAGGAGATACTTAAAATAGTTTCCATTTTCCAAAGTAATTTTTTACACAGAAAAGAACTTCCTTAAGCATGATGTTTGGTTTTCCTTGTTTTGTGTTCATTTTTTATTGCTGTTATTGTCTTTATTCCAAAATAAAAAGGGATATTGTCAAGAGTCATGCTAGATTATTGTAAATGAATTTCTTTTATGTCCCTTAGTTATTCACTAATTAAAATCATCTTCTTCTTTCCTCTGAGTTTCAAAAACAATCATAAATTAACTCTCATTGTTAAAAAAGAAGAGCAATGCACGTTAAGCAAAATTCCTCCTGGATCATCTACTTCTCTGAGACTTGCCTATCCTTAGGTATTATTAATATTTTATCTCAAAATGATTCTCCTAATATATATATATATAAATTTAAATAAATGAAACATTCAATTATTTTAATTGATGACTGAGTTTCAAAACCTAACATCCAAAATGTGTACTTTTATATTTATCTTATATATGGCTGCTTTTTAAAATTATATTATTCCTTTTGATTCTCTATTACTTTTTATATAACATTATTCTCTACCGACAGCAATGCCTTTTGTTCCCCTTTTTTTTAATTTATTTTTTGACAGGCAGAGTGGACAGTGAGAGAGAGAGAGACAGAGAGAAAGGTCTTCCTTTGCCATTGGTTCACCCTCCAATGGCCACCGTGGCCGGCGTGCGGCGGCCAGTGCACCGCGCTGATCCGAAGCCAGGAGCCAGGTGCTTCTCCTGGTCTCCCATGGGATGCAGGGCCCAAGCACTTGGGCCATCCTCCACTGCAGTCCCGGGCCACAGCAGAGAGCTGGCCTGGAAGAGGGGCAACCGGGACAGAATCCGGTGCCCCAACCAGGACTAGAACCCAGTGTGCTGGCGCCGCAAGGTGGAGGATTAGCCTAGTGAGCCATGGCGCCGGCCATTGTTCCCTTTTTAATAACAAGTTTTATTTTTGTTCAATGCTCACATCTTTGATAATGAGGATGCAGATAGAACTCATTCTTGTTCTATGTACAGTTTTAGTAATTTGTCATTAAATGACGATGTTAGCTATTGGCTTATTATAGCTAATTTTATCCATCATAATACTTTATGTTATAATGATGACGATGACAGCTAGTCTTTACTGAGAAGCCCAAACAATGTGTCATGTATTGATGTAACGATTTCATATCCATTGTCTTATTTCATCTTTCTAACAACCACTGATATGATGTAAAACTAAGTACTGAGAACCAACCAAGATTACTCAGCTATTTAATGGTAGATGTGGAACTCAAACTTAGTCTACATGAATAAAAACTTCATGGTCTTAGTTACAATGCTATTATCTAATAATATTTTAAAAGCTCCAAAACCTATTACAAATTCAATGCCCAAACAGATATATTTAAGTAAACTAAACTGTTCATGAAGCAAATAAAAAGTAAGAATACTTTAAGCAAAAGCGAGACTAGCTGAACTTTGTTTTCCTTCTTCACTCTTGTCTTTTGTACTTTAATGTGCTTCTGAGTGTCACTCCTGTCTCACTCAAATTGCACTTCCACAAAATAGAGCTATGAACCTTTGGGGCACATGCAGTCTATAACCTTTGAGTTGAGTTCAGGTCTTGCCTGTGGGCCACTGTACTTTGATCACCATCTGTAATATGATTATACGACATAGTCACTTAAAGTTCTGGGCTTATTTTGTATGAAAGTTGTTTAGAGTTCAGTTTTCACAAATATTCAGGCCTTAACCTTACTGCTTATCGTACACATTGAATGTGTTTTTGTCAAATTAAAATTGTATTTATTTCTCACAGAATTTTTCAGGTTAGAAAGAGAGGTTAAATGTAAAACCCCATCACTTTATTCAGTAATTTAGAGGCAATGGAAAGAAATTGGTGGTGGGAAGGGAGACATTTTATCGGGACATTTCAAAAAGTGAAAGGAAAAAGGGAGTTAAATGAAGGGCTTATTTTGGCTCTACATTTTTGAAATCCTTGCAGTTTTTTCTTTTTCACATTACAAAATTCTGTGCATGGATTTCCAATTTCTTGATACCACAATAAACTTATCTTTATATTCTATTGTCCAATGTTTATTTATTTATTTAAATATATTTGAAAGGCAGAGTGACAGAGAAAGACAAAGACAGAGATCTATCCACTGTTTCACTCCCCTAAATACCCACAACAGCTAGGCCTGGGCCAGGAAAGTCAGGGGCCCAGAAATCCATTCAAGTCTGATACACTTGGGCCATCATCTGCTTCCTCCCAGAATGCATTAGCAGGAAGATGGATAGAAACAGCGTAGCTGAGACTGACACTGGCCCTCCAATAATGGGATTTGGGCATTCCCAATTAGTGGCTAAACCAGATGTACGACAATGACCGACCCATGATTCTATTTCTCCACAAACTTTTTGAAGTACACATCACTTACTCTTTAATCCAGTTATTCCCAAGTGTTGATACATGGAAAGTAACATAATATCATCCATAATAGAGCTAATGGCCTGGGAAAAACAGAAGATGATGGCTCAAGTTCTTGGGCCGTTGCACCCATGTAGGAAACCCAGAAGAAGTTCCTAACTTCAGCAGGCCTGTTGTAGTCATCTGGGGAGTGAACCAGGGCATGGACGACCTCTCTCTCCCTGTAACTCTTTGAAAATAGATAAATCTTTTTTTTTTTTTAAAGCAAACAAATAGTTGGTACTTAGCAGATAACATGTCATGATTAAATGGTATTTTTTTTTTTGACAGGCAGAGTGGACAGTACAGGGAGACAGAGAGAAAGGTCTTCCTTTGCCGTTGGTTCACCCTCCAATGGCCGCCGCGGTAGGCGCTGCGGCCCGCGCACCGCGCTGTTCCGATGGCAGGAGCCAGGTGCTTCTCCTGGTCTCCCATGGGGTGCAGGGCCCAAGCACTGGGGCCATCCTCCACTGCACTCCCTCGGCCACAGCAGAGAGCTGGCCTGGAAGAGGGGCAACCGGGACAGGATCGATGCCCTGACCGGGACTAGAACCCGGTGTGCCGGCGCCGCAAGGCAGAGGATTAGCCTACTGAGCCGCGGCGCCCGCTAGTAATGTTATTTTTTTAAAAAGATATATTTATTTATTTGAGAGTCAGAGTTATAGAAAGGGAGAGAGAGAGAGAATCTTCTATCTGCTGGTTTACTACCCTCATGGATGCAATAGCATTGACTGTGCCAATCCATGTCGTTGGCAATGGCCCAAGTAAATGGACCATCCTCCACTGCTTGTCCCAAGCCACTAGCAGGGAGTTGGATTGGAAATGGAATAGCTGGGATATGAATTGGTTCCATTTGTGATGCTAGTATTGCAGGAGGCAATTTCACCCACTAAACCACATTGTTAGCCCCTAAGTGGTACCTTGTATTATATGAAATAAATCTACAATGCAGATACAATGTAAATGGAATCATAAGATCAACACAGTGAATATAAGGAAGGTTAGCATTGCAGTGGTGGCAGTGTTAGCAGGCATGGCGAAAGTCCAGCTGGCTGATCGTTCCATGAGGTGCACTCTGTCGCTGTTGTACCATAGTGACTGTGCCCTGTCTGTCCAGGCTGTTGCCCAGGTTTAGCTAACTTTCCTAATTACTTTATTTAACTCACCTGAAATCCTTCCAATAATGTCCTTTCCCACTTAATTTGTTTCCATTATTTCGAACTACAAACCATGACAAGTATACAATTTGGAATTTTTTTTTTTTTTGACAGCAGAATTAGACAGAGAGAGACATAGTTCCAAAAGTGGCAATATTAGAAAGTAGAGCGGGGCTGGCGCTGTGGCACTGTGGGTTAATGCCCTGGCCTGAAGCGCTGGTATCCCATGTAGGCGCCGGTTGAGGACCTGGTTGCTCCACTTCCGATCCAGCTCTCTGCTATGGCCTGGGAAAGCAGTAGAAGATAGCTCAAGTGCTGGGGACCCTGCACCTGTGTGAGAGACCCTGTGGAAGCTCCTGGGTCCTGATTGGCACAGCTTCTGCTGTTGTAGCAAGTTGGGTTGTGAACCATTGTGTAGAAGACTTCTCTGTGTGTAACTCTGACTTTAAAATAAATAAATAAACATTAAAAAAAAAAGAAAGTAGAGCAAAATTTAAAGAGATAGGAGGTAGGAGGGCAGATATGGGGGGAAGAACCAATATATCCCAAAGGTTGTACCTATAACATTTATATTTATTAAATAAAAGCTTTCAAAAAACAAGAAGAAGAAGAAGGTGGGCCTAGAAGGAGACCCTTAGGTCTTGTCGGAACAATGCCTCTAAGGGATTAGACACTTATCATATGATATTTGAGTTCTCATGAGATCGTTTTTACAAGAAAAGCAACTTGTCTTTTTCTCTCCTTCCTGCCCCATAGCATGTGATCCTTGCCCTCTTATACATATCTTTACCATCTGCCAAGGCCTTCACCAGAGTTCCTTGTTCACTACTTGTTTTGAATTTCAATGTGATCTAACAAAAATAAACATACCCCTCTGCTTCCTCTCTCCCTCAATTCCCTTCTTTCTTTTTTAAAATTTTGCAAAAACATAATTTTAATCCACAGGCCAAAAAAAGTGAAATGAAAAATATGAGAGAAACTCAAAGCATACGTGATCATATAGAAGAATCAATAAATTTGAAGACAGATCACTTGGAGTTATAAAATCATAGGACAAAAAATATAAAATAGTGATGACATTTTTGGGACATCAAATTGACTAATATACACATTATGGAAGTTTGAGAAGATGAAGAGAGGAAAGATAAGAAAATCTATTTAAAGAAAGAGTGCCAGAAAATGTCTCAAATCTTGGTATGGATCTGAATATCCAGCTTCATGAAGATGAACAGTCCCCAAACAGGGCCGACCCAAAGACATTTAATTAAAACATAGTAAAATGAAATCATATAAGGCTGAAAAGAGTTTAAAAGTAGAAAAAGAAAAGTGATGTATCACATACAAGAGAATCATTGCATGATTATCAGATTTTTTGGCAGAAAATTGCAACCCAAGAGATATGATGTTTTCAAGGTGCTAAAATAGGAAAATTTTAAAACAAAAACATTATACCTAACAAAACAGTCCCTTAGAAGTTAAGAAGAAATACAGACTTTCTTAGACAAACAAAAGATAGGAGAGTTATTAAAACTAGACATGCCTAATAAGAAACCCTAAAAGGAGTTTTTCATGTTGAAATGAAAGGACATTATTTGGTAACATGAAAACATATGAAAGCACAGAAGTCAGTGGCAAAGGTAGGAATGCAGTTAAATTCAGCATTATATTGAAACAGTGATGTATACTACATAACTCTTGTATAAGGGATAAAAGAAGAAATGATCAAAAACAACTGCAGGAATTGGTGGTGTGACACAGTGGATTAAGCCACCCCTTCAGTGCCAGTGTCCCATATGGGTACACACTTGGGTCCCAGCTGTTTCACTTCTGATCCAGCTCCCTGCTAGTGCCCATGGGAAAGTAGTGAGAGATGGCCCAAGTGCTTGGGCCTTTCCATCCATTTGGGAGACTAGATAAAGCTCCTGGCTCCTGACCTCAACCTGGCTGAACCCTCTGTTATGACCATTTGGGGAATGAACCAGAAGATGGAAGATCTGTCTCTTTCCATTTATCTCTCTCTATAACTCTTTCAGATAAGTACAATGTCCTCATGTTCTTGGATCAGAAGAATTAATCTTATTAAGATGCCCATAATACTGAGGGATCTAAAGATTATATTCAATACACAAAAATATTAATGTAATTCTTTAGAGAAAGATAAAAAATCCTAAAATTCACAAGAAATCACAGAGGACCCCAGACAGACATATTAATTTTGAATAAGATAAAAATTAGAGATATCACACTTCCTGATAAACATTTGGACTTGTGATGGCTCAACTTAATTTTTTCAACATTATGAGGATATAAAAGTGATACATATTCAGTAGAAACTGTAATTTGAATTTTCAATGTTGATATTTTCCAAAATTAGCAACATACTGAATGATATTAATGCTGGACAGTAGCAGTGAATCTCAGCTCCCAGCCAGCCACAAGATCATCAGAGTAAACAACCTACCTGCTACAGGGTAATCTGTTGAGAAGGTATGATGTTTGGTAAGTTTGCAAATTATGACATTGTCAATTTTCAATCATTTATGAGGGTAAAGTCCCATTGTAAGTTGGGAAGAATCTATATTGTAAAGCTCTTGTAATTGAAACCATATAGTGCCAGATAAAAAGGGACATATAGATCAATGAAACAGAGTAAAGGGCCCCTAAATAGACTCATGTATCCATAGTAAATTATTGCCAACAAGCATGCCCAGAGCACACAATGAGGAAAGCATAATCTCTTCAATAAATGATATGGGGAACATTGAATATCCATATAAAATGTTGGATTTGGTCTACTATCTCACATCATATAAAACATCAACTCAAAATGGATTAGACTTAAGACTTGAAAACAAAAAATTATTAGAATAAAACATCTTATTTGGGCAACAATATATTTGATTGAGTCCCAAAAGCAGAGACAAAACAAGCAAACATTGCATCAAACTATCAATCTTCTGCAAACAAAGGAAACTATCAACAGAGTAAAACAGTAAAAAAGAACTCATCCTGCCAAATCTAAGAAAATTTTGCAAACCATATACCTGATAAGGGGTTAATATTCAAAATATTCAAAAGGAACCCATATAATCCAATGTCAAAACAATAAATAGCCTGATTAATATATGTGCTAAGGACTTGAATAGACATTTCCCAAAACAAGACATAGAAATATCCCACAGGTAGATAAAAAGGTAGTCAATACCACTAATTATCAAGAGAATGCAAATAAATACAAATCAAAATCACACTTAGGTATCATCTTACTCCTGTTTGAATAACTACTATCAAAATATGAAAAATAGGGGTGGAGCCAAGATGGCGGATAGTGAGGACGTGCGCCGATAGTCTGGAAAATAAAGTTTCATAAAAGTGGAATTACTGTAGCCTCAGGAAAAGATTCAAGAAAAAAACTGCAGAGGAAACGCTTCCAGATCTAGTGGATGTGACACAGAGGACCTACCAGGAGCCCACCGAGTGGAAACCCAACCCCAGGAGACGAGCCACAGAATCTCCCCAGCACAGGAACCAATAGGAGGTAAGACAAAAGCCTCAGAAACGCGAGACATTAGTGGGGAAAGACAGAGGCCCCTCCCTCCACTTGAGCAAAACAAAGAGCAGGCACCATTTTACATATGTAAAGCAGCAATGAGTACACAAACTAAGTAAGTTTGGGTCTAAGGTGAAACTTGAGAACACATTGAGGGCTGCATAAACTCTGTGTGTGGTCCCAGGGGTAGTTCAAACGAATATTCACAGAGGCCAGATTTCAACTACCCTTAATTCCACTCAGCCATTCGGAATTACTTCCCAACTGAGTCAAAAAAAAAAAAAAAAAGAAAAAAGAAAAAAAAAATAGAGAGATCCAGCAAGGAGCAAGGTGAGTCACTTTTTGCACAGCCTTAAACCTGAAGAATCAAGCAGAGCTCTCTGGCCACACCCATCACAGCCTCTAAGGATCCATCAAGCAGACAGCCCACTTAGAGGCATGGTATAACGAGAAAAAAACACCACAGCAAAAAAAAAACAAACAAAACAAACAAACAAAAAAAACCCATAAATTATCTCCAACATGCCAAATAAAAAACATAGAAGCCGAGGTAACAAGAGCAAGGAAGACACTATGATGCCCCCAAATGAACTAGACACCCCAATCCAAGATTATGAAGATGAAGAGATAGAGGAAATGCAAGAAGCAGATCTCAAAAAACTGAGAAGAACATTAAGAAGTTCTCAAAAACAAATTCTTGAACTACAGAAATCCTTAATGGACAAGATAGAAAATCTCTCTCGTGAAAATGAAATACTAAGGAGGAATCAAAATGAAATGAAACAACTAGTAGAACAAGAAACTGTGATAGTGACAAGAAAACATAATGAAATGAAGAACTCAATAGATCAAATGGCAAACACATTAGAAAGCCTCAAAAACAGAATGGGTGAAGCAGAAGAGAGAATATCGGAATTAGAAGACAGAGAACAGGAAAGGAAACAGGCAAACCAAAGAAAAGAAGAAGAAATCAGAAATCTAAAAAATACTGTCAGGAATCTACAGGATACTATTAAAAAACCCAATATTCGGGTTCTAGGAGTTCCTGAAGGCATGGAGAGGGAGAAAGGATTAGAAGGCCTTTTTAGTGAGATACTAGCAGAAAATTTCCCAGGTTTGGAGAAGGACAGAGACATCCTAGTACAGGAAGCTCATAGAACCCCTAATAAACATGATCAAAAGAGATCCTCACCACGACACATTGTAATCAAACTCACCACAGTGAAACACAAAGAAAAGATCCTAAAATGTGCAAGAGAGAAACGCCAGATTACTCTCAGAGGATCTCCAATTAGACTCACAGCTGACTTCTCTTCAGAAACCCTACAAGCTAGGAGAGAATGGCGAGATATAGCCCTGGTACTAAGAGAGAAAAACTGCCAGCCCAGAATATTATATCCTGCAAAGCTCTCATTTGTGAATGAAGGTGAAATAAAGACCTTTCACAGCAAACAGACATTGAAAGAATTTGTCGCCACTCATCCAGCCCTTCAAAAGATGCTTAAAGATGTGTTACATACAGAAACACAGAAACATGGTAACCAATATGAAAGAAGGTAAAGGACGGAAACCTCACAGCAAAAGATCACAGGAATCTCAAACCAGATATTAGAAAATATCTTTGGCAAGTGGCAGGGCAAAGTTACTCCTTCTCAATAGTCACATTGAATGTTAATGGCTTGAACTGTCCAGTTAAAAGACACCGATTGGCTGATTGGGTTAAGGAACAAAACCCATCTTTTTGCTGCTTACAAGAAACTCATATTTCCAACAATGATCCATACAGACTGAAAGTGAAAGGCTGGAAAAAGATATACCATGCCAACAGAAATGAAAAAAGAGCGGGCGTAGCCATCTTAATATTGGATATTGGACAACATAAACTTTACCACAAAAACTGTTAGGAGAGACAAAGAGGGGCACTATTTAATGATTAAGGGATCCATTCAACAGGAAGGTATAACGATTATCAATGTATATGCACCTAATTACAGGGCACCAGCTTATTTAAAAGACTTGTTAAGGGACTTAAAGGCAGACTTAGACCCCAATACAATAGTACTGGGGGACTTCAATACTCCACTCTCAGAGATAGACAGATCAACAGGACAGAAGATCAACAAGGAGACAGTAGATTTAAATGACACTATAGCCCAAATGGATCTAACAGATATCTACAGAACATTTCATCCTACATCTAAGGACTTTACATTCTTCTCAGCAGTACATGGAACCCTCTCTAGGATTGACCACATACTAGGCCATAAAGCAAGTCTCAGCAAATTCAAAAGAATTAGAATCATACCATGCAGCTTCTCAGACCACAAAGGAATGAAATTGGAAATTAGCAACTCGGGAATCCCTAGAGCATGTGCAAACACATGGAGATTGAACAACATGCTCCTGAATGAACAATGGGTCATAGAAGAAATTAAAAGAGAAATCAAAAATTTTCTGGAAGTAAATGAGGATAAAAGCACAACATACCAAAACCTATGGGATACAACAAAAGCAGTGTTAAGAGGAAAGTTTATATCAATAGGTGCCTACACCAAGAAATTGGAAAGGCACCAAATAGATGAGCTTTCAAGTCATCTCAAGGATCTAGAAAATCTGCAGCAAACCAAACCCAAACCCAGTAGGAGAAGAGAAATAATTAAAATCAAAGAAGAAATCAACAGGATTGAATCCAAAAAAAATTACAAAAAATCAGCCAAACGAGGAGCTAGTTTTTTGAAAAAATAAACAAAATTGACACCCCATTGGCCCAACTAACTAAAAAAAAAACAAGAGAAAAGACCCAAATCAATAGGATCAGAGATGAAAAGGGAAACGTAACAATAGACGCCACAAAAATAAAAAGAATCATCAGAAATTACTACAAGGACTACTAGTGGACATTATGCTAAGTAAAATAAACCAAACACAGAAATAATTTCTGGATATCTCACACAGAGCAACATGACTTAATTAATACTGTATTGTATCTTAGGATTAACTTTCTGAGCAAATATCTATGTGTCCTCAGTACCAAAAATAAATAAATAAATGTGAGATGATGAATATGCTATTTAGCCCAATTGTGATGAATAATTTACAATGAATACATTGAAATAAAACATTAGGAAATACAACTTAAAAATGCATAATTCTGATTTCACAAGTATATCCCAATAAATTTGGAAAGAGATAGTTTATGAAATTGGTTGACAGCCATACCCATAAAATAACATATGTTTAACACCTTTTGTGTTATTCAGATTGACCTGTTAGAAGACATCATTTAATTGAATTTGAGTTTTATTAGTTTTTTCATTGCCATATTTTAAAATAGTGAATAACAAGGTAATGTTTCTTTTAATGTAAAACAAAATTCCAACCTAAAATAGAATACTGTGTAGGCAAGAAAATGTTTTCCTGTCTTGTCTTTTAGGAAATACGTATAATTACATATGCTCTGTTAAATGTCAAAAGACTGTGTTCCATATTTGTTTACAGGAAATATTTTTAACCTATCACTCTGAACAAACCTTTTAAAAAGTACTTAAATATTTTGAAGTGAAATGGAAAGTAATTCCATTTTAGTTTTTGTATTTTGACAATTTAATGGTTCCAATTCCAGAAATATTTCTTTTTTGAAAAAAAAAAAGCTTATTTATCTCTTTTTGAAAGTGACAGAAAGAGACAGAGATAGACAAAGACAGACACAGAGATAGAAAGATGTCTTCCATCTGCTGCTCACTCTCCAAATGCCCGCAAAAGCAAGGCTGGACCAGAGTGAAGGCAGAGTTGGAAGCTCCATGTGGTTGACCATGTACTTGAACCTTGTACCATCTACCACAGGGTGGTACTACTCAGGGTATACATTAGCAGGAAACTGGATGCCAAGCAGAAGAGGACACAATCCATGCAATCTGACACATGATGTGAATGTCCCAAGTAGTGGCTTAACCCATTTTGTTGCAAACTTGGCCCTTGTTTTACTTAAGACTGTAATGTTGCATTGACAACACTGCAGCAAGAAGCAACCTGGTTGTCTTTATTTATCTTATTGGTAATTATAAATAAAACCTTGTCGAGGTTCAACCACTTGTAGGTGTGTACTTGTTTTTACGAGGGGGTTTACTTTGAAGAAAAAGAAGCTTACCTATTATCTCTGGAGTAAGAAAATGCCACCTAGTAGAAATCTAAAAGTTTTTCAATTAAGCCAAGTAATTAGATTTGGAATGTATCCAGTGAACTTAAACTAAACAATGTAAACTGTGAAACTCAATGGCACTTCCACAAAAGATATGTAGAAGTTATAAATAAAAATACAACAAAATAGAAAATGTCTGGTGAATGCTTCTATGACAAATGTGCTTCAGAATCTAAAACACAAAAATACACTTTTCAAATTTCTCACTACATATCTCTTAATGAAAGTTACAATGGAATTATACTTAGGAAAGCAGTAAAATGAATGGAATGGCCATGTGCTTTCAGAAACCTAACTGTGCACCTCTAAACAGGAGTAGCCTTCACCCACTAAGACGATGCAATGGAATACATATTCTCACGAAATCACTTCATTGCCTTTCAAGTAGTGTTTTTCCAATTCTGAAAACATAATCAATCACTTTCTTAGGATTGTATGAGGAAGCAAGAAAATACTGAAAAATCTGTGAGAAGGAATACTTTTTTAGAGGTTAAAGAAACTGATAGACTTTTCATAGTCTAATTATTATATGTTTCTAAGTAGTAAAATAAATATCTCATATTTAAGCTATGTATTAAAGAGCTATTTTTAGAAATATTTTTAAACTCAATTCAACCTTAGAAATGACCCATGTTATGTTCATTCATGTTTTTATATGTACTTTTCTGTACTTATGAATATTTAATTTTTGTCTTTTTTTACAAGGGAATATAATAAAAATCAAAGGATTATGTTTATACTTAATTAAACTCCCTATTCCAAATATCTAATATTGTACATCCCTACTATCAAGGAGAATCAATATTGGCAATGATGAGAGCTATTTTAAAAAATAAAAACATTCATTGTTAAGCCTATCGGTCCTTTCATGGTGGATTCTAAATGCTGCCTGTGCATATAAGAGAACATCTGAGAGCCTTAAAAGTGAAAACACCTTCTAATCAAGAAAAATAGCTCTTCAGATACTCCATGGTTATGGACAATGCACTGTTAGGGGTTGCAGACAATCTCTGTATATTCTCTAAGCCCTCCCCACCAAGAGACATAATGGGCCCTGAAAATGCCCTGTTATTTTCTTTTGTGTGTCTTAGAAACAGAAAGATATGTCAAAGCCAGCAATACATGGAGTGCCAGTGTAAAATGGCAACTTGAACTTTCACAAAGTTTTACCAAAGATGTAGGAAGAGGATCAAGATTGATATCATTTGTGCTGTGGAACATGCTTTGACACTCTGAAGTGCCAAAATGAAAAGGGAGAGGCTCAAGTAAGATGAGAAACAGTACCAAACGTGGCTGTTTTAATTACCGCTTAACTAAATGGTCTGTTTGTCTTAATAAAAATACTGACAACCTGCATCATTTAAAACAAAGATGATTTACACCATATAGATATAAAAGACTGAGTCCTGAGGGATCTAAGTAAGAGAACTAAATAGAGGGGGTAACACATTATGCTTGCAATGCCTGAATTCCTTATTGGAGTACTGGTTCAAATTCCAGCTATTCATGCTCAATCCAATTTCTTTTTAAAGCAACCAGGAAAACAGTAGATGACAACTCAAGTACTTGACTTCCTACCACCCACTTGGGAGAAACAAGTGCAGTTCCTGATTCCTGGCTTCAAACTCACCCTGCCCCAGCTTTTGCAACATTTAGAGTGAATCAACAGATGGAAGATCTATCAGTTTATCTCTCCCTCTGTATCTTAGATAGATAGATAGATAGTAGATAGATATAGATAGACTTTTTTTTAAAACTTTTATTTAATGAATATAAATTTCCAAAGTACAGCTTATAGATTACAGTGGCTTCCCCCCCATAACTTCCCTCCCACCCACAACCCTCCCCTTTCCCGCTCCCTCTCCCCTTCCATTCACATCAAGATTCATTTTCAATTCTCTTTATATACAGAAGATCGGTTTAGTATATATTAAGTAAAGATTTCAACAGTTTGTCCCCACATAGCAACACAAAGTGAAAAAATACTGTTGGAGTACTAGTTATAGCATTAAATAACAGTGTACAGCACATTAAAGACAGAGATCCTACATGATATTTTAAAAAAATTGATTAATTTTGTATACAATTTCCAATTTAACACCAGGGTTTTTATTTTCAATTATCTTTATTTACAGAAGATGGATTCAGTATATGCTAAGTAAAGATTTCATCAGTTTGCACCCACACAGACACACAAAGTGTAAAAATACTGTTTTAGTACTAGTTATAGCATCACTTCACATTGGACAACACATTAAGGACAGATCCCACATGAGACGTAAGTACACAGTGACTCCTGTTGCTGACTTAACAATCTGACACTCTTGTTTATGGTGTCAGTAATCTCCCTAGGCTCTAGTCATGAGTTGCCAAGGCTATGGAAGCCTTTAGGGTTCACCGACTTTGATCTTATTCGGACAGGGTCATAGTCAAAGTGGAAGTTCTCTCGTCCCTTCAGAGAAAAGTACCTGCTTCTTTGATGGCCCCATTCTTTCCACTGGGATCTCACACGCAGATATCTTTCATTTAGGTCTTTTTTTTTTCCAGAATGTCTTGGCTTTCCATGCCCACAATACTCTCATGGGCTCTTGAGCCAGATCCGAATGACTTAAGGGCTGATTCTGAGGCCAGAGTGCTATTTAGGACATCTGCCAAAGACCTTTCACAGCACACAGAAATTGAGAGATATAGATAGACTTTTAAAAATAATAAATGAATAGAGAAAAATGACCATGTCTTTTAGCAGGTCACTCTGCTTATCTTTTTAACCAGCCACTGCTTAGAGACAGATGGCTTTATGATTATGTAACTTTTCCCTAGATAACTCTATCAAGTAGACTCACCCCACTCTGAAAATAGGTGTTTCGGAATATCTTCACTGAAATTAGACCCTGTGGTCCCCAAATGTTCATGAACTTGGCATTTCTGGAAATTGAGTTATTATTGCAAAGCAGAATGTCTTCTCTCATGAGAACACTATAAATATCTGGAGTATGTCATTTATGATCTGCAAAGTCTAGATGCCAAGAAAGTCAAGATCAAATACCAGGTCAAGTTCATAGACCACATTCATCAGTAAGACCAGTTCTCTGGGGCCAGCACTGTGGTGCAGCAGGTTAAGCCACTGCCTATGATGACAGCATCCCATATCTGAGTATAGGTTCAACTTCCAGCTGCTCCACTTCTGATCCAGCTCCCTGCTAATGTGATTAGGAAAGCAGCAAAAGATAGCTCAAGTACTTGGGCCTCTGTCACTCATGTGGGAAGCCTAGGTGAAGTTCCTGGCTTCTAGATATAGCCCAGCCTAGCCTTAGGATTTGCAGCATTTAGGGAGTAAACCAGCCAATGGAAGATCTCTTTCTCTCCCTCTCTGTCACTCTGCATAACAAACAAAGGCCAGTTCTCCTCTAGGATTATCTCTTTTCAGCAAGAAGGAAGTATAAGGTGAGAGGAATTCATGTTCAAGAGTTCAGTCTGTTCTGATACTATTTTTTTAAGATTTATTTTATTTATTTGAAAGAGTTACAGAGAGAGGTAGAGACAGAGAGAGAGGTCTTCCATCTGCTCGTTCACTCCCCAGATGGCAACAATGGCTGGACCTGAGCCGATCTGAAGCCAGGAGCCAAAAGCTTCCTCCAGGTTTTCCACATGGGTGCAAGGGCCCAAAGACTTGGGCCATGTTCCACTGCTTTCCCAGGCCACAGCAGAGAGCTGGATCAGAAGAGGAGTTGCTGGGACTAGAACTGTGCCCATATGGGATGCCAGTGCTTCAGGCCAGGGCGTTAACCCGCTGTTCCACAGCTCCAGCCCCTGTTCTGATTCTATTATCATCTATTTTTCCACTAAGAACATATCACTTGGAACCAAAAACCTGTGTTTACACAATAACTATAGGATTCACTGCTGGTAATGTTGTGATTTCTATTTAAAAGTACTGCTTCTAAAATGAGGAAGTTGACTTACCAACAAAAAATTTCGTACTTGGATTCTTGATGAAAATTTACATTGAGTATTGAAAGTAGACTATAGGAAGATGCTTTGGTCATAGTTTCATAATCTCTGGGCTGTGGTTTTTTTGTTTTTGTTTATTCAAACTTCTATTTTTTTTTTTTTTTTGACAGGCAGAGTGGATAGTGAGAGAGAGAGAGAGAGAGAGACAGAGAGACAGAGAAAGGTCTTCCTTTTTGCTGTTGGTTCACCCTCCAGTGGCTGCTGTGTCTGGCACATCTCGCTGATCTGAAGCCAGGAACCAGGTGTTTCTCCTGGTCTCCCATGCGGGTGCAGGGCCCAAGGACTTGGGCCATCCTCCACTGCCTTCCCGGGCCATAGCAGAGAGCTGGCCTGGAAGAGGGGCCACTGGGATAGAATCCGGCACCCCAACTGGGACTAGAACCTGGTGTGCGGGCGCCGCAAGGCAGAGGATTAGCCTGTTAAGCCACGGCGCCAGCCTCAAACTTCTAACACTAAAGGGGAAGGGGTCATGATTTACTATGTCCATGAAGTATTACTGCCATTCTTCTATATTTGTCTTGAAATTTTATGGAGTATGTCTTGGGAAATTTTCCCTGTTAAGGAAACTTCTGAAAAAATTGTACATGGTTAGATGTTCAGCAACTGGAGAGGCGTGAAAGCAGAATTCATCCCCTCTCTATATGGCCCTCAGTAGTAATGCCCTTCTATTCATCCACACTTTTCCTCTGCTCCAACACATGGATTTTAAAGAAGCTTAGAATCAATGCTTAAATTTTCATGTAGATTTTAACATGTTTTCTAAACTCAAATATAGAATAAGCAGTAGTCACCTCATAGCGATGTCAATAAGAACTATGATGGCACAGGATGAGAAGACAACATGAAACTCCTGAGACCTTTCTTCTAGGGACTCCCAAGAGGGCTTGATGGAGAAACAGTCTTAAGACTCCTGATGGTAAAATTTGAACCTAAAAGCTGCTGGGCGATTCCTGTCTCCTACAGCTAAGGCTTTTCTATATTTCCTATGGTCAGGGCAACCTAGGCTGTGGCTTAGAGGTCAGAATCTGAAGGAGAAGCCCAGTATGGAAGTTCCTGGATGCAGAAGTGATGAAGAATATACCATAAGGCCAGATTCCAAAATGGCTGAATAGGGAAAAGACATGCAAAAGTCATGCTGCTTTTGAATAGGGAAAAATAGCAGAAGAAAAGTGTATGAAGTACATTCCCAGGGGAGAGTTACAGAGTAGTTTGCAGTAGAAATTCTATAGAACAAAGAGGGATGCTATGGAGCAGTGTGGAGGTTGCAGATGTGCAGTAATGAGTGCAGACCCTATATGTTACCCCCATAGATGGGAGCTGGAGAACACACCAGCATCTGAGTTTGAGGTGACAACAGATTGTGGCAGCCTGGGCCACTGGTGATATTGCCTGTGGGAGATTCTTGAAAACCACACTGTCAGTTTTTTTTTATTTTTTTATTTTTAAAAAATATGTATTTTATTTATTTGAAAGAGTTACAGAGAGAGGCAGAGACAAAGAGAGATGTCTTCCATCTGCTGGTTCACTCCACAGATGGCCACAATGGCCAGAGCTGCACCATTCAGAAGCTAGGAGCCAGGAACTTCCACCACGTCTCCCATGTGGGTGCAGGGGCCCAAGGACTTGGGCCATCTTCTACTGCTTTCCCAGGCCATAGCAGCGAGGTGGATTGGAAGTGGAACAGCTGGGAATCGAACCGGCGCCCATATGGGATGCCACCGCTTTAGGCCAGGGTGTTAACCAGCTGAGTCACAGCGCTGGCCTCCACACTGTCTTTGAATCTGGCCTGCTGTCCTAGTTGGGGCAGGGCACTCACCTAATCCATTGAAAAAAAAAAGCATGATTCTTTCTCCCAATTCCCAAACAAGACCACCCAACAACTGGCAGGGAGAAGACACCATTTTGACACCAGTACAGGCTGCAGAAGCTCTTTTATGTGTTTGTGACCAGAGGATTTTGCCAGAGAGAGAAATTTGCATTCCCCACTGATTTTGAGCCTGCCGGGGAGAGTTGACAGGGGGGTGGGGCACACACATAGGACTCTGAGTTGTCCTCATTCTCTCAACATATCACAGGCTCTGGGACTCAAACTGCTAAGGAGGAGGACCCATAGGCAACTGACTCTGGAAATGTTACTGCTCTCTCTGTGGATAGGGTAGGCTTGTGGGGTTGAAGGGATCCTCTGCATTTCATGACTGTGGGAGCCTTTTGTGCTGTGACTGTGGGAATGCTGTGACTGCATGATAGGGTGCAGGGTGTAGCTGGGTTTCTCTGCAATCACTGTATCTGGTGTCTGAGACTCAGAGCTCCGTGATGACTTAAGGTGGGTTATTGCAGAGGATTCCATGCTCACACTGAGGAACACTCAGATCTTTTGTGCAGTTCATGTGTCAACGTGGATGGGGGTTGTACCCACTGTTGCTAAACCTGGTCATTGATCACTTTGAAAGAGAAGAGATGAGGTTGGTGTGATCACAACCTCTCTCTTGCTGACAATAGAGGAGATCTACCATGTCTGACATGATATCAACTTAGATTCTCACCCCACCATGGAACACTGACAAGAGCTTCATAGTCAAACCCAGCACAAGCCTCTGGGTATTCACTGAAAGAGCAGACACACCATTAAGCCACAGAGACATAGTTCAAAGATCAAATTCATCAGAGGAGAAAACCAACAAGTATTTTCACAAATGCCTAAAAATAGATGCCAAAAATCAAGAAACAAGGACAACAAAGACAACATGACTCTCCCAAAGTATGACAACAACACTTCAACATTAGAATGTGAAGATGAAGATACTGATGAAATGCCTGGAAAGGAATTCAAAGGATTGATCATAGGATTCCTCAGAAGCAATGAAAAGTAAATTCATGAGATAAAGAAATTCATTAAAGACACAGATGAAAAGTTTTCCCATGAGATTTGGATTTCAAAGAGAAATAAAACTAAAACATTAGAAATGAAGAATTCAGTATGTCACAGAAAAAAATACAGCTAAAGTGTTAACAAAATATTTGCTGAGGCAGAAGAAATAATATCTGTGCTAGAAGACAAATCTTTGGAAATAGACCAATAAAAGGAGGATTTGAAAAATTAAAAAGAAGATTTAGGGGATACTATCAAATGACCCAACATACAGGTTTTAGGTACTCCTGAATGTGTGGGAAGAGAGAATGTATTAGAAAGCCTAAATGGTGAGATAATAATGGAAAACATCCCTAACTTGGAGAAAGAAATGGACATCCAACTATAGGAATCACATAGAACTCCTCATAGACATGAACAGAAAGATATTCTTCAGGACACATTGGAGTCAAATATTCAACAGTAAAACAAAGATGCTAAAATGTGCATGAGATAACCTCCAGATTACCTTCAAGATGATCTCCAATTAGACTGAGAGCTGATTTCTCATTAGAAACCCTACGGGCTAGAAGAGAATGGATAGAGATAGTCTAAGTCTTAAAAGAAAAAAGCTGTAAATCCAGAACACTATATTCTGCAAGCTCTCATTAATGAATAAAGGTAAAGACCTTCCAAAACTATATAAATTGAAGAATTTGTCACCACTCATCCAGCATTACAAATGCCTAAAAATAGATGCCTAAAAATAATGCTTAAGGATGTGCTACATGCAGAAAAACAGAAAGATGATCATAATTATAAAAGCATGTAAAGGCAGAAAAACATTCTGGTAAAAGTACAAAGGAAATCCAAAGCGAAGAGTAGAAATATTTACAGAAAAATGGCAGTGCTAGATCATTGCTTATCAATAGTAACCTTGAATGTAAATGTCCTAAATTCTCCAATTAAAAGATGCAGACTGGCTGAATGGATTAAAAAACCAAGACTCATCTATATGCTACCTATACAGAGCACACCTCAAAAACAAAGATACACACAGAATGAAATTGAAAGGATGGAAAAAGATGTTCCATGCTAACAGAAAGGAAAAATGAGTAGGTGTAATCATCCTAATATCAGAGAAAATAGACTTTAACACAAAAACTGTTAAAAGAGACAAAGATAAAGAAGGCCATTATGTAATGATTAAGTGATCAATTCAACAGGAAGCTGTAACTATAATAAATGTGTACAAACCCAGTGCCAGGGATCCTGAATATTTAAAAGAAATGTTAATGGATCCAAATGGAGGCATAAACTACAATCATAATAGGGGACCTCAATACCACACTCTCCTCAATGGACAGATTAACTAGACAGAAAATCAACATAGAAACAACAGAGCTAATCTATATTGCAGACCAAATGGATCTGATTTCTATAGAACATTTCATCCAATAGTTGCAGAATACATATTCTTTTCATATGCCAGAGAGAAACTTTTCATATGCCAGAGAGGAACTTTATCTAGCACAGATCATATGCTGAGCCATAAAGCAAGTCTCATCAAATTCAAGTAAATTGAAATCATACTGTGTATTTTTTCTGGCCACAATGAAATGAAGCTGGAAATTAACAACTGAAAAATCTCTAGAAAATATTCTAACAGAGACTCAAAAACACACTCTTGAATGAACAGGGGGTCATAGAAGAAATCAAAAATTTCTGGAATCAAATGAAGATTAAAAATACAACATATCCAAACACACGGTATACAGCAAAAAACTACGTTACCAGGGAAGTTTATAGTAATTAGTGCATATATCAATAAATTGGTAGGCAACAAATAAGTGAGCTATCAATACATTTCAATAACCTAGAAAAACAAAATGAAACAAAATCCAAAAGTAGTAAGAGGAAATAAATTAAAAAGAGATGATGAAAAAATTGAATAGAAACTACAAAAGGCAGTGAAATGAAAAGATTTTTTTTAAAAAAATAAATGAGATTGATACACCATTAGCCCAACTAAATAAAAAAAAAAAAACAGGAGAAGACCAATGTTAATAAAATCAGAGATGAAAAAGGAGATGTAGCAACAGACACCACAGAGATAAAAAAGAATCATCAGGAATTATTACAAATAGCTATATACCTACAAATTGGAAAATCCAGAAGAAATGGATATATTTCAGGACACATAAAATCTATCAAAATTGAGTCATAAAAACATAGAAAACCAAAATAAACCAGTAACCAGGTTGTAGAAAATCTCAGGGTCAGATGACTTCACTGCTAAATACTGCAAACCTTTAAAGAAGAACTGATTCTAATTCTTCTCAAACTATTTGAAACACATGAAAGGAGAGAAACTTCTGAAACTCCTTCTATGAGACTAGCATCACCTTAACTACAAAACAACAAAAAATACAACAAAGAAAGAGAACTATATACCAGTATCCCTGATAAACATAGGTGCAAAAATCCACAACAAAATACAAAATTATTGAATCCAAAAACATATCAGAAAAATCATTCACTTGGGCCAACTGGGATTTATCCCTTGTATGGATGGATGGTTCAACATACACAAATCAATAAATACGACATATCACATTAACAATAAAAACATGATATTTCAATTGATGCAGAGAAAGCATTTGATAAAATACAACATCCTTTCACTATAAAAATTTAAGCAAATTGGGAATAGAAAGAATAAAGCCAACATAATCAAAGCAATAAGTGAGAAAGCCACAGACAGCATCACATTGACCAGGGAATATTAGTAAGCATTTTCACTAAGATAAAGGACCAGACAAGGATGTCAACTTTCATCATTTCTATTCAATATAATAATGGAAGTTTTATCCAGAGCCACTAGAAAAGAAAAAAAAATGGGATACAAATTGGAAAATAGTCACAAGTTATCCCTTTTTGCAAATGACATGCATGTGTGTACATACATAATATATATATATATGTGTGTGTGTGTGTGCATATATACTATATATACTATATATACTATATATATATATATATATATATATATATATATTATATGCCAAAATGCACCATGAAGAGACTATTGGAACTCATAAGAAAGTGTTGTAAAATTGCAAGATATAAAATTAACACACAAAAATAAATTGCCTTTCTATAAACAGAAAATGCCATGGCTGAAGAAAGAACTTGTAAAACAGTCTCATTCTTTATAGCTACAAAAAAGTCAAGTACCTTGGAATAAAGCTAACCAAGGAGGTAAATCATCTCTATGACAAAAATTACAAAATAGTAAAGAAATAAATAGAAGACAGAAAAAGGAAACATTCATGTTTATGGATTCAAAGAATATCATCAAAATGTCCAAAATATAAAAAGCAATTTATAGATTCAATGTGATCACAATCAAAATATCAATGAAATTCTCTTCTGATTTAGAAAAAAAATGATAAAATTCATAAGGGAGCACAAGATAGCTAAACTAATTTTAAACAACAAAAACAAAGCTGGAGGCATCACAATACCAGATTTCAAGGCATGCTATAGGGTATAAATAATCAAAAGAGCCTATTAGTGGCACAAAAATAGGTATATAGACTGATAGAACAGAAACTCTAGAAATCAACCTACACATCTACAGCCAACTAATTTTTGATAATGTTGCTAAAATCAATCCCTGGAGAAAGGACAATAAATAATGCTGGGGAAATTGTTTCTCCATACTCAGAAGTCTGAAACAAGACCCCTACCTTGTACCTTATACAAAAAGCAACTTCAAATAGATCATGTATCTAAATCTACAATGTGAAACCAACAAATTACAAGAGGAGAACATCGGGAAAACGCTGCAAGACATTGGCATATTCAAAGACTTCTTGAAAAAGACCCCAGAAGCATAGGCAATAAAAGCAAAAATAGACAAATGGGATTACATCAAGCTTAGAAGCTTCTGCACTGTTAAAGAAAACACACAACAAAGTGAAGAGGCAACTGACAGAATGTGCAAAAATATTGCGAACTATGCAACTGATAAAGATTAATATCCAGACCTCAAAAGAGCTCAAGAAATGGAGCAACAACAAAACAAATAATCCAGCTAATAAAATGGGCAAAAGACTTGAATAGCTAGTTTCCAAAACAGGAAATTCAAACGGCCAACTCACACATTTAATAAGTGCTTAGAAGCCTCAGCCATCAGGGAAACGCAAATCAAAATTACAATAAGGTTTCACCTCTGCCTAGTTAGAGTGGCTCTCATACATAAATCAACAAACAATAAATGATGACTGGATGTGAGAAAAAGGGTATCCTAATCCACTGTTGGTGAGAGTGTAAACTAGTATAGCCATGTGGTAGACAGTATGAAGATTCCCCAGAAAGCAGAACATAGCTATACCACATGACCCAGCAATCCCATTCCTTGGAATTTACCTAGACAAAAAGAAACCAGTACATAAAAGTGTTATTGGTACCCCTATGTTTATTGCAGTTCAACTCACAATAGCTAAGATACTGAATCAACATGATGTCCATCAACTGATGACTAGATAAATAAATTGTAATTCTATGACTAGATAAAGCAATTGTAATATCTAGGGAGGGAGGGGGGAGGAAGGGAGAGAGAGAGAGAGAGAGAGGGAGAGAGAGAGGGGAATACTATTCAGCTATAAAAAAGAATGAAATCCTCCTGTCTTTTGCAACAAAATGGATGCAACTAGAAACCATTATACTTTGTGAATTAAGTCAATCGCAGAAAGACAAATACTGTATGTTTTCCCTGATCTGTGTTAACTAATAGAGTACCAAAAATATAATTTACATGATTCAAATTAACATCTTTGATTTGATGATGGTTACAGTCCGTTTCTTTACTGTTGAGAATATTTTTATTCTTCTTACTATTTGTTGAAGTTTTTACTTGGTTTAATCTTATGAGTATAAAATAGAGTAGATAATTGTAAAATTTAAAGGAAGTAATGGGAAAGGAAGGAGGAAGGAAGGTGGGAGTGTGTGCAAGAGGAAGGGTATGGTAGGTAGAATTACTATGCTTTTAAATGTTTATATATAAAATTTGTGAAATTTTTTCACCTTAATATTTTTAAGAGAATTCACTGGAAGTTTCACTGATCATCTACCCCTAACTGAATCTCGCCTATCCTCCCTGACTCTGCTTCAGCTGACTGTTTGCCTGCCCAGGGACCCTGGTGCCTGTAAACTAGACTTTTATAAAAAAAAAAGTGATTCTAATAAGGCATATTTTATATACTTTAAAGTTCACCAGTTTCAAGTGAATAGTTAAGTTATTTATTATTAATTTTTCAAAATTTCTCAAGATTCACCATAAATCAGTTTTACAACACTGTAATCACTCAATAAGATCTCTTGCAAGTTTGTTAATAACTATCCCATCCCCCTCACCAGGCAGCCATCATTCTATTTATTGTCTATAATTTTAGATGCCAATTTTGAAGAACATTTGACACCATGCTAAAATATTTTAAATCCTGGAGAATCATTAATAGAGCACTAAGAATCACATTTCAGATATTTGTGTTAGAACATTTCTTTGATGGTATAAGGATGAGGGATTAGAAGTGACAATCTGGATACCAAGACTGGCTATGAGAGAATTGTGATAACTCAGCTGCATATTTTAAAAATGTTACAATAACAATAATAACAATAATCCAGCTGCAGATAATGCAGATGTCTTAGAGTCAGGTTGAGTGGGTCCTGCATACTCACAGTTGGAAGATTCCTTCCGTGGTGTGAGTTCCATAGAATATCCTAAAGAAGGAGAATGGAAAATTCATTTAGGGAACTTTTTCTCCATGTAGTTGGTGTGCTAGGGAGTAGGCATTAGGTAGGGAAATATTTTGTTGGTGTGTTTTCTAAAAAGAGTATGCACAAGAGTATATGGGAGTAAAGGAGCAGTTATTTGTAAATGGCGGCATATTGATAAAAGTCTAGCACTGTTAGAGCATGCACATAAAAGTGGGGCAACTTGAAAAAGGGGAGAGTCCAAATAAAGCCAAGCATCTAAATACCTTAAGGGACAAAGCAAGATGACCTACTGTGAATATTATCTATGCTAATGAATCAAAAGTTAAAAACATATACCCACCCCAACTATTCCTGCCTTGGACTTATCTAGGGACTAAGATATAATCATCTGTTTGTGTTAAAGCTTAAAATATCAAATACAAGTGTTAATGTTATTTGGATCAGGAATGATAGTCATACATTATCACCAATTGGTCAACATCAAATTAGTTAAATGTCATCAAGAGGAGAAGATACAAATGAGAAAAAAGTAAATGGGCAAATCAGTTGTACAGGGTCATATTGAAAAACAACACTAAAAGGAAACTAAGAAGAACCTATCCGGGACTCCAGAAAAGGTGACCTTTCTCAGGTGTGGCATAAACAAGTGTACTGTGTGCTTGGTGTGTCTGCTCTTTCTTCCCAAGAACATCTTATGCTTCTCTATACTCTGAATGCACGTCAGAAGTTAAACCATTTCTGCATTTCTCTTTTTCTTTTTGTAAAAATTTTATTATGGTATACAAGTTTCATGTATTTTATATATATAGATACAGGAACATAGTGATACCTCCCACCCTCCTGCCTACATTTTTCTTGAGATGAACCATTGTTCTTGCATGATTTTATTGTTCAAATAAATCCATTGACCTGTAGACATTTATTCAGCTTTATTGTGTGGAAAAACCATGTGAAGAAAATGAGGAGAAAGTGTATATTCATTCTTTCGTTCTTGACACAAACCTGTTTTATTCACAGTGCAAATAGGTCTACTGAATTTCATTTCCTAGCTGTCCCTGAAAACCAGAAATGTTCATGTGACATGATTTTCTCCAATCATATATATTTGTGAATAATGATTCGATTCTTTTTTTCATCTTTTTAAAAAACTTATTTGACAGGCAGAGTTATAGACAGTGAGAGAGAGAAGCAGAGAGAAAGGTCTTCCTATGGTCAACTGTGCCAATCCAAAGCCAGGAGCTTCTTCCAGACCTCCCATGTGGGTGCAGGTGCCTGAGCTCTTGGGCCATCCTTTACTGCCTTCCCAGGCCACAGCAGAGAGCTGGACTGGAAGAGGAGCAACCAGGACTAGAACCGGGGTGCCGGCGACACAGGCTGAGGATTAACCAAGTGAGCCGCATCTCAGGCCCCAATGCTTTGATTTTTTATGCAGAAAAAACAACTCTAAATAAACTAACTCCAAAGTAAACTAACCCTTTTGTTTATTCCCTTGTAATTCCTGCAATTCTCATTCTTCTTGCACAGAATGATTGCAGTGTTGGAAGTGAAGCAAACATTTTTTCACGTTAAAGCGGTAAGTATGAGCCAACAAAGGCTAATTGAAAATATACCATCAGCATCTACAATCACTGTGTAGATTGTAGGTCCT
The DNA here is from genome assembly GCF_033115175.1 of Lepus europaeus. NCBI lineage: Eukaryota > Metazoa > Chordata > Mammalia > Lagomorpha > Leporidae > Lepus > Lepus europaeus. Next base: position 47,827,530 of record NC_084836.1, on the reverse strand, counting down.
ATTTTTGGTCCCATTAGAGAAGATGACTAAATCCTCAAAACAGAAAGAAATTACTAATTAAAACAGGAGACCTGTGTCAACATCTAGGTAAGAGGTAATGAAGACAAGACAATCTGAGGATATATAAGTATCTTCATGTCCACAAGGTAATGAAGACAAGACAATTTGAGGTTATATAAATATCTTCATGTCCACAAATATCATATCAAGGATGTCAGGGACTGAATAATTAAATTCTACTTGTATAAGATGAGTTCTATAAGAGTTATGCAATCATAGTATTACAGGTTTCTGATTGAGCAAATGTTTCTCAAAGGAGGTAGCCCTTGACTAATGACTTCACTAAGAAAATGTATTTTTAAGATTGATTTTATTTATTTATTTTAAAGAAGGAGATGAAGGGAGAGATGATGGGGAGGGAGGGAGGGAGGGAGAGAGAGAGAGAAAGAGAAGGAAGGAGGGAGGGGAGAGCATTCCATCTATTGGATCACTCTCCAAATGGCGACTAAAGGGAGCTGTGTCTGGCTGAATGCAGAAAAGAACAGAATTCTATCTGGGTCACCCATGGGGCTGGCAGAGACCAAAGTACTTGAGCCATCATCCCTGTCCCCCAGGTACATTAGTAGGGAGCTGGATTAGAAACATAGAAGCTGGGAATTGAACCAGAACTGCTACATGGAATGCAGATAACACAAGCAGGAGCTTAACCTGCTGTACCACAATACACACTAACTAGTCATAAACAGATATGAAAGATATAGAAGGGGAAGGGAATCCAGGAAGAGAATAGTCTGAAAAGGAATGAAGTCAGATAGAAAGGATGGAGATAGAAGGATGCATCAGTATTTTAGCGCAACTAGATTCTTGCGTGCATATCAAAACTGGTGGGTGGGTGGCCTGAGTCAAAGGACAAGGCCAGATGTTGAAGGACAGTGTGGGATTTATTTAAGGAATTTGGACTTCATCCTGTAGCCTGGCTTAGCAAGCTGGCAGCCAGCAGTAGGATCATGGTCATTTCAAAGTTTTACATATTTTACAACAAAATGTGCTTGGTAATTTGTGCAACTCTTTTTTCTTGATAACCACCACCTGACACGTTTACGTCAGGTAAGTTGATCCTGCAGATACTAAAGCTCCTAAAGCAGATAGAAAAGCTTAAAATGTTGAGCAGACAGTTTTGAACAGTACAGGTTAGCAGGAGTAAGTTACAGAGGCTTCAAATAACAAAAGCCTGGATTTCATTAAAAAGGAGGAAAAACAAAAACGTAAGTGCTGGAGAAAGAGAAGAAAGAAGTTAAATACCTCTAACAAACTCTAGTAAAGATGAGAATATGTGAGAAATGGTCCCATTTAAAGTGTTGAAAGCGGAGGAACCAAAATAAATATTATTTTCAGTATCTACTTAAGAAATCAAATTATACAGATAAGATTTATGATTTAAGAAGTTTTCTATTTCCTTAAAATCATTTATATATTAGCATGCCAGTCAAAAAACTAAACACTTGATTAATGATTTAATCAATAGTAAGCATGTAGAAAGTATTTGTTAAATACAAACATAAGAAAATCAAATATTATATTTTTGCCTAAAATTTATCATAGCATATAAAAACTACAGTGTGAAATGCAAATCAAAACCACAATGAGGTTTCACCTCACCCCAGTGAGAATGGCTCACATTCAGAAATCTACCAACAATAGATGCTGGAGAGCATGTGGGGAAAAAGGGACACTAACCCACTGTTGGTGGGAATGCAAACTGGTTAAGCCACTATGGAAGTCAGTCTGGAGATTCCTCAGAAACCTGAATATAACCCTATCATACAACCCAGCCATCCCACTCCTTGGAATTTACCCAAAGGAAATTGAAATTGGCAAACAAAAAAAGCTGTCTGCACATTAATGTTTATTGCAGCTCAATTCACAATAGCTAAGACCTGGAACCAAACCAGATGCCCATCAACAGCAGACTGGATAGAGAAATTATGGGACATGTACTCTATAGAATACTATACAGCAGTCAAAAACAATAAAATCCGGTCATTTGCAACAAGATGGAGGAATCTGGAAAACATCATGCTGAGTGAATTAAGCCAGTCCCAAAGAGACAAATATCGTTTGTTTTCCCTGATCAGTGACAAATAACTGAGCACCAAAGGGGAAACGTGTTGAAGTGAAATGGACACTATGAGAAACAATGACTTGATCATCTCTTGTCCTGACTGTTGATATACAATGCAATACTTTATCCATTTTATTATTATTTTTTGTTCTAGGACTATTGGTTAAACTCTGTAATTAACACACAATTATTCTTAGGTATTCTTAGGTTTAAATTTTAACTGAAAAGTGATCCCTGTTAAATCTAAGAGTGGGAAAAAGAGAGGGAGGAGATGTACAATTTGGAACATGTTCAATCGGACTTGCCCCAAATCGTGGAGTTAGAAACGTACCAGGGGATTCCAATACATCAAGGTAGCATGTACCAATGCCATCTTACTAGTCCAAGTGCTCAATTTCAGTTCACAATTGATCACACTGATAGGTCTAAGAGTCAAAGTAGTCAAGACTACTGTCTGCTAATACTAACTGATATAATCAAAAAGGGAGAGAACGATCCAACGTGGGAAGCGGGAGACACAGCAGACCCATAGAATAGCAGATGTCCTAAATAGCAGTCTGGCCTCAGAATCAGCCCTTAAGGCATTTGGATCTGGCTCAAGAGCCCATGAGAATATTTTAGGCATAGAAAGCCAAGACATTCTGGAAAAAAACAAACAAACAAACAAACAAAAAAAACGACAACCTAAATGAAAGATCTCTGCGAGTGAGATCTCAGTGGAAAGAACGGGGCCATCAAAGAAGGAGATACCTTTCTCTGAAGGGAGGAGACAACTTCCACTCTGACTATGACTGTGTTGGAATAAGATCAAAGTCAGCGAACCACAAAGGCTCCATAGCTTTGGCAACTCATGACTAGAGCCTAGGGAGATTACTGACGCCATAAAGAAGAGTGTCAAATTTTTAAATCAACAACAGGAGTCACTGTGTACTTACGTCTCAAGTGGGATCTCTGTCCTTAATGTGTTGTTCAATGTGAAGTAATGCTATAACTAGTACTAAAACAGTATTTTACACTTTGTGTTTCTGTGTGGGTGCAAACTGATGAAATCTTTACTTGGAATATACTGAACTATCTTTTGTATATAAATATAATTGAAAATGAAAAAAAAACTTGGTTTTAAATTGGAAATTGCATAGAAAATTAATCAATTTTTAAAAAATATTATGTAGGATCTTTGTCCTTAATGTACTGTACATTGTGATTTAATGCTATAACTAGTACTCCAACAGAATTTTTCACTTTGTGTTACTATGTGGGTGCAAACTGTTGAAATCTTTACTTAATATATACTAAGCCGATCTTCTGTATATAAAGAGAATTGAAAATGAATCTTGATGTGAATGGAAGGGGAAAGGGAGTGGGAATGGAGAGGGTTGCAGGTGGGAGGGAAATTGGGGGGGGGGGAGCCATTGTAATCCATAAGCTGTACTTTGGAAATTTATATTCATTAAATAAAAGTTAAAAAAAAAACTACACCGTGGAAATGCTATACTTATTCATTGTTGTAGAAAGAAATATGGTAGGTGACAAAAAGGAAAATCAAGTGTGGATGAATAGATTTTTAAATGTTTACCTTATAAGGTAACATTAATAAATTATGAAATTATGCCAAAATATATTTTAACTCAAGTACTGTAAGCATCTTCAGTGATAAATATGATGTGTAAAGTGTACAAATAGAAATGCATAATGTACTCTTTGAGTATTTGTGCCAGTGTGTAATAACCAGCTTGAGTTAGCATCTTGGGCTTTACTTCCAGCCTTAACATACTGTCAGTTATTACCTGCTCAAATCTATACCAAGACCTTTTAACTAGAATAAATATACTCTAAGGTGAGGCAAATATTATACTATTTCATTTTCATTCTCAGCTTCTATAATCATAGCTTTTATTCATAATTCAATTGTAGTTTTGGGTGCACTGTAATGTACCTGAAAGTAAAAATCACATACTTCTAATAATGTTTAAGTTTCTTGACTCAGAAAATTAGAGATATCAATCTGAAGTAACTTTAAACTATTATATATATATATATATATATATATATATATACTCAAATGCTGTATTGTCAGTCTTAATTTTTTTCCAAATAGTTCTGTCTTATTTCTTAGGTTAGAACTTTTAGAAATGATATGGAAACATTAGTTACAAAATTAACTAAACATAGCTGAGATTTAAAGCTATTGTCCAACTATAATAACAACATGTAACATTAAGAGAAGTTTCATCCATTGAGGAAATTATTCCTAATTTGTTCATTGTTTGGATTAACTTCTCCTTTTACCTTTTAGTTCATATTCAAAAAATAGTTTCTATTTTGTTAATCAGCCACATGAATGATTTTTGGGGAGAGTGGGTGCAATATTTAAATGCTTAAATTGTCAATGCTACCTTTGCAGTCTCTGTTCAACCATATTAAAATAATCATCATTTATATAAGTAGAATCTTGATGCATAGCTGAGAGATCACCATTATTTAATGGTTTAGTATCATTTGAAGTTGTACAAAGCTTAGGGTTGATGTCATCTATTACTGTCAGGAATTATGATACAATTCATATTGATGATGATGATGATGATAGATACTTGTATTAATTTCAGCTAATCACATAAAATGCACAAGTACCATTTTCAATATTTCTTCACAAGTTATCCCATTTAATAATCAAAACACGATAGTAAGTACTATAATATAGCCAGAATTTATTGAAACCTAATTATTTTCACAGTTATAAACATCTCAATGACATAGTTAGCAATTTCTACAGAAGAAAATCCGTATTTAGGGGCTAGCACTGTGGCACAGTGGGTTAAGCTTCTACATGCAATGCCAGCAGCCATGCAATGCCAGCAGCCATTTGAGTTCTGGCTATTCCACTTCTGACTCAGCTTCTTGGGAAGAGCTGGGAAGAGCTGACTCAGCTTCTTGGGAAATATGGCCCAAGTGTTTGGGCCCATACCACCCACATGGGAGACTCAAATTAAGTTCCTGGCTTTAACTTGGCCAAGCACTAGCCAGTACAGCCACCTGGGGGAGTGAACCAGGAGACAGAAGATCCATTCTCTCTCCTTCTCTCACTACCCTACTCCCTCTGTCCTTATCCTCCCTCACCCCTCTCTTTCCCTCTCAATAACCCTGAATTTCAAATAAACAAATAAAATGGAAAAAAATGATAACCCAAATTTAGAGCAATAAAGTAAATGATTTGCCTAAGTTTTCATATGTAGTAATGTTGCAGCCAGAACTTGTCTATAATTTAAGAACTCATGTTCTTTACCACAATGCTGTGTTTGTCATATGCATTAGTCTGTGTAAATAAATCTAGATGCTTTAATGAAGAAATATCAGGATCTCATTAGGGTGGCAAAATAAAATGTTCATTGTTGACACTTGTTATGATCCAAGAAAAATGCAGTTGAATTGCTGATTTAATAGTGGAATCTCAGAAATAAGGTTCCTCTGTATGCTCAAGAGAAAAATGAAACACATTCGATACAAATACAGCATTTTCTCTACCACAGTTTATTAATACATACTGACTTTTCTGTGTTAAATTTGGGGGACATTGAATGGTTTTAAGTACAGTATGATATCAGTAAATTTATATTTATGACACAGTAATATTACAAGAGAATAGACTACAAGAAGGTAGGTGAGAGCAGAAAAGGGGAAGTTATTTAGGTGAGGGCTGATTTAGGTGATAAATTATGAGAATGAGAGTAATACAGTGGCTATAGGAATTAAAAGATGATGTAGATAGCCCTCAAGAGACATTTGGGAGAATGATTCAAAAGGACTTATTAAACAATTAAAGAAAAAGGTCAGATACTTCTGAAGTCATAACTTTGAGGCACAGCATGGATGATGGTAAGGATTTTAATGTCACCATGATTTCCTTATATATATGTAATAGTTTCAAGTAGGGGTCCTTTGTCACCTAGACACATATATGGATTATTCTATATATGGCCTCGCTTGCATTGATACATGAATTTACTAACAGCAAAATTAATAAAAATAATGAACAAAATCAATAGTTTAATCTGGTTAATTCATTCAGTCACTTGACAAATAAATTTTGTGCTCTGATTCTTAAATTCTGTGCCAGCTAGAAGTTGGAAGAAATAAAATAAAAGACACAACCTTTGGCTCCAGGATATTTAGGTCTAATAAAATAACAGTTGTTCAACTTAGTAAGTGCTCAATAAAAGAAAACTTGAGACTTTATGACAATTCACATAAAGTAAATGAAAACCCAGAGAGGGTGGCAAGATAAAGTTAAAAATTCCTCATAAAAAAAATTGAAGGAGGGACAATATTTAGTTAGGCAGAAAGAGAAGACAAGGCATGTTCAGACTGAGAGAACAGAGAGCAGATCAGAAGGAAAACAGATGCTGTGACTAATGGTAGCAGGAAGTATGATAGTATGATCTGAATAGGGAACTGAAGGAAGACCGACAGATCATAAGGTTTAAGACACAGAACTTGCTGGATATGAAAGATTTCTGCAATTTATGCCTTTTGAAAATTTTAACTTTAAAGAAGTCATTGAAAGATTATTAACAGAGGAATGACATGATCACATTTGGGCTTTATAAATATCATTTTTATGATTTTAAATTGATTTTTGTTTTTTTTTATTCTTAATAGATCAATATAGTTCACAGAGATGATCCTAAGAATATAATTATATTCTCTCCTTCTATTCCCTCTGCTTCTCTTTCTCTCTTTCTCTTTCTCATCTCATCTCTCTTTCTTTCTTCTTAAGGTCATTTTTACAACAGTGTAGAGATTGGATTGGATAAAAACAAGAGCAGGGACATGGGATTCTGACAAGGAGAAGTTTGTAGAAATGTCTTGCAGAACAACAATACTGATATGGAATAAAGTAATTGCACTAAGAATGAAAAGGAAGGGAGAAGTTCGAGAAATGCTAAGACAAAATGGATAGCATTTCCTCCTCAGTGAGATGATAGGTTAAATGAGGAGAAAACTGAAGCTATTGTCTAGGTTTTTGACTTAAGTGACTAGGTATTTGATGGTATTATTCAGCAAGATAGGGAAAATGGAAAGATTAGCAGGTCTGGGGAAGGAAATGTGTGCATATACATATCATGGGAGCATCCAAGTAGTGATGTCCAACATGACTCTAAGCCTCATGTAATATCTATACATACCATTACTTATTCCTTTGCCTTAATCTTCTTTTAAGTAGTAGACCCTTGACAATGACAAATAAGAAGAGGAAGAGGTAATAAAAAACTTACATGCCAATACATCACGGTTACTAATTGTTGCTTAGTAGTACCATCTTTTTAATAATATAATTATATATAGAAGAAAGTCAAATTTACTTTATCTTTTGACTGTTATTAATGGAAAGTAACTTGAAAAATACAAGTCACAAATAAAATCACATCTGACAAAAATCTGCAGGGTACTAGTTAATAATTTATACTTATGACCATATATTTACAATTACGAACTGTTGCAACTTGAATTCAAAGTTTACCTTCTATCTCAAAGAAAAAATCGGTTAATGAATGTAAAAAGTAAATGGATATCAAGTTACAACAAATTTTATGTAATACAGATAACAAATCCATAATATATTTACACAAAATTACAATCTTCACAAGGTGAGTATGTATTCAACCAAAGAAACTATGTAATTTCAAAACAGTGTCTGAACCAGCTGGCATAAATAATGAGAGTTCTTAAAAACTGAAATATTTTTAGTAAACATGGCTCTATGAATATTTTTGCAGAAGATTGAACACATATTTACTAAAAATCTAAATTAAGCAAGGTTGACTGAGGGTTTTAGGAATCGAACACTCTGAGATAGAATCCAGAAGATAATCATTTAGTGAGCTCTAGACACGAGTCTGTAGGGTTTCCTAACACATTAAGCAGCTCAAATTTAGTTTTGACTATTCAGTGTAACTAATTCAAAGCCTCATCATCACTTCTGGTCACAGCAGACTTATGTTCCATGTACCCTCAACTGTCAGCCAACATCTTGGGAAAAACCTCTCTGAAAATTCCCTCTTGGAAGAACACTGGAAAACCTTCTTGGCCACTGTAAAACTATGTATCATCCTTAGGAGAAAATTTTTTTCTCAAAAAAATAAAAGAAACTTTCAGTAACATACCTTAGAAAATTACATTCTTTGCTGTTTTGTGTGTATGGACATATTATCAGTAATTTCAATCTGTTTCTTTGCTCTTTTATGAAAATAGCTTGTCTGAGAAGACTTTCTTTAGAAATTATGACTATTTCAGTTCATAATTTGAGATCATATAATCTCTAAGCAAGTTCTTATGTTAGCTCTTTAATCAGAAAATGTCTCTACTGAACAAAGTTTTGTTATTAATATGCAAATGCATGCTGTAAGGCAGATGACACTTTTTCCCAAACCACATTCAATTAACATACCAATAACTTTAGGTGATCCTGTGTAATCAGAATTAGTGTTTTACATGACAGATTTCTTAACACTTCTTAGATTCTAAGAATAAAGAATTTGATGCTATCATTTATCATGATGCAACTGCAAAAAATATAGACAGAAAAAAATGAAAGGGAATAGCCTAAAATGGCATAAATATGACAATATTATAAATGCTATTATTCATGATCCCCAAATGCTTTTTAAACTAGGAAAGCATATAACTACCCCAAATAGGGTATTTAATGATAAAAATCATGAGGACAATCCAATCTATGTGAATTATGTTATCAAATTCTCTTTTTACCTTACAATTTGAGATTAAAAAAAAAACAAAAAAAAATCATTAAAGAAAATTATGATATTGCAGAGGGTAAACTACTTAAACTCTTAAGTATCACCTACAGCAAATTCACAGTGTTGAAGCATTTTAAGAGACTAAAGTTGAAAATTAAGAATTAACCCCAAGATATTGTCAGCAGGACTTCTATGATACATAGAAAAGGAACCATTCAGCCTCTCAGCATGTTACAAGTCAATCTTTCTACCTAAAATAATATTTACCTGAGTATGGAGCAAATACCCTGAAATTTCTTCTTTGATTTTATGTGTTGGGAAATTATTTTATTAAATTTATTTGCAAGCACTTACTTCTTACCTATTATATTGCAACCACTCTTGCAGATTCTGAGGCAATAGTGCAATAAAATATTATTTAACTATTCAATTGTTCTTTTACATGATGCATATCATTTTAAGGAATATAATTTATAATATGCAATGTTATTATAACAGATATAAAACTGATTTTTTTCCCAACTAACATATCTGAATTTCTCCATATGTTCTATCATAGGAATTTTTGGCCAGGATATCACTTTCTTTATTTTTGGTTGTCTTTTTAAAAATTCTTATTAATTTAAAGAGCACAGATTTCCTGTATTTCACAGTTACAATTCCAAGAAGATAAAGTTTTCTCCCTCAAAGTCCCCTTCCTCCCTTTTTTCTTTAATTTTTCAAATAGCATACTTTTAAATTACTTTATAATCACAGACTTAATGTACAGCAACAATGTTCAACAAGTAAAAGGTAGAAAGACCACTGTTCAGCAGGGATATAGACAATGGAAATAAACAATAATCAAATAATAAGATGTCACTTTCATTCTTATACATTTTGGTATCCTATATTAACTGCTACATATCAGAAAGAACATATTTGTCTTTTGGAGACTGGCTTATTTCACTAAACATAGTCTCCAGTTTCATATTTTGATGCAAAGGACAAGATTTAATTCTTTTTATGATGAGTAATATTCCATTGTGTATATATAGCACATTTTCTTTATCCAGTAAACAGTTTATGGCCTTCTAGGCTGATTCCATATCTTAGTTGTTGTGAATTGAGCTGCTATAAACATGGGGTACAAATAACTCTTTCATAGGCTGATTTTATTTCATTTGGATAAATTTCCCCAAGTGGGAAACTGGTCATATGGTAGATCTATTTTTGTATTTCTTAAGAATCTCCATGGTGTCTTTTTTTAAAACTTTTATTTAGTAAATATAAATTTCCAAAGTATAGTTTGTGGATTACAATGGCTTTTCCCCCCCATAACTTCCCTCCCACCCACAACCCTCCCATCTCCTACTCCCTCTCCCATTCCATTCACATCAAGATTCATTTTCAATTATCGTTATATAAAAAAGATCGATTTAGTATATATTAAGTAAAGATTTCATCAGTTTGCACCCACACAGAACATAAAGTGTAAAATACTGTTTCAGTACTAGTTATAGCATTAATTCACATTGAACAACACATTAAGGACAGAGATCCCACATGAGACGTAAGTACACAGTGACTCCTGTTGTTGATTTAACAATTTGACAATCTTGCTTGTGGCGTCAGTAATCTCCCTAGGCTCTAGTCATGAGTTGTCAAGGCTATGGAGCCTTTGGAGTTCATTGACTTCGATCTTATTCCGACAGGGTCATAGTCAAAGTGGAAGTTGTCTCCTCCCTTCAGAGAAAGGTACCTCCTTCTTTGATGGCCCATTCTTTCTACTGGGATCTCACTTGCAGAGATCTTTCATTTACGTTTTTTTTTCCCCCCCAGAGTGTCTTAGCTTTCCATGCCTAAAATACTCTCATGGGCTCTTTAGCCATATCCAAATGCCTTAAGGGCTGATTCTGAGGCAAAAGTACTGTTTAGGACATCTGACATGCTATGAGTCTGCTATGTCTCCCGCTTCCCATGTTGGATTGTTCTCTCCCTTTTTGATTCTATCAGTATTAGCAGACACTAGTCTTGTTTATGAGATCCCTTTGACTCTTAGACCTATCAGTGTGATCAATTGTGAACTGAAATTGATCACTTGGACTAGTGAGATGGCACTGGTACATGCAACCTTAATGGGATTGTGTTGGAATCCCCTGGCACATTTCTAACTCCACCATTTGGGGCAAGTCCGATTGAGCATGTCCCAAATTGTACATCTCCTCCCTCTCTTATTCCCACTCTTATGTTTAACAGGGACCTCAATAGACATTTTTCAAAAGAGGAAATCCAAATGGCCAACAGACACATGAAAAATGTTCAGGATCACTAGCAATCAGGGAAATGCAAATCAAAACCACAATGAGGTTTCACCTCACCCCAGTGAGAATGGCTCACATACAGAAATCCACCAACAACAGATGCTGGAGAGCATGTGGGGAAAAAGGGACACTAACCCACTGTTGGTGGGAATGCAAACTGGTTAAGCCACTATGGAAGTCAGTCTGGAGAGTCCTCAGAAACCTGAATATAACCCTATCATACAACCCAGCCATCCCACTCCTTGGAATTTACCCAAAGGAAATTAAATTGGCAAATGAAAGAGCTGTCTGCACCTCAATGTTTATTGCAGCTCAATTCGCAATAGCTAAGACCTGGAATCAACCTAAATATCCATCAACAGTAGACTGGATAAAGAAATTATGGGATATGTACTCTTTAGAATACTATACAGCAGTCAAAAACAATGAAATCCGGTCATTTGCAACAAGATGGAGGAATCTGGAAAACATCATGCTGAGTGATATAAGCCAGTCCCAAAACGGACAAATATCATATGTTCTCCATGATTGGTGACAAGTAACCAAGCACCAAAAAGGAAACATTGTGAAGTGAAATGGACACTATGAGAAACAGTGACTCGATCAGCCCTTGTGCTGACTGTTGATGTGCAATATAATACTTTATCCCTTTTAGTATTTTTTGTTCTAGTTAATACTATTGGTTAAACTCTGTAATTAGCACACAATTATTCTTAGGTGTTTAAATTTAACTGAAAAGTGATCCCTGTTAAACATAGTGTCTTTTTTTTTTAATTTGACAGGTAGAGTTATAGACAGTGAGAGAGAGAGACAGAGAAAGGTCTCCCTTCCGTTGGTTTACTCCCCAAATGGCCACTATGGATGTGCCATACCAATCTGAAGCCAGGAGCTAGGTGCTTCCTCCTGGTCTCCCATGTGGGTAGAGTTGCCCAAGCACTTGGTCCATCCTCCACTGCCCTCCTGGGCCACAGCAGAGTGCTGGGGAGAGCTATGGGAGAGCAGAGGAGCAACTGGGACTAGAACCTGGTGCCCATAGGGGATGCTGATGCTATAGGTGGAGGATTAACCAAGTGAGCCACGGTGCTGGCCCCCTCCTTAGTGTCTCCCATAATGGCTCTACTATTTTATATTCCACCAACAATATATAAAGGTACGGTTTTCTCCACATGCTCGCCAGTATTTATTATTTTGTTGGATGATACCCATTTTAAGTGGGGTGAGTTGAAACCCCATTATGGTTTTTATTTGCATTTCCCTGATGACTAGTGATCCTGAGCCTTTTTCATATATCTATTGGCCATTTGTATTTCATCATTTAAAAAATTTCTGTTCATATCATTTGCTCATTTCTTAATTGGATTGTTTGTTTTGTTGTTGTTGAGTTTCTTGAACTCCTAAAATATTCTAGATATCACTCCTTTTCTGATGCTTAGTTTGCAAATATTTTCTCCAATTTGTTGTTGACTCTTCACTTTGTTCAGTATTTCCTTTGCTATGCAGAAGCTTCTTAGGTATATGTAACACCATTGGTCTATTTCTGCCTTTGTTTCCTATGCTTCTAGGTTCTTATCTAAATAGTCTTTGCCTATGTCAATGACTTGCATAGTTTCTCCCATGTTTTCCTCTAGTGATTTGATGGTATCAGTAGCTGATTTAGATCCTTGGTCCTTTATGAGTAGATATTTGTATAAATGTAAGATAGGGGTCATGTTTCATACGTCTTTACACAGATGTCCATTGAATGGTAAAGACTTGTATGTGTCAGCATGTTTGTCAAAGCACTTATTTAAGGTTTTCTCCTGGGAAAATGTTAGTACACCATTTTCACAAATTAACATTCAATGTAGTTAAATCATACAAATCTCAAAAAATTACTCTACTAAACATTTCTGTAACTCATAATCAGCACCAATACTATTATTACTACATGGAACAATGTAGACTTTCTGTAATGAAAACCAATATTTCATTTGACTTTCAACATATTTCTTCTTTCAAGCATTAATATAGGAACAATCTGTGGCTGGCATAAAATAGTGCAGATATTTAAAATGGAAAATTGATGCTTTCATTACAGGTAGCCTTCTTCATTTGCAATACACTAAGAATTTTAAATTTATTTTTACTTTTATTTTTATTTTTTTGACAGGCAGAGTGGAGAGTGAGAGAGAGAGACAGAGAGAAAGGTCTTCCTTTTGCCGTTGGTTCACCCTCCAATGGCCGCCGTGGTAGGTGCGCTGTGGCTGGCGCACCATGCTGATCTGATGGCAGGAGCCAGGTGCTTCTCCTGGTCTCCCATGGGGTGCAGGGCCCAAGGACTTGGGCCATCCTCCACTGCACTCCCTGGCCACAGCAGAGAGCTGGCCTGGAAGAGGGGCAACCAGGACAGGATCGGTGCCCTGACCGGGACTAGAACCTGGTGTGCCGGTGCCGCAAGGTGGAGGATTAGCCTAGTGAACCATGGCACCGGCGTAAGAATTTTAAATTTTAAGCATATAATGCTTCAGCCTATTACTTCACATGTCTATAGTATTTTGTTAAGATATTATTTTTGTCACTTATATGACTGACATCCAATATACTGCAAGCCAACAACACATCAGCAGCATCACTTTCAAAAGGAGCTCCTGTTGGCATGCTACTATTTGCTATAATTGCTCTTAGAGGAGTACCACATTCTCTGAAGATACCACTCTGTACTTTTTAGTGTACATATTATTTTTAGCTCTAGCAAGAACTTGACGAGTGTTTAGTTTTACATAAGATGGAATAAGAGGTGAGAGCAGAACAAAACTCAGAGATATAAAACTCACAGTCCTATAGCCACACCATTTGTTTTTATTTGTGGTGGGGTAGCATTGGTGATTTGCTCAATAAAATGAAATGACATGTAACCACAAAAGCACACAGAAAAAAGACTATTTCCCACCTAACATTTACCACTCTATATCTCAAGTTAAAACTTGTCACATTTTTAAAAAACCTAATTTATAGTAGCAAAATAGTACATTTAATGAAAACTTTTGATTTTCATTTTATAGAACTTAACTATGACTTCTTTGTTTTAAATTAACAGATAATATTTAGGTTTTCATTGTTTACATGATGATTTGCAGTATATACACCTTGTAGAATGGAAAAATATAGATAACAAATACATTATGTGACATAGTTATTATTTACATTTAAAAAATTGAGATGGAGAGAGAGAGAGAACTCCCAAATGTTCACTGTAGCTGGGTGGAAGCCAAGCATTGGGAACACAATTGAGGATTCCCAGTTGAGTGGCAAGAACTCAATTACTTGAGCCTGGACAACTGCCTCCAAGGATCCACATTAGCAATAAGGTGGATCTTGAATCAGAGATGGGTATCTAGCCCAGGTATCCCTCTACAGAAAATTTGTACTCTATCCAGATTCTTAATAGGCCAAATGTCTGCCCTAATAGTTAACATTTTTGCAGTGAAAACATTTTTCTGCTCCCTTTATGTTTTTTCAACAATACAATATATCATCCTTAACTTGGTTATTTTGTTGGACAAGAGATCTTTATAAATTTATTCCACCTTCTGCTTGTAATTATGTATCCTTTGACCAGTATTTCCCCTTATTTTTATTTTTAATGTTTGTAAATTTTGTGGGAAATTTGTGATATCTTGAGCATTACACTTGTTTGAATCAAGCCAAATCTTCTAGAATTTGTTGTGCAATTCTGTCATAATATTTACTTCTAACTTTAGTTATTTATACATTAAGACATAGTTTTACTGTTTTCTTCTGATTTCAAGTGCCAGCATATCTTGTATGTGCACGTTTTGTGTACTGGCCCTGGGTCATATATTCAGGGAAGGAAGTCGTTGCTACTACTGTTATGTTGCTGCCTCTCTGGGACTTGGGATAGCCTCACTCGGGTGCTGTGGTGTGTGGAGGGTCCTGGGTCTGTGTGTACACGCAAGTGAGCATCCCTGTGCAGGGGTGTTCCAGAACCCTGGCCTTCTGGGAGTTGTCCTGGAGGGCAGGTTAATGCCTAGCAAGTGGCCCCTCCCTCGCAGGCTGGAGAGGAGGAATATAGCAGCTTCTCACAGCTTCTCACCCAGCCTGCAGTAACTGTCATTCTATGTCTACTTATATTGATACAAGATCTTTTTCTAAAATCTACATGAGACTAGTAGCTGCCTTTGTGTGCCAGTATATTACACACAACATAATGAAGCAAACTCTTCATGTGACTCCATAACAAACCTTTGCTGATTTTTCTTTTACCTTTATCTGCTTCTTCTGACTTCTCTGTAGACTGATTTTCTGACCTCACAAGTATTTCGAATATTCTAACTAGATAATTTCATATACTCAAAAAATTTATCCACAAAAGAGGGCTCTTTCTAAGACTCAAATCTGAGAATCCAATTCTCTGCTAAATGTGTATTTTGGGATGTGTAAAAGTGACCTTTGATTGAATATTTTCAAAGAAATTTTTATTTTCAGTTTTGTAAACCTTGTCCTTTTCTGATTTCTTCACAATGAATGCCATCATCATATATTGAACTTCTCAAGGCAGACTTTGCATATGTGTATATATAAATGTAGTGTGTCTTCACTAACTTCTTCAAAGCTCTAATAAAGCTTCCTCTATAGCTATAATAAAGACATTTACCAAGCCTTACTGATTTTATCTCTTCAATATGTCCAATTCTTATTTCTCTCATTCAAAGCCAAAAAGCCATTATTCTTTATAAGTAATTCTACAGAAGTCTTGGGAGAATTAAATAGATAGATAGATGAAAGATACATAGAGTATATTTAGACACACATTTATGGGAGAGAGGGAGAGAGAGAGGGAGAGAGAGAGATGGAGATAGAACTGGAGACAGAAATCTGTCTCTTGACTTTAGCGGTTGCATGCATTTGGGGAGTGAACCAGCAGATGGGAGCTCAGTTTCCTTTCTCTTTTTCTATCTCTTCTCTCCCTGTACACATCTCTCTCTCCCTCCCCCCTCCCTTTCTTTCTTTGTCTCAAAGAGGTGGTAGTGTAGGGTAGGCATTATAGTGTAACTGGTTAAGCTACAGCTTGTGCCATAGTGCCCCCACTCCCATATTAGTGTGTCCATTGGAATCCCAGCCACTCTTTGCTTCTGCTCTAGCTTCCTATTAGTGTGCCTGAGAGGGAGCACATTATGGCCCAGGTGCCTGAGTTCCTGCCACCCACAAGGGAGACCAGAGCTCCTGGTTTCCAGCTTCATCCAAGGTTAGCCCTGGCTATTGTAACCATTTGGGAAATAGCTTGGCAAATAAAATACCTTTCCCTCCCTACATCCCTCCCTCCCTTTCTGTCACCCTAATGTAATTGAATAAACAAATTCTTTTTTTAAATAAAAGGGCAGTGTTCAGATTTTACCTTTCTATCTCACGCAGAACAAAAAAAAAAAAAAAAAAAAAAACCTCGTACAGTGTGTTCCCCTAACTTCTTCATTCAGTCTCATTTTACTACTGGCTCCCTCCTGCTCCCAGGGCCAAGTCACAAGGGTACTTGGCAGTTCTATAAACTCACCAGTAATCACTCAATGCACAGGAACTTGCACTTTCTTAAAACTCCCCTTTAAAAAAAAAAAAATCTAGTTTCACCTTCTCGTCTTCAGAATATCAACTCAAGCACAATATCCTCAGGATTAACTTAACATAATCACAATAGTATATTTGTTTATATAGTTTTAAAATTGGTTTCCACCATTAAATTAAGCCCCATAATAACAGGACTGTTTAATTGTTAAAAGAAGTAGCTAACAAATGAGGTGATTCAAGCCTAATGTGAGTCTCTTTCCAAAGTCCCAATAATTGCACGCTTTTAGACACTGGCTAGCCCAGCAGCAACTAGAAACTTTTTTTTTCAAATATCTACACATATATTAAAATACATTATACGTGGGGGGGGGCAGTGTTGTGACATACTGGGTAAAGCCTCCACCTGATGTACTAGCATACGATATAGGCACTGGTTTAAGTTCCAGCTTCTCCACTTCCAATCCAGCTCCCTGCTATGGCCTGGGAAAGCAGTGGAAAATGGCCCAAGTCCTTTGGGCCCCTGTACCTGGTAGGAGACCCAAAAGAAACTCCTGGCTTTGGATCAGCACAGCTCTGGCCACTGCAGCCAACTGGGGAGTGAACCAGCAGATGGAAGACCTCTCTCTGCCTTTCCCTTTCTCTCTGTGTAACTCTTTCAAATAAATATTTAAAAAACAAATCTTATAATATTAAAAATATTTTAAAAATAAAATTATAAGTGATGAAAAATAATTTAATAATGCATTCATGAGTACCTTTTTTACTGAATAAACACAAATAAGGAAAAATCACAAATTTCTTTATCTTTTTTTAATATAACAAGTCAGGCAAAGTAAGAATCCTCTAGCCCTCTTGTTCTGTGTCTTCTTGGCGTCCTCCCATGAGATGCTTCACTTTTGTTTTTGACAGGCTGAGTTAGACAGTGAGAAAGAGACAGAAAGAGAGTTATAGACAGTGAGAGAGAGACAGAGAGAAAGGTTTTCTTTCCGTTGGTTCACTCCCCTAATGGCCGCTATGGCCGGTGCTGTGTCGATCCGAAGCCAGGAGCCGGGTGCTTCCACCCGGTCTCCCATGCAGGTGCAGGGACCCACGTACTTGGGCCATCCTCCACTGCCCTCCTGGGCCACAGCAGAGAGCTGAACTGGAAGAGGAACAACCGGGACTAGAACCTGGGTTGCCGGTGCCACAGGCAGAAGATTAGCCAAGTGAGCCACGGTGCTGGCCAAGATGCTTCACTTTCTAAGAAGAAAAATTCTATTTAATTTGGCATCATTGGACACTTTTGTTTAGATAATTATAGGTATGAGTTGTAAAGTAACAGCTTTTCTTTCCAGCGTCCATCTTTGGGAATGAGATCCCTCTAACTGTGAACTTAATACGAGGTAGAATTTCTACAACATAATATAATTTGCAATTGTAAAAAATAATGACATACTTAGTTTGCAATAAATAAGTTTCAAGCACTTTTATCCCAGTATTTTGTTTATACATCACTGTGTGCTCGGATCTGATTCCCTGAGTAAATTGTAAGCACATCTTGAAAATTTTACTTATGTATTTACTTATTTAAAGAGACAGACCTCTTCCATTTACTGATCACTCATCAAATGCCCACAACAAACAGTTTGGGCTAAACCAAAGCCAGGAGTCCAGAACTCAGTCCAGGTCTTCCGCTTGGATGGCAGGGTCTCAAGTACTTGAGTTCTCACCTGCTGCTTCCCACGGTTAGCAGAAGCTAGAATTGAGAGCAGAGCCAGGATTCAAATTCAGGAGCTCTGATACGGGGCACAGGTGTCATAAGAGACTTCCTAATAGTTAGGCCAAATCCCTGTCCCATAAGTTTAAAGGGAAGACATATGTGTTATTTATCTATTATCTTTACTTCCAAATGTAGCTTAGGTTTAAACCTATAGTAGTTAATCTATATTTGCTGAAATGTTAAAAATTACTACTTATTAGCAACTATCTTTTCCATAAACACTGTATCAGGGCCAAAACAAAAGCCTAGTATTGTCTTCCTTGTCTTTTTCTATTCCAGAAATTTCTTCCATCACATGGAAAAACTTCTTGTGGTGGGCTATGCATTAAGGCACCTCCTCCATTTTTAGCACACTCCTCCTCCAGTCTTCCATACAGTCTCCAGTTTTCTCAATGATGCTTCTACACCCTATTCAAACTCCCTTCCCTCCCAACTCTTGTTCACGTCATGAGAAATCTTACTCATGACACAAAATACTCAACTTTCTTACCCCAGAGATGCTGTATCTTTCTAAAGAAAATTATCTTTCTTTCCATAACAGTAAGAATCAACCAATGTAGACTCATTTTAGATAATTATAGAAAAAAAAATTTACAGGAATGCCTCTCTGTCTGGTATTTTTAATCTATCCATATTTTCATTATATATACATTATTAACTATAGTTACTGTGTCATTAAAATTATTGTTTCCTTGTGTGTTCTTTATTTCCTCTGTTTTAATAATTGCAACCTATCATATGTTCTTGGCTTCATAATTCTATTGATTTTAACCACTTAAAACTACTGTTCATAATATTCTTTTCCTATTATACAGGGTATCCTTAACTTCTTGATTTCTTTGTTTTGTTTTTGTTTGATTCCACTTTGCTACTAAACCTCAGGATATCTTCAGTTCTTTGTCAACTATCACTCCTGGAATGCTCTCATTAACAAAAGTAATGAAACAAATTCTTATCATCCCACCCTCACCAGCTCATGTGGTGTTGTCTGGAAGTGCTTGACTTAGTCAAGGATGGCCGAGAATCTAGAGCAACCAGTAAGAGTTTAAAGAAAGACTTGAGAGAGATTGTTAGCTATCCTAACTTGATTAAAAGAAGATGAGTTTCAATTGATAGGTAATAGGCAATATTTAATGTTAATAGAAAAGCAAAGTGATGACTGCTCTGTCAAGGGATCAGAAAATGTATGTTATGGTATTTTTCAACTTTGTGTTGCTATGTGGGGGCAAACTGTTGAAATCTTTACTTAATATATACTAAACTGATCTTCTGTATATAAAGATAATTGAAAATGAATCTTGATGTGAATGGAAGGGGAGAGGGAGCGGGAAAGGGGAGGGTTGCGGGTGGGAGGGAAGCTATGGGGGGGGGAGCCATTGTAATCCATAAGCTGTACTTTGGAAATTTATATTCATTAAATAAAAGTTTAAAAAAAAGAAAATGTATGTTATGATAATATAATGTCTTGTATTGTGACTGCATATTGATACCAAATCAATAGTATAGAGAATATGAAGATGATAAAACAGACTTCATATAAAATGAAAGCTAAATTTTTTCAAGGGCTGCCATAAAACTATTCTGTAGCTGTGATTTCCAAATTTGGCTATTTATGATCAACCCTGTGGGACTTTTTTTCTAAATGCTGAGACCAATACTCCACCCTTAAGTTTATGATTCTCTACATAAGCAGTGGGGATGAGGAAACACCATTTTTCATAAGTGTCACTAATCATTGTGATATATGTACAGGTCTGAGAATAACTACTTTATAGGAAGCAAAATTCAGGTCACCTTTATCCTTCAATATACAGTTTTACTTCCTTTTTATCTTCTTTTCTCATAATCAGTCATTGCAGCAGAAATCTCTAAGCTAACAGCGTTTCCCTATTTATTGTAGTAGAAACCATTTCTCATAGGCTGAAAAAGCAGTCCCCTATGGGCCACTTCTCTCTCACTTGGAGATGTTTTGCATTGTCTTGCTGTCAATCATTCTTTCAGTAGTAATCGCCTATCAATTTCACCTCTCCTGTCAAGCGATTTTTATGGCATCCACGATTTATGTGGCAGGAACTGCTTTCCAGAGCAAGGCATCAGTTCTGAACACTGTTTACAGAACTAGGATCCATCTCCGTGCCATGCTAGCAATGATTATCCTGGATGCTATTGAGAAGCAGTTTGAACAGCTTGAGATTCAGTGGCAATTCTCCCCACACAATCGTCAGACAAACTCAGCATGTTAGATTTCTTTCACCAAAGGGGGTGAACAAATAAACATCTCAAAGTTCAGGAGAATTTGGTTTATAATTCAACAACTATTAAATATTTTCCAGCCTTATTGAAGTACAGCTAACAAATTAAAGTCTGTAGACATTCAATATGTGAAATATATTTTCATACTTCCGTGTACCTTGTCTAATGATTCACGCAATCAAGATAATTAACAAATCCACATCTCATATGCTACCTTAAATGTGTGTGACAGAACACTTAAGATCTACCTTCTTATCAAATTTCAAGCATGTAGTATTTTCTTGTTAATCACAGTTACTAAGTTATATCTTAGACCTCTAAAACATTTATCTTATAACTGAAAGTTTGTACACTTTGATCAAAACATCTATGGAAAGCATCATTCTACTCTTTGTTTCTCTAAGTTTGAATTTCTTAGATTTTATGTATGCAATACCATGCAAAATCTATGAAATATTTTTCAGAAAGTCATGAAATGGAATAGGGAGATTTCAATTTATAGCAAACCTCTGTAATAATAATGAGGTGATTTTTTTTCAATAATTAAACTTTGATCTTATTATAAAACCTTGAGTAGAAATGTGTAATCACCTCTGCAATAACACTTCAAAATCAAGCCTTAATAATCTAAATATGACTTAAATGCTTTGGATAAACCATTCACATAGACCTGAGAAGCAGATTTCTAGGAAGAAACTAACTTTAGAGTGGTCTAATCAACAAAATCAAATTGCCTTCTTTGATGGGTTTTTTGCTAGACCAATACCAATGTTCTTTATAATTCTTTTCACTCCAATTACTCAATAGATAACAAAGAAAATTCTCATGTTCTTTTCTGCTCTAACATATGTTAGCAAAATGGTGCAGTCTTATCTATGGCACGATCTACACCCCAGACACCATCTTAGGCTTTAGCTTTTGCCGCTATTGCTGGAAGCCAGGTGACCACATGGCCCAACCACCAGTGTCAGCCTTCCCCATCCTAATGGGATTCGCTGCACCTACTTCTTGTCTCCACCCCCCACCCCCCAGCAAAGTTTTAAGAGGACCTGCTCCTGAACATGTGGCTCTCTTTCTCTCCATCTCCTGATCTCTCTCTTTTTTTCCACTCTCTCTTGATCTCTCTCTTATGCTCTCCTTCTCCCTCTTTTTCCTTCTTCACCCTTTCCCTCTGGTCTGTTGGATTTCTCCCAATAAACCCTTTCCCTTACTCCAGTGTTTGGTTTGTTTTGTGGCAGCCTTACAACACACCTAAAGAAAATGCATATACTCATATTAGAGATGTATATTTTTAAATGTGAAGGGATTTAAGAATCCCTCAACTTATTTTCAGGTACTTTATATCCATTTCCACATGCAAAAATTTGCTATATTTCCTTTTTAATCCCCTCCTGAGGCATATTTCATTAATCATGTGTTGATAATCATTAAAAAAACAGAAAATGCTGAAATATAAATAGTACCACTTAGTAAACATTCTATATAGAGTTGTCTTTTCCTTTGGCAGAACTACTGTAATGTAATGTACTATTACAATTCATGTTGCCATACCTTACAAGGCTTATTTTCTCATCGTGAGGGGGACTGGTGCAAATGGCAAGCTAACCACTCTAATATAAATTAAAATGTCATTTTTTTCAAAACCATGGCCATGTGAAGAAAAACCAATCATTATACCCATATCTCCATAGCATCAGAAGCATCCAAGTATACTATTTAAACCATACTTATTAAAAAAAAAATCTCTCTCTTCGGGCAGACCTCTGGCCTATCACTTAAGAGATGTCCTCATTCCATGTAGTAGTCCATGGGTTCAATACCTAGCTGTAGCTCCTTACTCAGCTTCCTGCTAATGAAGACCCCATGAAATGGGAGTGATGCCTGAAGTACTTGAGTCCATGCCACTCCCTGGAACACCTGTACTGATGCCCAGCTTCCATATTTGGCCTGCAGCCTAGGTGTGGGTGTTTGGGGGAGGGAAGCAGCAGATAGGAGGTTATTGTCTGCCCATGTCTGTCTCTTCCTCTCAAACAAATGAACACATAAATTTACCTTCCTATATCCCCTCTGCTTGGAAAGCTGCTGAGAGGCTCTCACCAGGTCCCCTTCATTAAGCTGACTGTCCCACATCTCTCAACCCCTGCCTCTGGTCTGTTGCTGTGCTCTCTATTATACTGGAGCAGAAAGAAGATCATCTTTCATCTTGCTGAATGGT
This sequence comes from Lepus europaeus, assembly GCF_033115175.1. Classification (NCBI taxonomy): domain Eukaryota; kingdom Metazoa; phylum Chordata; class Mammalia; order Lagomorpha; family Leporidae; genus Lepus; species Lepus europaeus. The sequence goes on along the minus strand of NC_084836.1, from coordinate 47,804,564 downwards.
CTTTGTCCTTTTTATGTTTTATCTTTTGACAGTCCTATCATACAAGTCCAGAGAGCTGGACAAAGTCAGAACTCTAGTGAGCAGGAAAAGGAGAAAAACTAAGAAAATATTCATAATATTTGATCCTTTCTGCAAATATGTGCATGATAGAAATAGTACTTTCACATAAGTCTTGAAATTGAAATGCTGGATATCTTTAAGGAGTGGAAAAAATTGCTTTAAAAATGTTGAATGTCAATAAAGTATAAAATACATAAATAAAAATGTAAGTAAAGAGCATGACCATCTGTAGAATGCATTGTATTTTATATCATCAGTTGTATATATTTCCCAAAAACTCATTTCATATGGATATGATTTTTTATTTCCCATGTAGAAAACACAAAAACAATGCTGAAGTTTAAAAATAAAATATATAGAAGTTGACCGTATATCTTGGTAATAACAGAATCACAGAATACCTTCCTAAGTCTACCTGCATGTTTTGAAAATCTTGCATAGCCATAGTGTTAGCCCTTAGAAGATGAAATCCAATAAATTACTGAAAGAGAGGGACATGAGAACATGTGCTGAGTATTAAGCATATATTCATATCTAAAGAAATATAGTATTTTTTCAAAAGATGAAACTAAAACACTTAACTAAAATATAGTATTTTTTTCAAAAGATGAAACTAAAACACTAAACTAAAATAGTTAAGACTGTCATTCCTAAATTTTCCTATTATCAATAAAATCTACTCAAGTGAATAAATTAAGATGAAGCATGGTGATCGAACTCATTTGTTTTTCTTGTTTTTGTAAACCTCCTTGCTAGAAATTTGCAAATTTAAGAATTAATGTGAGGCTATATTGTAAAGAATAGAAACAAATGGAAAGGAGAACGAAAATACAGATGACAAAGACGATCCAAGCTGTGGTAACAATTCCAATGTAAAATTCTACTCCTTTAGAGACAGTCTCCATCACACTTCTAAATAGCTTTGAGCAAAAGCCACCAAAACCATTTAAGTATCAGAAAGTGTCCTATATAGAATTTAGAATCACGTGATTCTATTCTTACTCATTGATTTAGCCCTGAGGAACCCAATCTGTCACTCCATTAGCTGACTACTGGTATAGTTAATTACCAATTCTCCCTTGACGTGATCCTTAGAGACTTGAAGAATCAGCAACGCAGCCTAAGTCATTTCTGCTAACCTGTTCTAGAGGTGTCACTTCTTTTCTTTTATACAAAGCTTTTCATAGCCACATGCCCTGGGAAGACTAATTAAAATCACTGAAGGAAATATGATCAACCAGATGAGGCAGAAAATAAATCTACAGGAAAAATCATTTAGTAGTTGGATAATTTTTGTAATCAAATGCTTTCCTTAGATGTGGAAAGAATATATTTTAGTAGAAGTCATTAAGTACAGGTAGTGTATTTTTCTTCACTTTACTTTCATGTATAATAACACATGCAAATAATCAAGCAATAATTTAAATAAAATCATGTGTATTAAACATGACACAATCTAAATTACCCCTTTATCCTTATGGTAAAATGCACCTAAGGACACAAAATATATATTTGCTAAGCTGGGAAGCTTGCTATAAATCATCAAGTTGATTATCAGAATTAGTTTCAAGCTACAGATAACCACAGGATAGATGGTGATGGCCTGGCTGAGCCTTTGATACTTATTTATAGGCTAAAGGTAGGAAAACATGTATTTCATGTATAAAAATAACATGACTTTTTCTTTCAAATAATTAGCCATAGCCTAGCAGCTTCCTTAAAAAGTAACTCTTTGTGGAAAGCAAAATCTAGTATATGAAAACCTGAAATCAAAATATATGATTTTATTTAGCAATGACGTCCCAAACCAAAAATTTTACTGTGCATTTATTTCTTCAGTAGTTACTGAAATCTAGGTTGATGTTTTTCCTGGTTTTTAGGAAGGGGGATGGTAACCAGTGATTCTATTTTAAAGTGGTAACTACAACTGAACTAAAATATATTAGTAAAAGTATATACTTCCTCTCTCACACAGATGGCTGCATATTCAGGATGCTTGAGTTGTTGTACTATTACTAGTGATATATCTCAACACTATTGTCATGATCCAATTATTTTTAGTTGCAAATAATTTTATTTTAAATCCTATTCTGCATATACAATTTTGAAAATCTAGTTAGCTTTTAAAAAAAATACAGTCATCTTCAAGCTCTCCTCCCCCTGTGTTTTAGCTATAACCTTTCATTTTAATCTTTGGCTTTCTCAAACATCTACTTGCAATTCTCTCATCAATTACTTTGCTAGCACCCATCTGGCACTTGCAGAAGCCCCAGTGTGACTCCCTTTCACGGGGGCAATGCTATAACATGACTTGCAACTCCTGAGCACTTACTCTCAGATACCTGCCTCTTGAGGATTTCTTCTCACAGTGACCCTAGGTGGTCAAGATGACCTTACAGCATTGCTTCTTGGTGGCCTCTGCCATGGCTTTACGGAGTTCACCAATTCAGGTTCAGCTTTCAGTTAGTCTTAACGTGAGAGTTTTCATATCACATGAGTAGTACACATTCAAATTCTTGCCATTGCAAAAATGTGTGCTTGCACTGCCAGATTTTTACTGAGATTCTCTTCCTATACATAGTTCTGAATAGAGCACTGCTATGCTCTGGCTCTGCTGGTTCTGGTACAATAGAAATTGTAATTGTATCACCCGTTTAGGTCCAAGATTGGACAATGAATCATGTGGTTCTGTAAGTGCTCAAGGACAATGGTCTCCAATTTTTCCTGTGTATGTTTGTTCAAACTCCAG